>NW_026996452.1:0-345000 GCF_035044405.1 Drosophila montana
GGGCACGTTCGATTTGTCTGGCATACCGCCGGCACCGCGTGGCGTGCCCCAGATCGAGGTCACCTTCGACATGGACGCCAATGGTATCCTGAACGTGACGGCCAAGGAGATGAGCACCGGCAAGGCCAAGAACATTACCATCAAGAACGACAAGGGCCGCCTGTCGCAGGCAGAGATCGACCGCATGGTGAACGAGGCCGAGCGCTACGCGGACGAGGATGAGAAGCACCGGGAGCGCATCACGGCTCGCAACAGCCTCGAGAGCTACGTCTTCGGCGTCAAGCAGGCCGTGGAGCAGGCCAGTCCCGACAAGCTGAGCGACAGCGACAAGTCCTCCGTGCTGGAGAAGTGCAGCGAGACCGTCAAGTGGCTCGACGCCAACACCACAGCCGACAAGGAGGAGTTCGAGTACAAACTGAAGGAGCTCACTCAGCACTGCTCCCCCATTATGACCAAGCTGCACCAGCAGGGACAGCCGCAGGGCAACGCCAACTGTGGCCAGCAGGCGGGCGGCTTCGGTGGTGCCGGTGGCTACCAAGGACCCACCGTGGAGGAAGTCGACTAAATGCATTCCCCCATACTTCTAGTATTTAGTTTTAACTTTATGTTCCTCGGACTGATTAAGATTTTTGGTTGAGATATAGCCATTAATTTTATGCCAAACACTCACTAGTTAAGAGAGCTAATTGTTAAACTATTCCTAAGTTAGCAACAAATTATAGAATAAACCATTAATTTATTATTTTAAAAAGAAACTCAATTGTCTTTGAATTGTCTTCGCTGGAAAGGGCTCGCTATATAATTTGTGGGGAGGTTTATTATTATGCGTACGGTCAAGTCTCTAAATTTTATAGTGTCCAATATCGACGCTCTTATTCAGCCAAGGCAAGGTCGACTCCACGGGTCGTCCTGATCAAGCTTACTTTATGGGGTCAGAGAAGATCCATATCCCTATTAGATACATATCTAAAAAAGCATTGTAACCATTTTCCATTTGTTTAAGGTATAGAAAAACACACCTGTCTGGAATGAGGCTAAATCGGCAAATAATATATACATATAGAATGCACCATATGAACATTCATGAAATGTGTCGCGCATAGAAGGAGATATCTCCAGCCCCATTAAGTATATATATTCTTGATCAGCATCCGAGTCCGTCTGTCCGTCTGTCTTGTAACACTGCATAGGCCCGTCTATAAGTTTCACAAGGCTCCCTATAGTCGTGTGATATATATACAAAATCTTATTGACATCGGACCACTATAGCTATCGGACTACTATATATGTATGAGCTGTGAGTAGGGGCATAGTTTGCGATACAGGTTATATATTTCCCCCACCGGGTCGTTAATTTTATATCACTATCTCTTCATCCTTTCTACTTAACACTCTATATCTCTATATATAAAACTGTTTGTCCTGACTGGCTGACTGACTGACTGACTGACTGATTGGTGATCAACGCACAGCCCAAACCGTAAGAGCTAGGAAGCTGAAATTTTCACTGTAGCTACCTTATGTGATGTAGGTGCACGTTAAGACGGGGTTTCGGGAAATTCCACCCGCAAGTGTGGAAAAATCGCGAAAAACGTTTGTATGTAACTTTTTTGTTTACCATCCGATCGGCCTCAAATTTATTTTCAAAGGTCTTTGTTTAAATTCATTTGAGGGGTGTTTCGCACTTTTTGGCAAATACATCCCTCCTTGGTGGAAATGGGGGTCAAAAATTTTTGTTAGCGATCCGATCGGCCTCAAACTTGTTTTCAAAGATCTTTGTTCAAATTCATTTGAGGGGTGTTTCACACTTTTCGAAAAATCCGTTCCTCCTTGGTGGAAATCGAGGTCAAAGACGTTTCCGACGTTTTGGAGGGTGACGTTTCGCGCTCAAATTCGTTTTCAAAGATCTATAAGAAAAATCATTTGAGACGTGTTTCACACTTTTCGCAGAATCCAAACTTTTTCGGGTGGAATGCTACTCAAAGATTTTTTGTGCGAAGTTTTAAGTTGTGTCCGATTTGCTTTAAGCTTATTTTCAAAGCTCTCCATAAGAACTTAATGAATACGTATTTCATCGAATTGGGAAATTCCACCCGCAACAGTGGTAAATTGGCGGAACACGGTTGTATGAAAGTTTTTTGTTTACGATCCGATCGGCCCCAAACTTATTTTCAAAGATCTATGTTCAAATTCATTTGAGGGGTGTTTCACACTTTTTGAAAAATCCATCCCTCCTTGGTGCAAATGGGGGTCGAAGATTTGGTGGATGATTTCGCAAAATCTAAACTCCTTCGGTGGAAAATGCATTTCAAAGATTTTTTTGGTGAATTTTAAGTTTGTTTGATTCCCGTCCGATCAGTTTCAAAATCATTTTCAAAGCTTTTTGAAAACATTGATTTTATAACATACGTGCCACGGGAAAGGCCGGGCTATACCCGCTAGTCTAGTATAAATTTCTTTACTTTATTAACAACTTCTGTCTTTCTTTCTTTTTGCCAATTTATTGTATTTTCTTTTTAATTTTTACTTAAAAACACTATTCCCTACTAACACCCTTCTTCTCAGCTGTAGGCTCTAAAAGCGTCACTGACAAAATAAGCTGTGAAATCGGGGATAGAAAGTTGTGTATTCTCATTAGGATTTTAGCATTTAATTTTCATAATATATTGGATAATTAGGAAGAACCTTTTATTTTGTCGAACATTAAAAAATAATTAAATAAAAATATATTATACAGCTGCCATAGGAACTATCAATCGAAAAGAAGGCTTTTATGAGAAAAACTATTTGGTTTATCAATATATCTTGACGAGCCCCGGCATTTACTTTTTGACTATGCTGCTTATATATGTGCCAAATATTATCAAGATCGCACTACTATATTGTATAGCTTTATGGGAAGAATCGGTCAAAATTGGTATGGATAATATTCTGTTTTTCAAGATATTTTCATCAAACTCAGCATTTACGAGCTTGTCCTTTTAAATATCTGCAAAACCGTAAGGCAAATGTCTACAAGGGTATTAAATCTTCGGTAGAACTAATTAAATCCACACATTCTATTCACATATAAATAATAAATAATATAAATATTTAATATTTTGAAATCAAAGTTTTTCATCTATTCCCCAAGTGTGTACTTCCATAATAGTTTAAACACTTGATGAAAAATAAGAAGTTTGATGATAAACAAGGAGCTTCTCACAACCGTATCGCTAAGTTTACCCCTTGTGGGTGGAAATCCCGAAAACCCCATCTAGCTAGAGTGAAAATGTTAGCTTCCTAGCCCTCGCGTGCTGCACGCTAATCCCTGATCATTCAATCAGAACATGTTTTCTATGTAGAGATGTAAATACAGAGATGACATAGCAAAAAGAAGAGAGCTCATTTTGGTTTATTTGCTATAGTGTATTTTTTTATTATTTGCAGTTCGTTAAAGCAGCAACAATCTATAAATGACAACTAGATTAGCATTCACGTGCATAGAACGAGTTTTTCAATTCACACATACATTGTATGTATGTATTTATATTGGGTTCCAAAAATAGGCAATCAAGTCAGCATTCGCATATAAATAAAATACATTTATTAATAGCAAATCGTTAAGTATAACAAAACTATTTATTTTGCCAACAATCTCTAAGTTCGTGTGAATTTTCTAGAATCGAAAAAAGGTAAATACCAATTGTTGCTGTAGGTCAAGTCAAACACACACAACCGTTACCCTTAGTCCCTCTCGCTCTTTCTTCAAAACAATAACAAACCCAACCTACTAGAAAAATCGAAACATATTCGTGGTACAAGCTGTTCCGTCTCCCTCTCGCTCATAAGCAAGCGCATCGAATGTACGCGTCGTTCGACGCGTTTCGAGAAGAGAGCGTCGAGAAATTTCGAAAAGAGAGCGCCGGGGTATAAATACGGCTGAAATTTTCTCTTCGCCACAATTGAATTCAAGCAAGCGACGTGATAACATCACAAACCAAAACAAGCGACTAGCTGAACAAGCTAAAAATACAAACTAAAGAGTTTTAACGATTTTCAACAACAGTTTAAATAAAATCCAAGTGAAAAGTAAAGTTTAAACAAATTAAGAAAGAGATTTCCACAACAACAACAAATAAAAGCGATTCATCTCGAGCGAAGAATCAGAGAACACACAGAATGCCAGCCATTGGTATTGATTTGGGCACCACGTACTCGTGCGTGGGTGTCTATCAGCATGGCAAGGTGGAGATAATTGCCAATGACCAGGGCAATAGGACGACGCCCAGCTATGTGGCTTTCACAGATTCGGAGCGCCTCATTGGCGACGCGGCCAAGAACCAGGTGGCGATGAACCCCAAGAACACAGTATTCGATGCGAAGCGTCTAATTGGACGCAGGTACGATGATCCCAAGATAGCGGAGGACATCAAGCACTGGCCCTTCAAGGTGGTCAGCGACGGAGGCAAGCCCAAGATTGGCGTCGAGTTCAAGGGGGAGCAGAAGCGTTTTGCGCCCGAGG
Organism: Drosophila montana; assembly: GCF_035044405.1. Classification (NCBI taxonomy): domain Eukaryota; kingdom Metazoa; phylum Arthropoda; class Insecta; order Diptera; family Drosophilidae; genus Drosophila; species Drosophila montana. The sequence goes on from NW_026996452.1 coordinate 4,505, forward strand.
AGATCAGCTCGATGGTGCTGGTGAAGATGAAGGAGACGGCGGAGGCGTACCTGGGCCAGAGCATCACGGACGCGGTCATCACAGTGCCCGCCTATTTCAACGACTCGCAGCGCCAGGCTACCAAAGATGCCGGCCACATAGCCGGCCTGAACGTGCTGAGGATCATCAACGAGCCGACGGCGGCGGCACTGGCCTATGGCCTGGACAAGAATCTGAAGGGCGAACGCAATGTGCTCATCTTCGATCTGGGCGGCGGCACCTTTGATGTCTCCATTCTAACCATCGACGAGGGCTCACTGTTCGAGGTGCGGTCAACGGCTGGAGACACACATTTGGGCGGCGAGGACTTTGACAACAGACTGGTAACCCATCTGGCGGAGGAGTTCAAGCGCAAGTACAAGAAGGATCTGCGCTCCAATCCTCGCGCCCTGCGCCGCCTGCGCACTGCGGCGGAGCGAGCCAAGCGCACGCTCTCGTCGAGCACAGAGGCTACCATTGAGGTGGACGCGCTGTTCGAGGGCCACGACTTCTACACGAAGGTGAGCCGTGCCCGGTTCGAGGAGCTGTGCGCCGATCTGTTCCGCAACACACTGGCGCCAGTGGAGAAGGCGCTCAACGATGCCAAGATGGACAAGCAGCAGATCCACGATATTGTGCTCGTCGGTGGCTCGACACGCATTCCCAAGGTGCAGAGCCTGCTTCAGCAGTTCTTCGGCGGCAAGAGCCTCAACCTTTCCATCAATCCCGACGAGGCGGTGGCCTATGGCGCCGCAGTCCAAGCAGCCATACTTAGCGGCGACCAGAGCGGCAAGATCCAGGACGTGCTCCTGGTGGACGTTGCGCCCCTTTCATTGGGCATCGAGACTGCCGGCGGCGTCATGACCAAGCTGATTGAACGAAACTCCCGAATCCCGTGCAAGCAGACGAAGACCTTCTCAACGTACTCTGACAACCAGCCGGGCGTCTCCATTCAGGTGTACGAGGGCGAGCGCGCCCTCACGCAGCACAACAATTCGCTGGGCACGTTCGATTTGTCTGGCATACCGCCGGCACCGCGTGGCGTGCCCCAGATCGAGGTCACCTTCGACATGGACGCCAATGGTATCCTGAACGTGACGGCCAAGGAGATGAGCACCGGCAAGGCCAAGAACATTACCATCAAGAACGACAAGGGCCGCCTGTCGCAGGCAGAGATCGACCGCATGGTGAACGAGGCCGAGCGCTACGCGGACGAGGATGAGAAGCACCGGGAGCGCATCACGGCTCGCAACAGCCTCGAGAGCTACGTCTTCGGCGTCAAGCAGGCCGTGGAGCAGGCCAGTCCCGACAAGCTGAGCGACAGCGACAAGTCCTCCGTGCTGGAGAAGTGCAGCGAGACCGTCAAGTGGCTCGACGCCAACACCACAGCCGACAAGGAGGAGTTCGAGTACAAACTGAAGGAGCTCACTCAGCACTGCTCCCCCATTATGACCAAGCTGCACCAGCAGGGACAGCCGCAGGGCAACGCCAACTGTGGTCAGCAGGCGGGCGGCTTCGGTGGTGCCGGTGGCTACCAAGGACCCACCGTGGAGGAAGTCGACTAAATGCATTCCCCCATACTTCTAGTATTTAGTTTTAACTTTATGTTCCTCGGACTGATTAAGATTTTTGGTTGAGATATAGCCATTAATTTTATGCCAAACACTCACTAGTTAAGAGAGCTAATTGTTAAACTATTCCTAAGTTAGCAACAAATTATAGAATAAACCATTAATTTATTATTTTAAAAAGAAACTCAATTGTCTTTGAATTGTCTTCGCTGGAAAGGGCTCGCTATATAATTTGTGGGGAGGTTTATTATTATGCGTACGGTCAAGTCTCTAAATTTTATAGTGTCCAATATCGACGCTCTTATTCAGCCAAGGCAAGGTCGACTCCACGGGTCGTCCTGATCAAGCTTACTTTATGGGGTCAGAGAAGATCCATATCCCTATTAGATACATATCTAAAAAAGCATTGTAACCATTTTCCATTTGTTTAAGGTATAGAAAAACACACCTGTCTGGAATGAGGCTAAATCGGCAAATAATATATACATATAGAATGCACCATATGAACATTCATGAAATGTGTCGCGCATAGAAGGAGATATCTCCAGCCCCATTAAGTATATATATTCTTGATCAGCATCCGAGTCCGTCTGTCCGTCTGTCTTGTAACACTGCATAGGCCCGTCTATAAGTTTCACAAGGCTCCCTATAGTCGTGTGATATATATACAAAATCTTATTGACATCGGACCACTATAGCTATCGGACTACTATATATGTATGAGCTGTGAGTAGGGGCATAGTTTGCGATACAGGTTATATATTTCCCCCACCGGGTCGTTAATTTTATATCACTATCTCTTCATCCTTTCTACTTAACACTCTATATCTCTATATATAAAACTGTTTGTCCTGACTGGCTGACTGACTGACTGACTGACTGATTGGTGATCAACGCACAGCCCAAACCGTAAGAGCTAGGAAGCTGAAATTTTCACTGTAGCTACCTTATGTGATGTAGGTGCACGTTAAGACGGGGTTTCGGGAAATTCCACCCGCAAGTGTGGAAAAATCGCGAAAAACGTTTGTATGTAACTTTTTTGTTTACCATCCGATCGGCCTCAAATTTATTTTCAAAGGTCTTTGTTTAAATTCATTTGAGGGGTGTTTCGCACTTTTTGGCAAATACATCCCTCCTTGGTGGAAATGGGGGTCAAAAATTTTTGTTAGCGATCCGATCGGCCTCAAACTTGTTTTCAAAGATCTTTGTTCAAATTCATTTGAGGGGTGTTTCACACTTTTCGAAAAATCCGTTCCTCCTTGGTGGAAATCGAGGTCAAAGACGTTTCCGACGTTTTGGAGGGTGACGTTTCGCGCTCAAATTCGTTTTCAAAGATCTATAAGAAAAATCATTTGAGACGTGTTTCACACTTTTCGCAGAATCCAAACTTTTTCGGGTGGAATGCTACTCAAAGATTTTTTGTGCGAAGTTTTAAGTTGTGTCCGATTTGCTTTAAGCTTATTTTCAAAGCTCTCCATAAGAACTTAATGAATACGTATTTCATCGAATTGGGAAATTCCACCCGCAACAGTGGTAAATTGGCGGAACACGGTTGTATGAAAGTTTTTTGTTTACGATCCGATCGGCCCCAAACTTATTTTCAAAGATCTATGTTCAAATTCATTTGAGGGGTGTTTCACACTTTTTGAAAAATCCATCCCTCCTTGGTGCAAATGGGGGTCGAAGATTTGGTGGATGATTTCGCAAAATCTAAACTCCTTCGGTGGAAAATGCATTTCAAAGATTTTTTTGGTGAATTTTAAGTTTGTTTGATTCCCGTCCGATCAGTTTCAAAATCATTTTCAAAGCTTTTTGAAAACATTGATTTTATAACATACGTGCCACGGGAAAGGCCGGGCTATACCCGCTAGTCTAGTATAAATTTCTTTACTTTATTAACAACTTCTGTCTTTCTTTCTTTTTGCCAATTTATTGTATTTTCTTTTTAATTTTTACTTAAAAACACTATTCCCTACTAACACCCTTCTTCTCAGCTGTAGGCTCTAAAAGCGTCACTGACAAAATAAGCTGTGAAATCGGGGATAGAAAGTTGTGTATTCTCATTAGGATTTTAGCATTTAATTTTCATAATATATTGGATAATTAGGAAGAACCTTTTATTTTGTCGAACATTAAAAAATAATTAAGTAAAAATATATTATACAGCTGCCATAGGAACTATCAATCGAAAAGAAGGCTTTTATGAGAAAAACTATTTGGTTTATCAATATATCTTGACGAGCCCCGGCATTTACTTTTTGACTATGCTGCTTATATATGTGCCAAATATTATCAAGATCGCACTACTATATTGTATAGCTTTATGGGAAGAATCGGTCAAAATTGGTATGGATAATATTCTGTTTTTCAAGATATTTTCATCAAACTCAGCATTTACGAGCTTGTCCTTTTAAATATCTGCAAAACCGTAAGGCAAATGTCTACAAGGGTATTAAATCTTCGGTAGAACTAATTAAATCCACACATTCTATTCACATATAAATAATAAATAATATAAATATTTAATATTTTGAAATCAAAGTTTTTCATCTATTCCCCAAGTGTGTACTTCCATAATAGTTTAAACACTTGATGAAAAATAAGAAGTTTGATGATAAACAAGGAGCTTCTCACAACCGTATCGCTAAGTTTACCCCTTGTGGGTGGAAATCCCGAAAACCCCATCTAGCTAGAGTGAAAATGTTAGCTTCCTAGCCCTCGCGTGCTGCACGCTAATCCCTGATCATTCAATCAGAACATGTTTTCTATGTAGAGATGTAAATACAGAGATGACATAGCAAAAAGAAGAGAGCTCATTTTGGTTTATTTGCTATAGTGTATTTTTTTATTATTTGCAGTTCGTTAAAGCAGCAACAATCTATAAATGACAACTAGATTAGCATTCACGTGCATAGAACGAGTTTTTCAATTCACACATACATTGTATGTATGTATTTATATTGGGTTCCAAAAATAGGCAATCAAGTCAGCATTCGCATATAAATAAAATACATTTATTAATAGCAAATCGTTAAGTATAACAAAACTATTTATTTTGCCAACAATCTCTAAGTTCGTGTGAATTTTCTAGAATCGAAAAAAGGTAAATACCAATTGTTGCTGTAGGTCAAGTCAAACACACACAACCGTTACCCTTAGTCCCTCTCGCTCTTTCTTCAAAACAATAACAAACCCAACCTACTAGAAAAATCGAAACATATTCGTGGTACAAGCTGTTCCGTCTCCCTCTCGCTCATAAGCAAACGCATCGAATGTACGCGTCGTTCGACGCGTTTCGAGAAGAGAGCGTCGAGAAATTTCGAAAAGAGAGCGCCGGGGTATAAATAGGGCTGAAATTTTCTCTTCGCCACAATTGAATTCAAGCAAGCGACGTGATAGCATCACAAACCAAAACAAGCGACTAGCTGAACAAGCTAAAAATACAAACTAAAGAGTTTTAACGATTTTCAACTACAGTTTAAATAAAATCCAAGTGAAAACAAATTAAGAAGGAGCAACAGCAAGAGATTTCCACAACAACAACAACAACAAATAGAAGCGATTCGTCTCGAGCGAAGAATCAGAGAACACACAGAATGCCAGCCATTGGTATTGATTTGGGCACCACGTATTCGTGCGTGGGTGTCTATCAGCATGGCAAGGTGGAGATAATTGCCAATGACCAGGGCAATAGGACGACGCCCAGCTATGTGGCTTTCACAGATTCGGAGCGCCTCATTGGCGACGCGGCCAAGAACCAGGTGGCGATGAACCCCAAGAACACAGTATTCGATGCGAAGCGTCTAATTGGACGCAGGTACGATGATCCCAAGATAGCGGAGGACATCAAGCACTGGCCCTTCAAGGTGGTCAGCGACGGAGGCAAGCCCAAGATTGGCGTCGAGTTCAAGGGGGAGCAGAAGCGTTTTGCGCCCGAGGAGATCAGCTCGATGGTGCTGGTGAAGATGAAGGAGACGGCGGAGGCGTACCTGGGCCAGAGCATCACGGACGCGGTCATCACAGTGCCCGCCTATTTCAACGACTCGCAGCGCCAGGCTACCAAAGATGCCGGCCACATAGCCGGCCTGAACGTGCTGAGGATCATCAACGAGCCGACGGCGGCGGCACTGGCCTATGGCCTGGACAAGAATCTGAAGGGCGAACGCAATGTGCTCATCTTCGATCTGGGCGGCGGCACCTTTGATGTCTCCATTCTAACCATCGACGAGGGCTCACTGTTCGAGGTGCGGTCAACGGCTGGAGACACACATTTGGGCGGCGAGGACTTTGACAACAGACTGGTAACCCATCTGGCGGAGGAGTTCAAGCGCAAGTACAAGAAGGATCTGCGCTCCAATCCTCGCGCCCTGCGCCGCCTGCGCACTGCGGCGGAGCGAGCCAAGCGCACGCTCTCGTCGAGCACAGAGGCTACCATTGAGGTGGACGCGCTGTTCGAGGGCCACGACTTCTACACGAAGGTGAGCCGTGCCCGGTTCGAGGAGCTGTGCGCCGATCTGTTCCGCAACACACTGGCGCCAGTGGAGAAGGCGCTCAACGATGCCAAGATGGACAAGCAGCAGATCCACGATATTGTGCTCGTCGGTGGCTCGACACGCATTCCCAAGGTGCAGAGCCTGCTTCAGCAGTTCTTCGGCGGCAAGAGCCTCAACCTTTCCATCAATCCCGACGAGGCGGTGGCCTATGGCGCCGCAGTCCAAGCAGCCATACTTAGCGGCGACCAGAGCGGCAAGATCCAGGACGTGCTCCTGGTGGACGTTGCGCCCCTTTCATTGGGCATCGAGACTGCCGGCGGCGTCATGACCAAGCTGATTGAACGAAACTCCCGAATCCCGTGCAAGCAGACGAAGACCTTCTCAACGTACTCTGACAACCAGCCGGGCGTCTCCATTCAGGTGTACGAGGGCGAGCGCGCCCTCACGCAGCACAACAATTCGCTGGGCACGTTCGATTTGTCTGGCATACCGCCGGCACCGCGCGGCGTGCCCCAGATCGAGGTCACCTTCGACATGGACGCCAATGGTATCCTGAACGTGACGGCCAAGGAGATGAGCACCGGCAAGGCCAAGAACATTACCATCAAGAACGACAAGGGCCGCCTCTCGCAGGCAGAGATCGACCGCATGGTGAACGAGGCCGAGCGCTACGCGGACGAGGATGAGAAGCACCGGGAGCGCATCACGGCTCGCAACAGCCTCGAGAGCTACGTCTTCGGCGTCAAGCAGGCCGTGGAGCAGGCCAGTCCCGACAAGCTGAGCGACAGCGACAAGTCCTCCGTGCTGGAGAAGTGCAGCGAGACCGTCAAGTGGCTCGACGCCAACACCACAGCCGACAAGGAGGAGTTCGAGTACAAACTGAAGGAGCTCACTCAGCACTGCTCCCCCATTATGACCAAGCTGCACCAGCAGGGACAGCCGCAGGGCAACGCCAACTGTGGTCAGCAGGCGGGCGGCTTCGGTGGTGCCGGTGGCTACCAAGGACCCACCGTGGAGGAAGTCGACTAAATGCATTCCCCCATACTTCTAGTATTTAGTTTTAACTTTATGTTCCTCGGACTGATTAAGATTTTTGGTTGAGATATAGCCATTAATTTTATGCCAAACACTCACTAGTTAAGAGAGCTAATTGATAAACTATTCCTAAGTTAGCAACAAATTATAGAATAAACCATTAATTTATTATTTTAAAAAGAAACTCAATTGTCTTTGAATTGTCTTCGCTGGAAAGGGCTCGCTATATAATTTGTGGGGAGGTTTATTATTATGCGTACGGTCAAGTCTCTAAATTTTATAGTGTCCAATATCGACGCTCTTATTCAGCCAAGGCAAGGTCGACTCCACGGGTCGTCCTGATCAAGCTTACTTTATGGGGTCAGAGAAGATCCATATCCCTATTAGATACATATCTAAAAAAGCATTGTAACCATTTTCTATTTGTTTAAGGTATAGAAAAACACACCTGTCTGGAATGAGGCTAAATCGGCAAATAATATATACATATAGAATGCACCATATGAACATTCATGAAATGTGTCGCGCATAGAAGGAGATATCTCCAGCCCCATTAAGTATATATATTCTTGATCAGCATCCGAGTCCGTCTGTCCGTCTGTCTTGTAACACTGCATAGGCCCGTCTATAAGTTTCACAAGGCTCCCTATAGTCGTGTGATATATATACAAAATCTTATTGACATCGGACCACTATAGCTATCGGACTACTATATATGTATGAGCTGTGAGTAGGGGCATAGTTTGCGATACAGGTTATATATTTCCCCCACCGGGTCGTTAATTTTATATCACTATCTCTTCATCCTTTCTACTTAACACTCTATATCTCTATATATAAAACTGTTTGTCCTGACTGGCTGACTGACTGACTGACTGACTGATTGGTGATCAACGCACAGCCCAAACCGTAAGAGCTAGGAAGCTGAAATTTTCACTGTAGCTACCTTATGTGATGTAGGTGCACGTTAAGACGGGGTTTCGGGAAATTCCACCCGCAAGTGTGGAAAAATCGCGAAAAACGTTTGTATGTAACTTTTTTGTTTACCATCCGATCGGCCTCAAATTTATTTTCAAAGGTCTTTGTTTAAATTCATTTGAGGGGTGTTTCGCACTTTTTGGCAAATACATCCCTCCTTGGTGGAAATGGGGGTCAAAAATTTTTGTTAGCGATCCGATCGGCCTCAAACTTGTTTTCAAAGATCTTTGTTCAAATTCATTTGAGGGGTGTTTCACACTTTTCGAAAAATCCGTTCCTCCTTGGTGGAAATCGAGGTCAAAGACGTTTCCGACGTTTTGGAGGGTGACGTTTCGCGCTCAAATTCGTTTTCAAAGATCTATAAGAAAAATCATTTGAGACGTGTTTCACACTTTTCGCAGAATCCAAACTTTTTCGGGTGGAATGCTACTCAAAGATTTTTTGTGCGAAGTTTTAAGTTGTGTCCGATTTGCTTTAAGCTTATTTTCAAAGCTCTCCATAAGAACTTAATGAATACGTATTTCATCGAATTGGGAAATTCCACCCGCAACAGTGGTAAATTGGCGGAACACGGTTGTATGAAAGTTTTTTGTTTACGATCCGATCGGCCCCAAACTTATTTTCAAAGATCTATGTTCAAATTCATTTGAGGGGTGTTTCACACTTTTTGAAAAATCCATCCCTCCTTGGTGCAAATGGGGGTCGAAGATTTGGTGGATGATTTCGCAAAATCTAAACTCCTTCGGTGGAAAATGCATTTCAAAGATTTTTTTGGTGAATTTTAAGTTTGTTTGATTCCCGTCCGATCAGTTTCAAAATCATTTTCAAAGCTTTTTGAAAACATTGATTTTATAACATACGTGCCACGGGAAAGGCCGGGCTATACCCGCTAGTCTAGTATAAATTTCTTTACTTTATTAACAACTTCTTTCTTTCTTTCTTTTTGCCAATTTATTGTATTTTCTTTTTAATTTTTACTTAAAAACACTATTCCCTACTAACACCCTTCTTCTCAGCTGTAGGCTCTAATAACGTCACTGACAAAATAAACTGTGAAATCGGGGATAGAAAGTTGTGTATTCTCATTAGGATTTTAGCATTTAATTTTCATAATATATTGGATAATTAGGAAGAACCTTTTATTTTGTCGAACATTAAAAAATAATTAAGTAAAAATATATTATACAGCTGCCATAGGAACTATCAATCGAAAAGAAGGCTTTTATGAGAAAAACTATTTGGTTTATCAATATATCTTGACGAGCCCCGGCATTTACTTTTTGACTATGCTGCTTATATATGTGCCAAATATTATCAAGATCGCACTACTATATTGTATAGCTTTATGGGAAGAATCGGTCAAAATTGGTATGGATAATATTCTGTTTTTCAAGATATTTTCATCAAACTCAGCATTTACGAGCTTGTCCTTTTAAATATCTGCAAAACCGTAAGGCAAATGTCTACAAGGGTATTAAATCTTCGGTAGAACTAATTAAATCCACACATTCTATTCACATATAAATAATAAATAATATAAATATTTAATATTTTGAAATCAAAGTTTTTCATCTATTCCCCAAGTGTGTACTTCCATAATAGTTTAAACACTTGATGAAAAATAAGAAGTTTGATGATAAACAAGGAGCTTCTCACAACCGTATCGCTAAGTTTACCCCTTGTGGGTGGAAATCCCGAAAACCCCATCTAGCTAGAGTGAAAATGTTAGCTTCCTAGCCCTCGCGTGCTGCACGCTAATCCCTGATCATTCAATCAGAACATGTTTTCTATGTAGAGATGTAAATACAGAGATGACATAGCAAAAAGAAGAGAGCTCATTTTGGTTTATTTGCTATAGTGTATTTTTTTATTATTTGCAGTTCGTTAAAGCAGCAACAATCTATAAATGACAACTAGATTAGCATTCACGTGCATAGAACGAGTTTTTCAATTCACACATACATTGTATGTATGTATTTATATTGGGTTCCAAAAATAGGCAATCAAGTCAGCATTCGCATATAAATAAAATACATTTATTAATAGCAAATCGTTAAGTATAACAAAACTATTTATTTTGCCAACAATCTCTAAGTTCGTGTGAATTTTCTAGAATCGAAAAAAGGTAAATACCAATTGTTGCTGTAGGTCAAGTCAAACACACACAACCGTTACCCTTAGTCCCTCTCGCTCTTTCTTCAAAACAATAACAAACCCAACCTACTAGAAAAATCGAAACATATTCGTGGTACAAGCTGTTCCGTCTCCCTCTCGCTCATAAGCAAACGCATCGAATGTACGCGTCGTTCGACGCGTTTCGAGAAGAGAGCGTCGAGAAATTTCGAAAAGAGAGCGCCGGGGTATAAATACGGCTGAAATTTTCTCTTCGCCACAATTGAATTCAAGCAAGCGACGTGATAACATCACAAACCAAAACAAGCGACTAGCTGAACAAGCTAAAAATACAAACTAAAGAGTTTTAACGATTTTCAACTACAGTTTAAATAAAATCCAAGTGAAAAGCAAAGTTTAAAGAAGGAGCAACAGCAAGAGATTTCCACAACAACAACAACAACAAATAGAAGCGATTCGTCTCGAGCGAAGAATCAGAGAACACACAGAATGCCAGCCATTGGTATTGATTTGGGCACCACGTACTCGTGCGTGGGTGTCTATCAGCATGGCAAGGTGGAGATAATTGCCAATGACCAGGGCAATAGGACGACGCCCAGCTATGTGGCTTTCACAGATTCGGAGCGCCTCATTGGCGACGCGGCCAAGAACCAGGTGGCGATGAACCCCAAGAACACAGTATTCGATGCGAAGCGTCTAATTGGACGCAGGTACGATGATCCCAAGATAGCGGAGGACATCAAGCACTGGCCCTTCAAGGTGGTCAGCGACGGAGGCAAGCCCAAGATTGGCGTCGAGTTCAAGGGGGAGCAGAAGCGTTTTGCGCCCGAGGAGATCAGCTCGATGGTGCTGGTGAAGATGAAGGAGACGGCGGAGGCGTACCTGGGCCAGAGCATCACGGACGCGGTCATCACAGTGCCCGCCTATTTCAACGACTCGCAGCGCCAGGCTACCAAAGATGCCGGCCACATAGCCGGCCTGAACGTGCTGAGGATCATCAACGAGCCGACGGCGGCGGCACTGGCCTATGGCCTGGACAAGAATCTGAAGGGCGAACGCAATGTGCTCATCTTCGATCTGGGCGGCGGCACCTTTGATGTCTCCATTCTAACCATCGACGAGGGCTCACTGTTCGAGGTGCGGTCAACGGCTGGAGACACACATTTGGGCGGCGAGGACTTTGACAACAGACTGGTAACCCATCTGGCGGAGGAGTTCAAGCGCAAGTACAAGAAGGATCTGCGCTCCAATCCTCGCGCCCTGCGCCGCCTGCGCACTGCGGCGGAGCGAGCCAAGCGCACGCTCTCGTCGAGCACAGAGGCTACCATTGAGGTGGACGCGCTGTTCGAGGGCCACGACTTCTACACGAAGGTGAGCCGTGCCCGGTTCGAGGAGCTCTGCGCCGATCTGTTCCGCAACACACTGGCGCCAGTGGAGAAGGCGCTCAACGATGCCAAGATGGACAAGCAGCAGATCCACGATATTGTGCTCGTCGGTGGCTCGACACGCATTCCCAAGGTGCAGAGCCTGCTTCAGCAGTTCTTCGGCGGCAAGAGCCTCAACCTTTCCATCAATCCCGACGAGGCGGTGGCCTATGGCGCCGCAGTCCAAGCAGCCATACTTAGCGGCGACCAGAGCGGCAAGATCCAGGACGTGCTCCTGGTGGACGTTGCGCCCCTTTCATTGGGCATCGAGACTGCCGGCGGCGTCATGACCAAGCTGATTGAACGAAACTCCCGAATCCCGTGCAAGCAGACGAAGACCTTCTCAACGTACTCTGACAACCAGCCGGGCGTCTCCATTCAGGTGTACGAGGGCGAGCGCGCCCTCACGCAGCACAACAATTCGCTGGGCACGTTCGATTTGTCTGGCATACCGCCGGCACCGCGCGGCGTGCCCCAGATCGAGGTCACCTTCGACATGGACGCCAATGGTATCCTGAACGTGACGGCCAAGGAGATGAGCACCGGCAAGGCCAAGAACATTACCATCAAGAACGACAAGGGCCGCCTCTCGCAGGCAGAGATCGACCGCATGGTGAACGAGGCCGAGCGCTACGCGGACGAGGATGAGAAGCACCGGGAGCGCATCACGGCTCGCAACAGCCTCGAGAGCTACGTCTTCGGCGTCAAGCAGGCCGTGGAGCAGGCCAGTCCCGACAAGCTGAGCGACAGCGACAAGTCCTCCGTGCTGGAGAAGTGCAGCGAGACCGTCAAGTGGCTCGACGCCAACACCACAGCCGACAAGGAGGAGTTCGAGTACAAACTGAAGGAGCTCACTCAGCACTGCTCCCCCATTATGACCAAGCTGCACCAGCAGGGACAGCCGCAGGGCAACGCCAACTGTGGCCAGCAGGCGGGCGGCTTCGGTGGTGCCGGTGGCTACCAAGGGCCCACCGTGGAGGAAGTCGACTAAATGCATTCCCCCATACTTCTAGTACTTAGTTTTAACTTTATGTTCCTCGGACTGATTAAGATTTTTGGTTGAGATATAGCCATTAATTTTATGCCAAACACTCACTAGTTAAGAGAGCTAATTGTTAAACTATTCATAAGTTAGCAACAAATTATAGAATAAACCATTAATTTATTATTTTAAAAAGAAACTCAATTGTCTTTGAATTGTCTTCGCTGGAAAGGGCTCGCTATATAATTTGTGGGGAAGTTTATTATTAAAAAATAGATCAAATATAAATGCTTTAGTTAAACTTGAATCGATGAGCATGGAAATCCCCGAATTCTATGTGTTATAGGCGGAAGAGCCCGACTAGGAGATACTCTGTACCCAGCGCCCAGCTACCTTGACATACCCTATAATCTTGCGGGAGTCAACCTTTTCTATCTGATTTATTAACATTCGTTGGGAATTAACATTCTATGGGAATTGCAGTCTTGAATATATATATTTATATATATATATGTTCATAGCCTCGGCATTTATAGGTTTTTCTGAATTTATGGGAATGGAGATATATATATATTAAAATGAACACTCGGTCTGCGTACGGTCAAGTCTCTAAATTTTATAGTGTCCAATATCGACGCTCTTATTCAGCCAGACAGACAGACGGACATGGCAAGGTCGACTCCACGGGTCGTCCTGATCAAGCTTACTTTATGGGGTCAGAGAAGATCCATATCCCTATTAGATACATATCTAAAAAAGCATTGTAACCATTTTCGATTTGTTTAAGGTATAGAAAAACACACCTGTCTGGAATGAGGCTAAATCGGCAAATAATATATACATATAGAATGCACCATATGAACATTCATGAAATGTGTCGCGCATAGATGGAGATATCTCCAGCCCCATAAAGTATATATATTCTTGATCAGCATCCGAGTCGATATAGCCATGTCCGTCTGTCCGTTTGTCTGTTTCTATGCGAACTTGTCTTTCAATTTAAAAGCTCTGGTCTTGTAACACTGCATAGGCCCGTCTATAAGTTTCACAAGGCTCCCTATGCTCGTGTGATATATATACAAAATCTTATTGACATCGGACCACTATAGCTATCGGACTACTATATATCAGCTGTGAGTAGGGGCATAGTTTGCGATACAGGTTATATATTTCCCCCACCGGGTCGTTAATTTTATATCACTATCTCTTCATCCTTTCTACTTAACACTCTATATCTCTATATATAAAACTGATTGTCCTGACTGACTGGCTGACTGACTGACTGACTGACTGACTGACTGACTAACTGACTGATTGGTGATCAACGCACAGCCCAAACTGTAAGAGCTACGAAGCTGAAATTTTCACTGTAGCTACCTTATGTGATGTATGTGCACGTTAAGACGGGGTTTCGGGAAATTCCACCCGCAAGTGTGGAAAAATCGCGAAAAACGTTTGTATGTAACTTTTTTGTTTACCATCCGATCGGCCTCAAATTTATTTTCAAAGGTCTTTGTTCAAATTCATTTGAGGGGTGTTTCGCACTTTTAGGAAAATCCGTTCCTCCTTGGTGGAAATGGAGGTCAAAGATTTGGTGGGTGACGTTTCGCACTCAAATTCGTTTTCAAAGATCTATAAGAAAAATCATTTGAGACGTGTTTCACACTTTTCGCAGAATCCAAACTTTTTCGGGTGGAATGCGACTCAAAGATTTTTTGTGCGAAGTTTTAAGTTGTGTCCGATTTGCTTTAAGCTTATTTTCAAAGCTCTCCATAAGAACTTAATGAATACGTATTTCATCGAATTGGGAAATTCCACCCGCAACAGTGGTAAATTGGCGGAACACGGTTGTATGAAAGTTTTTTGTTTACGATCCGATCGGCCCCAAACTTATTTTCAATGATCTATGTTCAAATTCATTTGAGGGGTGTTTCACACTTTTTGAAAAATCCATCCCTCCTTGGTGCAAATGGGGGTCGAAGATTTGGTGGATGACGTTTTGTGTTCAAATTTATTTCCAAAGATCTTTAAGAAAAATCATTTGAGACGTGTTTCACATTTTCGCAAAATCTAAACTCCTTCGGTGGAAAATGCATTTCAAAGATTTTTTTGGTGAATTTTAAGTTTGTTTGATTCCCGTCCGATCAGTTTCAAAATCATTTTCAAAGCTTTTTGAAAACATTGATTTTATAACATACGTGCCACGGGAAAGGCCGGGCTATACCCGCTAGTCTAGTATAAATTTCTTTACTTTATTAACAACTTCTGTCTTTCTTTCTTTTTGCAAATTTATTGTATTTTCTTTTTCATTTTTACTTAAAAACACTATTCCCTACTAACACCCTTCTTCTCAGCTGTAGGCTCTAATAGCGTCACTGACAAAATAAGCTGTGAAATCGGGGATAGAAAGTTGTGTATTCTCATTAGGATTTTAGCATTTAATTTTCATAATATATTGGATAATTAGGAAGAACCTTTTATTTTGTCGAACATTAAATAATAATAAAGTAAAAATATATCACACAGCTGCCATAGGAACTATCGATCGAAAAGAAGGCTTTTACGAGAAAAACTATTTGGTTTATCAATATATCTTGACGAGCCCCGGCATTTACTTTTTGACTATGCTGCTTATATACATATGTGCCAAATATTATCAAGATCGCACTACTATATTGTATAGCTTTATGGGAAGAATCGGTCAAAATTGGTATGGATAATATTCTGTTTTTCAAGATATTTTCATCAAACTCAGCATTTACGAGCTTGTCCTTTTAAATATCTGCAAAACCGTAAGGCAAATGTCTACAAGGGTATTAAATCTTCGGCGCGCCGAAAATATTCTTTCTTTCTCGGTTTCTTCCAATTGTAGAAATAATTTAATCCACACATTCTATTTACATATAAATAATAAATAATATAAATATTTAATATTTTTATTATTAAATCAAAGTTTTTCATCTATTCCCCAAGTGTGTACTTCCATAATAGTTTAAACACTTGATGAAAAATAAGAAGTTTGATGATAAACAAGGAGCTTCTCACAACCGTATCGCTAAGTTTACCCCTTGTGGGTGGAAATCCCGAAAACCCCATCTAGCTAGAGTGAAAATGTTAGCTTTCTAGCCCTCACGTGCTGCACGCTAATCCCTGATCATTCAATCAGAACATGTTTTCTATATATGTAGAGATGTAAATACAGAGATGACATAGCAAAAAGAAGAGAGCTCATTTTGGTTTATTTGCTATAGTGTATTTTTTTATTATTTACAGTTCGTTAAAGCAGCAACAATCTATAAATGACAACTAGATTAGCATTCACGTGCATAGAACGAGTTTTTCAATTCACACATACATTGTATGTATGTATTTATATTGGGTTCCAAAAATAGGCAATCAAGTCAGCATTCGCATATAAATAAAATACATTTATTAATAGCAAATCGTTAAGTATAACAAAACTATTTATTTTGCCAACAATCTCTAAGTTCGTGTGAATTTTCTAGAATCGAAAAAAGGTAAATACCAATTGTTGCTGTAGGTCAAGTCAAACACACACAACCGTTACCCTTAGTCCCTCTCGCTCTTTCTTCACAACAAATACAAACCCAACCTACTAGAAAAATCGAAACATATTCGTGGTACAAGCTGTTCCGTCTCCCTCTCGCTCATAAGCAAACGCATCGAATGTACGCGTCGTTCGACGCGTTTCGAGAAGAGAGCGTCGAGAAATTTCGAAAAGAGAGCGCCGGGGTATAAATACCGCTGAAATTTTCTCTTCGCCACAATTGAATTCAAGCAAGCGACGTGATAACATCACAAACCAAAACAAGCGACTAGCTGAACAAGCTAAAAATACAAAACTAAAGAGTTTTAAAGACTTTCAACAACAGTTTAAATAAAATCCAAGGGAAAAGTAAAGTTTTAACAAATTAAGAAGGAGCAACAGCAAGAAAGAGATTTCCACAACAACAACTACAACAGATAGAAGCGATTCATCTCGAGCGAAGAATCAGAGAACACACAGAATGCCAGCCATTGGTATTGATTTGGGCACCACGTACTCGTGCGTGGGTGTCTACCAGCATGGCAAGGTGGAGATAATTGCCAATGACCAGGGCAATAGGACGACGCCCAGCTATGTGGCTTTCACAGATTCGGAGCGCCTCATTGGCGACGCGGCCAAGAACCAGGTGGCGATGAACCCCAAGAACACAGTATTCGATGCGAAGCGTCTAATTGGACGCAGGTACGATGATCCCAAGATAGCGGAGGACATCAAGCACTGGCCCTTCAAGGTGGTCAGCGACGGAGGCAAGCCCAAGATTGGCGTCGAGTTCAAGGGGGAGCAGAAGCGTTTTGCGCCCGAGGAGATCAGCTCGATGGTGCTGGTGAAGATGAAGGAGACGGCGGAGGCGTACCTGGGCCAGAGCATCACGGACGCGGTCATCACAGTGCCCGCCTATTTCAACGACTCGCAGCGCCAGGCTACCAAAGATGCCGGCCACATAGCCGGCCTGAACGTGCTGAGGATCATCAACGAGCCGACGGCGGCGGCACTGGCCTATGGCCTGGACAAGAATCTGAAGGGCGAACGCAATGTGCTCATCTTCGATCTGGGCGGCGGCACCTTTGATGTCTCCATTCTAACCATCGACGAGGGCTCACTGTTCGAGGTGCGGTCAACGGCTGGAGACACACATTTGGGCGGCGAGGACTTTGACAACAGACTGGTAACCCATCTGGCGGAGGAGTTCAAGCGCAAGTACAAGAAGGATCTGCGCTCCAATCCTCGCGCCCTGCGCCGCCTGCGCACTGCGGCGGAGCGAGCCAAGCGCACGCTCTCGTCGAGCACAGAGGCTACCATTGAGGTGGACGCGCTGTTCGAGGGCCACGACTTCTACACGAAGGTGAGCCGTGCCCGGTTCGAGGAGCTGTGCGCCGATCTGTTCCGCAACACACTGGCGCCAGTGGAGAAGGCGCTCAACGATGCCAAGATGGACAAGCAGCAGATCCACGATATTGTGCTCGTCGGTGGCTCGACACGCATTCCCAAGGTGCAGAGCCTGCTTCAGCAGTTCTTCGGCGGCAAGAGCCTCAACCTTTCCATCAATCCCGACGAGGCGGTGGCCTATGGCGCCGCAGTCCAAGCAGCCATACTTAGCGGCGACCAGAGCGGCAAGATCCAGGACGTGCTCCTGGTGGACGTTGCGCCCCTTTCATTGGGCATCGAGACTGCCGGCGGCGTCATGACCAAGCTGATTGAACGAAACTCCCGAATCCCGTGCAAGCAGACGAAGACCTTCTCAACGTACTCTGACAACCAGCCGGGCGTCTCCATTCAGGTGTACGAGGGCGAGCGCGCCCTCACGCAGCACAACAATTCGCTGGGCACGTTCGATTTGTCAGGCATACCGCCGGCACCGCGCGGCGTGCCCCAGATCGAGGTCACCTTCGACATGGACGCCAATGGTATCCTGAACGTGACGGCCAAGGAGATGAGCACCGGCAAGGCCAAGAACATTACCATCAAGAACGACAAGGGCCGCCTCTCGCAGGCAGAGATCGACCGCATGGTGAACGAGGCCGAGCGCTACGCGGACGAGGATGAGAAGCACCGGGAGCGCATCACGGCTCGCAACAGCCTCGAGAGCTACGTCTTCGGCGTCAAGCAGGCCGTGGAGCAGGCCAGTCCCGACAAGCTGAGCGACAGCGACAAGTCGTCCGTGCTGGAGAAGTGCAGCGAGACCGTCAAGTGGCTCGACGCCAACACCACAGCCGACAAGGAGGAGTTCGAGTACAAACTGAAGGAGCTCACTCAGCACTGCTCCCCCATTATGACCAAGATGCACCAGCAGGGACAGCCGCAGGGCAACGCCAACTGTGGCCAGCAGGCGGGCGGCTTCGGTGGTGCCGGTGGCTACCAAGGACCCACCGTGGAGGAAGTTTTACGAGCTTGTCCTTTTAAATATCTGCAAAACCGTAAGGCAAATGTCTACAAGGGTATTAAATCTTCGGCGCGCCGAAAATATTCTTTCTTTCTCGGTTTCTTCCAATTGTAGAAATAATTTAATCCACACATTCTATTTACATATAAATAATAAATAATATAAATATTTAATATTTTTATTATTAAATCAAAGTTTTTCATCTATTAAGATAAGAAAATAAGAAGTTTGATGATAAACAAGGAGCTTCTCACAACCGTATCGCTAAGTTTACCCCTTGTGGGTGGAATTCCCGAAAACCCCATCTAGCTAGAGTGAAAATGTTAGCTTCCTAGCCCTCACGTGCTGCACGCTAATCCCTGATCATTCAATCAGAACATGTTTTCAATATATGTAGAGATGTAAATACAGAGATGACATAGCAAAAAGAAGAGAGCTCATTTTGGTTTATTTGCTATAGTGTATTTTTTTATTATTTACAGTTCGTTAAAGCAGCAACAATCTATAAATGACAACTAGATTAGCATTCACGTGCATAGAACGAGTTTTTCAATTCACACATACATTGTATGTATGTATTTATATTGGGTTCCAAAAATAGGCAATCAAGTCAGCATTCGCATATAAATAAAATACATTTATTAATAGCAAATCGTTAAGTATAACAAAACTATTTATTTTGCCAACAATCTCTAAGTTCGTGTGAATTTTCTAGAATCGAAAAAAGATAAATACCAATTGTTGCTGTAGGTCAAGTCGAACACACACAGCCGTTACTCTCAGTCCCTCTCGCTCTTTCTTCAAAACAATAACAAACCCAACCTACTAGAAAAATCGAAACATATTCGTGGTACAAGCTGTTCCGTCTCCCTCTCGCTCATAAGCAAACGCATCGAATGTACGCGTCGTTCGACGCGTTTCGAGAAGAGAGCGTCGAGAAATTTCGAAAAGAGAGCGCCGGGGTATAAATACGGCTGAAATTTTCTCTTCGCCACAATTGAATTCAAGCAAGCGACGTGATAACATCACAAACCAAAACAAGCGACTAGCTGAACAAGCTAAAAATACAAACTAAAGAGTTTTAAAGACTTTCAACAACAGTTTAAATAAAATCCAAGTGAAAAGTAAAGTTTTAACAAATTAAGAAGGAGCAACAGCAAGAAAGAGATTTCCACAACAACAACAACAAATAGAAGCGATTCATCTCGAGCGAAGAATCAGAGAACACACAGAATGCCAGCCATTGGTATTGATTTGGGCACCACGTACTCGTGCGTGGGTGTCTACCAGCATGGCAAGGTGGAGATAATTGCCAATGACCAGGGCAATAGGACGACGCCCAGCTATGTGGCTTTCACAGATTCGGAGCGCCTCATTGGCGACGCGGCCAAGAACCAGGTGGCGATGAACCCCAAGAACACAGTATTCGATGCGAAGCGTCTAATTGGACGCAGGTACGATGATCCCAAGATAGCGGAGGACATCAAGCACTGGCCCTTCAAGGTGGTCAGCGACGGAGGCAAGCCCAAGATTGGCGTCGAGTTCAAGGGGGAGCAGAAGCGTTTTGCGCCCGAGGAGATCAGCTCGATGGTGCTGGTGAAGATGAAGGAGACGGCGGAGGCGTACCTGGGCCAGAGCATCACGGACGCGGTCATCACAGTGCCCGCCTATTTCAACGACTCGCAGCGCCAGGCTACCAAAGATGCCGGCCACATAGCCGGCCTGAACGTGCTGAGGATCATCAACGAGCCGACGGCGGCGGCACTGGCCTATGGCCTGGACAAGAATCTGAAGGGCGAACGCAATGTGCTCATCTTCGATCTGGGCGGCGGCACCTTTGATGTCTCCATTCTAACCATCGACGAGGGCTCACTGTTCGAGGTGCGGTCAACGGCTGGAGACACACATTTGGGCGGCGAGGACTTTGACAACAGACTGGTAACCCATCTGGCGGAGGAGTTCAAGCGCAAGTACAAGAAGGATCTGCGCTCCAATCCTCGCGCCCTGCGCCGCCTGCGCACTGCGGCGGAGCGAGCCAAGCGCACGCTTTCGTCGAGCACAGAGGCTACCATTGAGGTGGACGCGCTGTTCGAGGGCCACGACTTCTACACGAAGGTGAGCCGTGCCCGGTTCGAGGAGCTGTGCGCCGATCTGTTCCGCAACACACTGGCGCCAGTGGAGAAGGCGCTCAACGATGCCAAGATGGACAAGCAGCAGATCCACGATATTGTGCTCGTCGGTGGCTCGACACGCATTCCCAAGGTGCAGAGCCTGCTTCAGCAGTTCTTCGGCGGCAAGAGCCTCAACCTTTCCATCAATCCCGACGAGGCGGTGGCCTATGGCGCCGCAGTCCAAGCAGCCATACTTAGCGGCGACCAGAGCGGCAAGATCCAGGATGTGCTCCTGGTGGACGTTGCGCCCCTTTCATTGGGCATCGAGACTGCCGGCGGCGTCATGACCAAGCTGATTGAACGAAACTCCCGAATCCCGTGCAAGCAGACGAAGACCTTCTCAACGTACTCTGACAACCAGCCGGGCGTCTCCATTCAGGTGTACGAGGGCGAGCGCGCCCTCACGCAGCACAACAATTCGCTGGGCACGTTCGATTTGTCTGGCATACCGCCGGCACCGCGCGGCGTGCCCCAGATCGAGGTCACCTTCGACATGGACGCCAATGGTATCCTGAACGTGACGGCCAAGGAGATGAGCACCGGCAAGGCCAAGAACATTACCATCAAGAACGACAAGGGCCGCCTCTCGCAGGCAGAGATCGACCGCATGGTGAACGAGGCCGAGCGCTACGCGGACGAGGATGAGAAGCACCGGGAGCGCATCACGGCTCGCAACAGCCTCGAGAGCTACGTTTTCGGCGTCAAGCAGGCCGTGGAGCAGGCCAGTCCCGACAAGCTGAGCGACAGCGACAAGTCGTCCGTGCTGGAGAAGTGCAGCGAGACCGTCAAGTGGCTCGACGCCAACACCACAGCCGAC
Source organism: Drosophila montana (assembly GCF_035044405.1). Lineage (NCBI taxonomy): Eukaryota > Metazoa > Arthropoda > Insecta > Diptera > Drosophilidae > Drosophila > Drosophila montana. Next base: position 26,075 of record NW_026996452.1, read on the forward strand.
AAGGAGGAGTTCGAGTACAAACTGAAGGAGCTCACTCAGCACTGCTCCCCCATTATGACCAAGATGCACCAGCAGGGACAGCCGCAGGGCAACGCCAACTGTGGCCAGCAGGCGGGCGGCTTCGGTGGTGCCGGTGGCTACCAAGGACCCACCGTGGAGGAAGTCGACTAATTGCATTCCCCCATACTTCTAGTATTTAGTTTTAACTTTATGTTCCTCGGACTGATTAAGATTTTTGGTTGAGATATAGCCATTAATTTTATGCCGAACACTCACTAGTTAAGAGAGCTAATTGTTAAACTATTCCTAAGTTAGCAACAAATTATAGAATAAACCATTAATTTATTATTTCAAAAAGAAACTTAATTGTTTTTGAATCGTCCTTGCTATATAATTTGTGGGGATGTTTTCTTTTGTATAATAGATCGAATTTAAAAGCGAGTGAAAAGCTTGAACCGGAAAGTTCATCCACATGAAAATGACTGGAATCTTGGGCGTAGCCAAGTAGGAAATACCCTGAGCCGGGTGCCTAGCTGCTTTTACAAACAGTCTAGCTCGTTCTATAAGTAGAAGTTTCTAGTTTTTAAAATCAATTGGGGATGTATCTAAAAAGTGAAGTATTATAATTAGTGACGAGATATCGACAAAGATAAACTTCCGTTACGTACGGCACCGAAGAAAATATATCTAAAATATAAGTTTTCTAGCTATTGTATTTTCTGGGACCAACGAGTTCGGAGAGGCATGGCTAGACCGACTCAGCTCGTCGTCCTGGTCAAGTATGTACCTTTTCCATTTTCGATGGGTTCGACCGCTTTCTAGAAACTTCTTGCTTTGAGTTGCCATGGCGACATTCTATTTGATGTTCGATTCACAATGATTTTAAATTAAATAAAGCCCGCGCGCTGCTTTTTAGAAACAATCGATAACAAACGCCAACAAGTTGGCAACGCCAACTGCGTTAATATTTAGTTGTGCCGGCCGGCATAAAATTGAAATCAATTCTGCCTTGCTTTCCTTACAGTCCGTATTAAGAGCTGTGGATTTTAACAAAAGTAAATTCAGCGCAGCGAGAGCAACGTTTTTAAATTTACATTACGAAAAAAAAGTTATACTAGCTTTTTCACAGCCGATATCAGTGTATATGTCAGTGTGTGTGTGCCTATCGATAAAACGGTGCCTCAACGCTGCTACGAAGAAGGTACAGATAGTGAGTAGCAAAAAGACGCCGTAGCCGATTTTCATTTTCGGAGGGATTTGCTAAGCGTGCCTGCCATTTGCAAAAAGTAATTAAATGTGTGAAAAAAATGCAGAATTTATGCAAATTGTGAACAAACCAAAATACACGTGCTAAGAAACGTTTAATCCGCAGTAATAAACATATTTTGTATCCCGAAATAATTTTTTTTTATTTGTATTTTGACGCAGCGCAAATCGCAAGTTGAGCACACAAAAATAAGAAGGCAACCGCAAAAGGGAACACCGAAACGGCGAAAACGAAGTACGCACAAATTATTTGAAGCAAGAATTCTGTGTGCATCCAGATCTGAAGCCGACGACGCAGCTTTCGGAAAAAGCGCGCGCATAAAAAAAGAAACGAAAAATGGAGGATATTGCGGTGGCTAAAAAGCGCGGACGCCCGCCAAAGTTGTCGACGGGGGCTGCGGCTCCGGCGCCGGGCAGTCCCGGCGATAGCAACATTCCAACAATACCCAAAAAGCGCGGTCGTCCGCCCAAGGTCAAGGGTAGTGGGCGTGGCAGGCCGCCAAAGATCGCAGCCGCTGCGCAAAACAGCGATAACGAGGATCTCGACCAGGATGAGCTGGGCGAGGCCAATGGCGATCTGGCATTGCCGCCACTAAAGGTCAAGGGACGCGGTCGTCCACGTAAAAGTGGTGCACCGGTACAGGTGCAGGAGAACAGCGGTAACGATGACGACGATATGGATTCTTCGGCCGATGAGAAGCCGCCAGTGAAGCACCAAAAGTCGCCCTCTTCGGCCTCCAAGCGCCGCAAGCTGGGACGACCCCAAAAGCATAAGCCCAGTGAAGATGAAGATGGTCAGTTTGGCTAGTAGAGTTTGCACTGGGTGTGATGAACTGCAAATTTCTATATATAAAAATTCCCTTTGTACTCTCACACAGAATACGATGATGACGATGAGGAGCCACGTCCAGTGGGTCGTCCACCCACTGGGGCCGTCAACTTGAACATTGTGCGCACTGGACGCGGTCCTGGACGCCCCAAGAAGAATGCATCGGCTGCAAGTGGAAAGCGTTCTGCGTCAGCCGCTGCCGCAGAATCGAATAGCGATGAAGCACCTACTGTGCCCAAGAAACGTGGACGTCCACCACTGTCGAATAGGCCAGCCGCGTATGTGCCATCTGGACGCCCACGTGGACGCCCTAAAGCCCAAGCCGCAAGCGTCAAGGCCGCTGCCGATGACGATGATGACCAGTCACAACAGCCGGACGATGATTCCGATGAAGATGAGGTGGAATCTGTTGAGGCCGAGGAATCTACGGCAGTGGCTGCAGCTACGACCACGCCAAAAAAACGCGGACGACCCTCATCGGGCAAACCGCGCGGTCGGCCCAAGTTTCAGAAATCGCCCAACAATCAGGCGGATGACGATGACGACGATCAGGATTCGGCTGGCGAATTGGCTGGCGACGAGTCCAATGGGAATGTGCCCAAGAAGCGTGGACGACCTTCATTGGGCAAACGCGGACGCCCAAAGTCGGCCAAATCTTCGGATTTGAATGGCGGCGACAGTCTAAGTGGCGATGCTGACGACGACATTGACGGAGCTGATGACAACGGCGGCGATGATGAATCCGATGAGCCAGCAAAGCAGACGAGCATCAAGGAATCTAAATCTGAGCGCAAGGAATCAGATTCGCCAGAGAATGGCGATGGGGATACTGCCCATGATAATGATGGATCCGTTGAGTGCATCTCCGATGAGCCATCCTGGGCTGGCGCCTAATTTTAGTAGTATTTAAGCAACAACACATTAAATTGGACATAAAAACAAGAGGAAACCCTAAGAACAGACAACCTTGTACCCATTAACCACAACTGGAGTACTCTAGGTAGTTATTCCATCAAAATCAATCAATTTTCCCAAAAATGAAAAAAAAAAAAACATTTTACCATGTTTGTTTTTTATGTTAAATTCACCCCCTCCTCACTCCCCGCACCCACAAACTTATATGTAATTCCAAACAAAAAATATTTCATCTTATTCCATTACTCTATAAAATTGGTTTTCATATTTTGTTTCATTTTGGCTTAAATATATAATAGAAATACATTAAATATAATTGTAGTGGCTTGTGCGAACACAAGTGCAGATCATTAATTTTATTCAATATATAAAAATAAAGAAATAGATGGAAAAATATATATGTTGTTAAAAATTTAACGTTTTGTTAAGGTCCGCCAATTATTTTGATAACATCGCGCTTTGCATTAACAGTCGCCGCATATATCGAGTATTAGTTAACATAAATAGTCGATAGCCGTTAATAACAACTGCTATAAGAATCTATCGCATTTGAGAAATCGATACAGATTGTCTATCGACTACAAATTTGTAGTCAGTGTAAATCGTTTGTAAGAACAGCGTGTTTGTAATACATACATATGTAAATTTTTCAAATAAGCTAAGGTGAATAATATTTAATACCTACGCGAAGCACACACATATATCTAATGTAATAATATTTGTTACTTATGCACAGTGTGTTCAATTCGTGCGCGTGCTAAATGAAAAAAAAATCTGGCTGCCTCTGCGTGCGGCTTCCCATATTTGGTTTTGCGTTAATTTGCAAACAAGCCAAAGAAAAGAAAATGCACGAAAAGGCTAGCATAAGATAATCAAAGAGTTTTTAAAATGCATGCACATATTTCCGGTTAATGTTTGTTTTGTTTTAATGCACGAGCAGCAGAAAAAATGCCGCAGAATTGATAAAAAATGCCGCTAACAAAAACAAAACAAATACACAGTCAAACGGCGGCTGCAGCATTTTGTGTATGAGTGTGTTAATGTGTGTGTGTGTGTGTTTTGCACCTAATCAAATTTTATACGGGCTCCAAATCGTTTGATATGTTTGTTTTATGTAAACATGCTTTAATGAATCTATTAAAATGGCCAAAGCATAACAAATGTAATTAATTTACAAATAGGCGCGTGTGCAAGTGCGTGTGTGTGTGTGTGCTTATTTGATTTACGTTTTTTGCGAGTTACGCATCTATTAAATAACTTCGACGGTTGATGCTTGACATAAGTTTTTCATTTGAATTACATGTGCCAATTTTTATTGATAAATTTGGGTAAATTTAATGTCGCAAATTTTCTAAATTGTGGCAACCCTGCAGGCATTGTGCACTTGTACTCGAGCAGCTGTTCCATTGCTCTTGTTGTTGCTACCTCGTTTCTGTTTATCGGGATGCGTGCGGCAGCGCGCGCTTAAACTATTTGAATCATTTGACGAAAAATATATAGTGCGTGCCTGCAGTCTTGCTTTTCGTTTTCTTTAGCTGTAGGCCGCTCATATAGATAAAAATGAAACCAGCAATCAATGTTTTTTTTTGTTTAATATATTAACAGTATTGCAGCTGCAGCCTCTGTTAAGCTGCTAAGATTCTTGTTACTATAATTTGTTTTTGCCATTTTCAGCATTGGCCAAATTTGGTCACACTTTTTTGCGGCACATGCTCTCTCTATCGCGTTCTCTCTTTATGTCTGTCGCTCTGAGCGCAATCTCCTGCTGGTTTTGTGTGTTTTCGACGCTGGCGCTGTGTCTTTGCATTCGCATTCGCTTTATTATCGTTCTCGCGACGACGACGTCGAAGAATTCTTAGCCGTATTCTTCTTCATCCTGTGTATATAATTGTAATTTAAATAATTTAAATTAAACACAAAAACCACGCAAAACTAATAAGATAAGCAAGCTGAGGGCATTTCGCGCGCGTTTACCAAGTCATTAAGTGCATGTGTAAGTGCCGAAAATAAAGAAAACTATACTATATAGATATATTCAATTCTATACATATTCAATTTTCGTTTTGAGACAGTTTTGCTCGCCTGCCTCTTTTTTTACATTGTCATCGTCGTTTCCTTTTTGCTGCGACTGCGGCGGCTGCAAAAATTTGTTATATATACAAACACATGTGTATATATACATGTGTGTGTGTGTTGTCTTACATATGTAAATCCAGACGAGCATCGGCTGCACAACACGCATATTTAGACGCACACGGCCGAGTTATATATATATATGTGCACATACATATATATATAAACATGTATAAATAGTCGCAAAAACACAAAAAAAAGAAATAATTGAAAGTTTTTGAGCAAACACGCTAGTCGCGTGCGTCGCTGCTTTAAATAAAAGGTAAAAATCAATTAAATGCTTACTTTTATGCGTGTGTTTCCCTTTGGTCTTGCGCTATATTTTTTTAAACTGCCTGTAAAAAAAAATTATTTTTCCGATTGGCTCGCAAAATGCCCAGAACGTTCTTGTTTGTGTGCGTGCATGCGGCGGTGTGTGTGAGTGAGTTTGTCGTCTTCGTCTGTCCGTTCGTCCATTATCCGCCCGTGCCTTGTTTCATTTTCTTCCTTGTCAGCGGCAGCCATTTGCTTCTTCTTTACTTTTGCACGGCAGTGTTTAAAATATTTTATTTCGCTTACGCTCTTGTACTGCACGTTTGCTCTCTTTTTCTCTCGCCGTGTCCCCTGCATTTGTATACAAAATTTTTCCAATAAGAGCGCCGCTGTCGCTGCCGACGCATAAATAAACAAATTGACTACGAAATTTTGTTAATTACGTATTTTATTTAATTAAACTACTTTGTTTTTTATTTTTTGTACATTCTTACGTATTTGATAAATATTCACGGCTGCGCTTGCCACACCCCCCTTTTAGTTGCTTTGCGCATCGCTCGCTTCGGGCTCCTTTTTATGCTGTTTGTTCTCGTGCTTTTGTTTTTCACATGTCTCTTTTTGGCGTTTATCTTTATGTTTGTTTTTGTATCGACTGCGCTCGTGTGTGTGTGCGTGTGAGTGAGGCCCCCGCTGGGCGCTGCGGTTTCGCACGCTGCACTTGTCTTTTGCCGTTTCTCGGGTGCTCTCTTTGGCTGTTGATGGGAGGGAGATAGGGTGTGGGCAAACTGTCGCTGGATTTGCCTGCTCGCGCGCATATAAACAACAGAGAAATAGACGACGGACGATTGCTTACATATTTTGTAACTTAACCTCAAAACGTTGCGGCCGCTGTTGCCGGCCGCCGTTCACATCGTCTTCGTTCTGTTGTTGTTGTTCTTCTTCTTCTTGCTGTGTGTATATGTTAATTTATATGTTTTTCCTTTAGCCTGCCCCTTCGGCTGCTGTCGTTTTCTTTTTCGTACTTTTCGCGGCGCATGATTCAGCGTCGTCGCCGTCGCGTTGTTCTTTGCAATTGCTGCCGATATTCGGCTTTAGGTTCAACTACTGCTCCTGCTTCTTCTTCATCTTGCACGTTTTCTGCTTTGTTATTGTTTTCGTAACGCGGCAGAGGCTCATTTATAATTTTGAAGCTTTTGTTAAACATATTCTTGAGCTGGTTATCTGTCTGCCCCTTCCCTTACGTTATCTTGGTTTCTTTACCATGACCAGCTCAAAGTAGGCACAGTGGTTCCTATCTGATTGATATCGATAATATGTATAATTATCGATGTTTAATCCTATTTTTAACGTGCTTAATTATAAAATATGTAATAATACTCTTCTTTGTTCTTTCTCTTTGCAGTTTGTGTATATTTTCATCATTAAAACGCCGTGTATATTAATATCATCCTAATTATAATTCAAAACAACATCCCCAACAACAACAACTACAAACATAACATCAACAACAAAAAATTTCAATCGATCTGTAAAAAATAAAATATATGAAATTTGTAATTGTTTAACCAGTTCTCATACGTATTTATTGAATGCATTGCAAAGAAAAAAGTTCATTTGTTTGGTACCAATGTGTAAAGTATTATTGATAATTTGTGTTAAATAGTGTACATTTTTGTAAAAAAAAACCAAACCAAACGTGCAAGTTTTTTTTCGAGTGTAAACAAAAACAAACGATAAATGTAATTAAATATCTCAAATCACTGTAAATTAATATTTAATATTAAGAAAGAGCAAAGTGTGGTTTCTATGCATGTATAAAACACAAACAACAACAACGACGACAAAACAAACAAACAAACACGAGTGATTGAATTTACGGTACCCCCTTAATGTGTCATTTGCATAGCTCTCGCCCCACTGTGCACGCGACGTGTTTGCAATTTTTTTAAATTGTAGCCGCAACGAAACGTCGTCCAGTTGCTTTTAAACTGTTGTTCTCGTTCCGTCAAATTTTTTGTACCTTTTTTTTTTTTAATTTTATTTGGTTTTTGTTTGTTTTTGCAATACGCGCCAAGTCGTCAGCTGAGCGTGCAGCAAACAGCCGCCAAAATTGAGCTGTTAAGCGCGCCCACAATCTCGATATCGACGGTAGTGCCCACCGCGTCGCCATCGCCGCAGCATCATCTGCAGCCGCAGCAGCAGCAGCAAGGGCCGTATCATCAACAGCAGCAGCAGCAGCATTACGGGCAGCCCCAACTGCCGCCGCTGCCCTCACCATACTTTCAGCATCTGCAACAACAACAACAGCAGCAGCAACAACAACAACAGTTACAACACATGAAGTTTCTGGGCGGCAATGATGATCGCAACGGACGCGGCGGCGTCGGCGTTGGTAGCGACGCAATCGTCGTAGGCGGGACACGCGGTTCCAATTCGCAGGACGTGGACGCAGCGAGCGCTGCGGCAGCCGCTGCTGCCGTTGGCTTCGTTTTTCAGCAGCGCCCCTCGCCCGGTGGCGGCGCTGGCGTCGGCGTCGGTCCCGTTGGCTCCACCTTGCAAGACGCCGCAGCCGCCGAATATGCGGCGCACTTTGCCCAAAAGCAGCAGCAAACGCGTTGGGCATGCGGCGACGAGCACGGCATCGATGTGAGTATATAAACAGAAAGAAGTATATATGTAAATATGTATGTATGTGTATACATAGTTAGACATGTACGAATATGTCGGATTTGGCTCTGCGCCAGCTTGCACTCTAAACTAAAAGCAAAACCAAAGGACAGTTGCATGGAGTAGGGTTAGGGGGAAGGGGTAGGTTTTGCTCTCTGGCATTATTTGTTGTTATGGCTTCTTGTTTTGGTCACTAAAATGTCTTAATTATATATCCAATACATATGTATGCATACACATTTAAGCTGTCGCCGGAGCAGCCGAGCGCCAGTAATGCATAGGCTTGTCAGAAAGTTATCGATTAATTTGCGCAAACAGAGAGCCTCAGCCGTAATTCCCTGAAGTAACGCACACTTTCTCAAAGCTAGAAAATGTTTCCTTAGTAAAAACCAAAAAGTAAAACTTCAGGTTACGCATCCTTTTCTTTAAACAGTAAAAAAGTTGTAGATAAAAACATGAAAATATTTATAAATTAGGTTTTTTGTTTATCGCAATTAAATTATTTAGTAGCCTGATTCCACTATGCTCACATTCTGCGATTCCATAAACGTCAGCTGTAGGTAACATATGAATGGCAAAAGTGCCGCTTCGTTAAATAAACAGCTGATCGGTTTTATTTGATTTATTTAAGCGCCGTAAAGTTTTCCGTCCAAAGGTCGAATAATACGGCCTCAAAGTAGGGGCTGCATATAATGGACTCTGCTTGAAATGTTGAAATGCCTTCGCTGCTATATCAGCTGTTTATGCTAAATTTGGTTTCTTATGGGAAAACGTACAGGCAACATATTTCACATTCGCAAATAATGTAAGAAATGTTGACAATGGAATTATGCTATTAGGATATAGAATTTTCAGAAAGTCCAATAAATAAGTTAACAGAAATTCTTACATGTAAAATATATTATAAAGAGATAATATTGTCTCTGGGTAAAAATGAGCTTAAGTTTTTAGACTTCAAAATCTAAATGAAAACGAAATGAATTTCATGTTCCCATTAACGAGATTTAAGGCCCTATAAACCAATTTTGATTTGTTTAATTTTGTTTAAAACGCTTGCAACAATTTTGATTTCATTTGAAACATACTAGCACAAATACTTTTTACGGGCAGCCTTTCACACATTTTCTGCATTTTCAATTCATAATTCCAGATTTCTTTTTCTTTTGTTTTTTTAGCCCATTCTTAGTCATATTCCTTTCTGCAGCAGCTTCCGCTGCCTAGAGCCTTGGTTTTTTAGATTTTGTTTGCTTTCCTTGCAGTCTCTTTGCTGAATATACCCTGTACTTAAGGGTGTGAAGTGGGTGTATAAGTTGATGCGTAACATTAAAGTGCCTTATGTACAGAATTATAGTTGATATTTGCTTTGGGGATAGAATTTTCGCAGATTGACAGCCGAAACTCGAGTAAATTATAGAGAAAAAGTTCGTCACGCTAACTTTAAAAAATAATCATTATTTTAAAAAACAAATATATTATTAGAAAAATCGTGCAGTTTTGTGAGCTTTTTGGCGTCTTTTAGATGCAAACGGAAATAATTTGTATTTTCAGTCCGATAGCCATACTGTCAACAGCTTTCACTTTTTACATAAAAAGGGTATTCACAAAATTAAAACTAGGTAAAATAATTTGAAGTTTTCTTTGGTTGTCTTTATATTGAAGACACACGAATGTCAGGTGCGTGGCCGTAGAATTGGCCATATATTCAAAAAGTTGCTAATTCCGAGATTGAAAGTTGCTAAAAATAGCTAGTAAAGCTTTAGAGAATTCAGATTCCAAAAAAAAAGCTAATTCAGACAAAAACTTCAACTGTTTTCAGCATATAGCCAAATGCAGCAAAGAGCGGAATTAAGCTAAATTTTTGGATTTGTTAGCCTTTATTTTAACCCTATTGAAGATATATTTTCTAAGTTTCTTATAGGGTGTCTACAAGTCGCGAATGCCTCGTTTTGCAAATGCCAAAGTGCGAGCTGTGAATTTGTTGCTCTGTCTAGAGGTTATTTAGTTTTATTAAGGCCAACTTGTGACGTTGGTTGGTCTGGGGAAGGGGGTGGGGTGTTAAATTGCAGCTCACTTCCAGGCGCTGCCAAAAGGTTGCATAAACAGCAACCAACTTGGCAACGTGCAAGCAACATTTTGTTCTATATTTAGTCATTCCAAGGAAAAACGGGTTGCTTATATTTATTTATAAATATCTTTATGCCACTTTCAGAATCCGGATAAATGGAAATACAATCCACCCATGAATCCGGCGAATGCCGCGCCCGGTGGCAACAACGGCGGCCCCGGAGCCATAGGCACCATTGGCATGGGCGCGAGCAGTGGTCTGGGCGGCATGGGCGCCGGCAGCGGCACCAACGGGGGACTGCATCATCCATCGATGGCGGCCGCAGCGGCCAATATGGCTGCCATGCAACAGGCAGCCGCCGTAGCCAAGCACAATCACATGATGTCGCAGGCGGCCGCCGCAGTCGCTGCACAACAGCAACAACAACAGCAGCAGCAGCAGCAACAACAGCAACAACAACAAAATGCGCAGGGACCGCCGCATCATCTTATGGGCGGCGGCAATGGGCTGGGCAATGGCAATGGGCTAGGCGGCCTGGGTCAGCCGCATCCCGGCCAGCAAGTTCAACAACAACAACAACAACAGCAGCAACAACAACAACAACAACAGCAGCAGCAACAACAACAACAACAACAACAACAACAGGGCCAACAACCCAACCAGGCACATCTCGGCCAGCATCAATATAACTCGAATCTGCTCAGCCATGTGATGAACAACCAGGTGGCTGCTGCCGTCGCCGCCGGCGCCACCATGGGCCATATGCCGCCCTACGCCCAGTCGGCTGCCAGCGGCAGCATGTACGATCATCATGGAGGAAACGCACTGCATCCGGGCATGAATGGCGGCATGCCGAAGCCACCGCCACCGCTGGGTCCCGGCGGACCACAGGATTTCGTCTATATGGGCGGGCAGCCGCATGCCGCTGCTGCCGCCGCCGCGGCTGCAGCCATGGGCGCAGCTCTAATGCCGCCGCAGAATCAATATATGAACAACTCGGCCGCAGCAGCCGTCGCCGCCGCCAATCGGAATGCAGCGGTGAGTATACGAATCGGGCGAATATACATATATATTTATAAGAGTTTGCATGATCAGCTTGCTTAGGGCTCACAAGTGGCCATAAGGTCGGGGCTTTAAAGGTTCGCGCTTCAACTGAGTGGATATGTTGGTCACAGTTTGTAAAAAATGATTCCGAAATATTGGTCAAAGTTTGTACGAAAAGAACTCAGCAAGTGTGACATCATAAGCCTGTGTGGCTAAGTTGTTTAAGCGTCGAACCGTGGAGGGTGAGGTCGCTGGTTTAAGATGTCAAAGATAAAGCATAGCAAAGAAGGCTTTGGCTTGGTTGACGCCCTTTAATTTCTTGTTTTTATACACATCCATGTATCTAGGGTTAACCAACAAGCACTTAGATAAGCTTCCAATTGGAGCTAGTTAATTTGATTTGTTTTTCCACTTCTGTTGATATCATCAATTTTGATTGATGATGATTCAAATGTGCTAGGGCAAACATTTGGGTCATTTATGTGTGAAATATTTAACTATTATGAATATGAAACTTAGGCACAGATAATACAAAACGTGCTTCGAATTTAAACCCATACGAACCGAATGCCCAAGTTCAAGTTGTTGCGTTTGGCCTGACAGCTAGACCTAACCTAACTTTAGCTAAACCATATTTAACAAATTGTGGGATTAAAGAACATTCTAAAACAGAATGTTATTTGAGGGAAAAGACTCGCTGCAAAAAGTATTTGCATTTGCGCTTAATCAAATTTTATTTCTTAAAAAACATAAATCGTTTGCAAATATTTCTCCAATTTCTTTAGAATTGTTTAGTTATGTCCAATTCCTGTCGAAATCGGAGCAAATGTATTGTTGTGATAAGGCCCAAATATTCCGTTTTTTTTAGCGTTAAGTATATTTTTCTGTTCGAAATTCATATTAGATAATATTTGTTATCGCACAACGGACTGGCTCTCTATAAATGTCATTGTCTGGTTTTTGTTGACATGGGGGGCAACCGTCAACAAATATAACTCCAGACTGTTTTACCTCTGCCCTCACAATGCAATCTATGTACACAAAACGGTTTTTCCTAACTTACTGAATGACTGATTGACTGACTGATGAATGACTGATTGACTAACTATCTAACTGACTTACTGATTGATTGACTGTCTGATTGACTGACTGATTGACTAACTGACTGCCAGATTGTCAGATAGACTTACCGACTGATTGACTGACTGGATGACTGACTGATTGACTGACTGATTGGTGATCAATATCAGCTGAAATTTTCACTGTAGTGATCACTTATGTGATGAAGGTGCACGTTAAGACGGGGCTTAGGGAAATTCCAACCGCATGTGTAAAAAAACAAATGGCGAAAAACTTTTGTATGAAACTTTTTTCTTTACCATCCGATCGGCCTCAAACTCATTTTCAAAGATCTTTGTTCAAATTCATTTGATGATTGTTTCGCACTTTTTGGAAAATTCTTCCCTTCTTGGTGGAAATCGGGGTCAAAGATTTGGTGGGTGAAGTTTCGCTCTCAACTTCATTTCCAAGGATCTACCATATATGATAACTTATTTGAGGCGTGTTTCACATTTTTCGCGGAATACAAGCTTCCTCGGTGGAAAATACCATTCAAAGGTTTTTAAGGCTAGATTTGAAGTTTTGTTGATTTGCAAAAGCGGGTCAAAGGTTTAATAAACGAAAGTTTATTCTTTAGCTTCTAGATTCTAACTAACATTAGCGGAAAGCGTTGATTCAAACATTTGGTTCTTAATTCGATGCACTTAAAAAATAGAAGTAAAGATCAAGATGGGTACATTTAAATTTTTTACGGGCTTGTCCCAACATTTTTTAGCACAAAACGTTCCACGGGCAAGGCCGGGCAATACCCGCAAGTCTATATATATTATGTGAAGCTGACGACTAAACGCAGCCAACGGCCAAAGATCCTAAAATCCTAAGCTTCAAGCCTTGAACAAAATATCATATTGACAATTCAATATTTGGACTTCAAAGTTTGTTCACCGCTTCTTTTTTTGTAGCCAAGTTTTTCACCAACTTTTCTTTTTGTCTGTGGAAAAAAAGATTTCCACAGTTTACTTTTATGTTAGTTGCACTTTTAGTTTTGGCCATTTCGGGCTCGTATCGTAAAATTTGTTCATGAGTGTTTGGTTAATCAATAATTTCGTTGGCTTTTATGGCTAGTTGGCTTGTATGGCTAGAAAAGCCCACCCCAAAAATGTTGTAGCTGTAAATTGCAAAGTTTTTTCTTTCTTCTACTTGTTTTTCATTTCTGAATTTGTATTTGTTTCTTCGTTTGCGGCCCTTTCAAGTTTTGCCTCATAGACATATCATAAAATTGATAATTGTTATTGCTGGTTTTTCTATTTTCCTTACATTTTCCATTTTTTCGCCCATGTGTGAAATACATTTTTCGTTGTGTGCGTGCCGAATGAAATGTTTTGCACGTCTTTGGGCTAGACGCAGGTTGAGGCAGGAAGAAAATCTTAAGGATTATTGTGGAATACTTGTTAACGGTTTTTTTTGGGGTAGTTGGGAGAGTGTTAGGTTTTTTTTTAGGGGGGAGGTGGGAGAGCATTTCGCATATAAGCTGGGATATTATTAGCTTTAGTTATGGGCTTTAACTTGATAAGCTGTATTAAGAAGCCTTTTATTAAAAGTGGCTAAAATCCGTATTTTGTTATGTTTATTTATTTATTCATCGCCTTGAAAAGTTTGTTTACGATTATTTTATATTCTGAAAATTCCTTAAAATAGACAGACAATGAGCCGGTTCTGCCAATTAATCGCTACCTATTTATAGTTATAAATTATTATTATTATTTTTATACCCTTTCAGAGGGCATATTAGTTTTGTCTCGAAATTGGTAACGCATAGAAGTAGACAGCTCCGACCCCATCAAGTATACATATTCTTGATCAGTATCAACAGCCGGGTCGATATAGCTATGTCCGTCTGTCGGTTTCTATGCGAAGTAGTCTCTCAGTTTTAACCGGCTGGATCGGACAACTATATCATATAGCTGCCAATGATCGGTCGAAAATGGGGTTCTTGTATGAACAACTTTTTGTTATTTAAGATATGTTAATCATACTCGGCATTAACTATTTTCCCTGTGCTTCTTAGATACGAGCAAAGCATTATGAGTATTATGAAAAGGTTCGGTCTGCAAGGAAGATAGCCCTTCTTTATCGATTAGCTTTTTTTTATATCGTGAAAACTCCTAAAAATAGATGAAGAGAATGGGGCGGGTCTGCCATTTTATCGCACATTATTTATATCTATAAATTATTATTATATATATATATTTTTTTTTTAACAATAATCTATTCTTTATTTCACGGCAATTACTTTAATAGTAACTTATGATAATGATAAATAGCCAGTCTGGGTTTTCTTAAACCAAATTTTTAAGAGCCATAGATTTGCTTTGTAGATGCGTTCTTGATCAAGAATTTTAATTTTTGGCATAATATAAATTCTGGCTTCAAGATTTTCTTTCTGCATCCCATTTGCCTTTCTAAATTGTTCTTTTAATAAGCCTCGAAAGTCCATTTATCAATATAGCGATGATTTTTTACCGTATTGGTTATTTTAGCTTTTCGATCTTCGCTCTTCGCTCTTCTCGCCTCTTCTGCACATTCGCTTCTGCTTCTTGCTAGCCAGCTGGCTGTTGTTTTTAATCTTGAGACACGTTTTGAAGCTTTGTCTCTTTGCTTTGGTGATGGCTTCTTGATTGCCTCGCACTTCTTTCGTAGCCCCCTCCGTCTAATCTCTGTTCCTCTGTCCGTCTGTTTATAGTTCTCTGTTCTGTTCCGCTAACAAATGCATTCCGGTTGCAATTTTCTGCCTTATAAGCGTTGCACACACACATACACACAAACGCACACGCACTCATGTGAGGCGGTTCTGTGGAGGCATTCATTTGCAGTACTCAGAAACCACTCGCATTTATAAATAAAAGAATTTAATACTCGACATGGACTTAATGAGCTCTTAGCTGGCTCCACTTGCAGTTTTTTTTTCTACCTGTACTTCTAACTCTCCCTCCTCCTTTTCCGCTGCTTCGTTGCGTTGTTGTTTTTGCTGTGTATCAAATGTTTATAGAAAAAGCAATTTTAATTAAAGAATTTCGCTCGCTGAGGTTATTTCTGCTTTACATTCGTAGCCGTTGCCTATTATGCGACCAGGCTCCAGCTTAAAGGAGCCGCAAGAAGAAGAAGGAGCGACTGGTGGTTGAGGTACTTTAAATATATGTACGCACATTCTTCATGCACAATGAAAACTCTAATATTTTAGTTTTTAGTTGGAGCATTTGTGAATCAGTTCTGGTAAGGGTATACACTCGTCGCATAGCGCTGCTTTGCCAAATTTGTGCTTCAATGCATTTATTGATATATATTGTCTGCTCGTAAGCGTATTCAGTCGTAACATTGCGTTTTTCTCTTTTAATTCCTGTCCCTTTTACTCGTTATTGTTGCCTGCGCGCTACCTTTTCTTTTCTCGCAACAACTTCCTTTTGCGCTTAATTCGCAATCTGTTTGGCTGCAGCAGCGCGCAATACGAAATACTGAACAAATTTATTGCAATTATGCCAGGACAGCAGCCGCAGCAGCAGCCGCAGGAGCACAGCGAACATAAAACACATACTTAAATTTGTAGACGTGTGTGTGAGCTTTTGTTTTGTTGCTATCGTTGTTACTCCACTTTTTAGCACGTTCGCCTTATATATATGCGTGTGTGTGTGTCTGTGTGACACAGCCAGGGCCCCAGTCAGCATCAGCAGCCAACATTTGCCATCTTTTCAACACTATGCTACGCTCTCGCTCTCACTCCCTCTCTTTGTCGCTGCCGCTGCCGCTGCGTTTACTCTCATTGTTGTCGATGTCGTAGGTCATTGATTTGCGCTTAACTGCGCGGCACTGCCGGCAGAAGCTTCATCCGTGGGCGCTGCTTCTCCCCAACTCCCGTGCGCAGCCCTTTGTTTCTGTTTCTTCTTTTTTCGTACAGGTTTTTGTTGTTGCTATTGTTGTTGTATCGTTGCATGTTGCGCATTCGCCGTTCTGTTTTTCTGGTTCTCTTCTGCATGTGTTCTTATTACTTTTTCTTGCATGCTGTCTGCCGCCTCGCTGCTTCTGTTGTTGCTGTAATTGTCGTTTTCTTTTTGCTCGCTATGCTTCGTACTTGTTTTTTGTTGTTTGTGTTGTTGGTTTTTTTTGCGTGTGCTGTAATGATTTAAATGTGTGTCTGTGTGGTGTCTGATTTTGAGCGCAGCTTTTTTTTTGTTGTCATTGTCTTTCTCGCTGCTTTTGTTGTTGGCGCTTGCCTGCTGCGCTGTGGCTGGCTGCTAATGGACGTCGGCAGCGTTCACTGATTTGGGGCGTCTTTAGAAGCTTTTCAATTCACCACGAAAACTTTGTAATTGTGTGCGTTTGAGAGATGTGTGCGTATATAATTTTTAACCCTCTCATTGTAATGGTAATGTTAACCCAGATTTTTATGGAGAGCTCTTGAATGGACTACAGTGGGGGCTTGTAATTTTTGTAATCTATGACTTCAATTGGAGTTAAACCAGTTGCCTAATTACAGTTGCACTGCCATAAACTTGTGTTGCGTTTGTTCAATAGGAACTCACCACCCCACCCTGCCCCCTCAAATTGCCAAGTTGTTTCGGTTTATAATTATCATTATTACACTTGTTAACTTTATCACTTCTGGACTTGAGTAAAACAATTAGCTGCTGTTGCGCTTGTTCTGCTTCTGGTGCTTCTGGTGCTGCTGCTGCTGCTAATTCTTCTTCTTGCTCTCTAATTTCACACACTCTGCACGCAGTGAAGTCTTTGCTATGTTGGCCGTACCTCACCTTTTGCTTCACCCCTTTTCTGTGTGCTTGTGCTTCGCTTCTAATTGAACAAACGCCGCAGTCGCAGTTGCCGCTGGCGGCAGCGCGCTTTTTGCCGTTTCTTTTGGCCTGCCGCGCGGTTGCCAATTAGCGAAAATGTTTGCCTGTTGCCTGCAATTTTCCAGCAACAGCACGGGACAAGACAATAATAGCTAGGAAAGTTTTAGTCGCGTTAGTTAGTGATGGACTAGAAGATACCTTGCACTCGGTAACAGGCCAAGGCGCCCTACTACAGATAAGGGCTACCCTGTTCTGAATTTGAAAGAAATTTTTAGTTGAGAATCTGCTTAACTAATAGTTACCCTGTACTCCATAAAAAAAACTTGTGTGATAAGAAAACTCTAGTCAAAAGAGTGCTGGACAAGTAGATACTCTGTACTCGGTCAGAAAGCTCTAATCGAAGATACCCTGTAATCAGCAAGCAAAGTAATTGGAAATATAACCTATAAAAGGAATGCCAGTCCTGAGAGTCTGAGCTTGAATATCTTTAAAGGGTTTACCTCCTGGTATTAATAGCTTTAGCATAGAGAGTCTTCGGGATACCTAAATAATTATATCTTTTGTTGTTTTCAATTGCTCTGTAGGGGGCATACATAAGAGATTTGACATTAGTATTCGAATTTTTAAATTTGTCAGATGTATAGTTTGTGTTTTATTCCAATATAATATCACTTATTTCAATTCGATGTTAGAGGGTTACATTACCTATTAAGGATTATCAGAGTTACTATGGACGAAGATGATAAAACCAGTACTTTCTTAAGTGTCTTGAGCACCTTCTCAAGTAATCTTTTCGATCAATTGTTTATCTTTAATCCTGGTAAGAATCTCATATGCTCACCTCTCGCCATACACACCTGCTTGGGAATGTTGCGCTTGGGCGCTAAGGAAGGGTCTACGACTGCTCAGGAGTTAGACAGTAGAGTTGGATTTACCTCTAGTCATGAAGCGGAGATAGCCGAGGATTTTCATAATACTTTGAACTCTTATCAGGAGGCCAGCGTGCTGCACATGGCCTACAAAATGTACCTAATGCACAACTATGAGATACGTGGGGAATTTCACAATATACTGACTGAGAAATTCCATTCGGAGCCCGGTATTATTAATTTCTCTGAGAACATAGATGCTGCAAACACCATAAACGAGTGGGTTGACACAAAGATGAATCATCTAATAAAGGATGAAGTCAGTCCGGAAATCTTTGACGACAGCACCCGCATGGTTCTCATCAGTGCGGCTCACTTCAAGGCCGAGTGGAATATACGATTCGAGCCGAAGGCAACACGCAGAGAATTTTTCCACACGGATAACCAGAACAAATACAAAGTACACATGATGAATGTTTTTCATGAATACTACTACGCGGAATTGAATGACCTCGATGCGAAAGTCCTGCGTTTGACCTTTAGAAATACAGAACTACAAATGCTGATCATTTTGCCCAACCAGAAAATGGGTCTGAAGAATTTATTGGGAATGTTAACCAGAAAACCTTTGCAGAATATTATTGCAGTGCTCACCCTAAGGCGAGTCAATTTAAAATTGCCAAAATTTTCGACGGAATTCGAACAGGAATTGACGCCCATTTTCATAGAGTTAGGAGTCAAAAGGGTTTTTATCGACAAAGCCGAACTTGGCCAAATGTTGGAAACGGATCAAGTGCTAAAAGTCTCTAAAATTCTCCACAAAGCATGCATCGAGTTCAACGAAGAGGGAAACGAGGTCGAGCCCTTGGGCGAACCGATTGTACAGATGGTCAGGGGCAAACCACGATATCCGCCCCCGCCCGTCAACTTTTTTGCGGATCATCCCTTCTATTATGCCATCTATGACGAAAACCATGGTCCACTTCTCGTAGGCGGCCTCCAAGCACCAGCGCCTGCCGGTTGTATTGATAATCCAAAGAAGCCCTGCTCTTGCGAGAGATGAGCTTAGAAATCCTATAGGGAGAACTATACCGAACTATAACTATACTATATCATATCAGTTGATTCTTATAGGTGTGTAACCCTATTAATAAAGCTCAAAATTTGTTGAAATTTAGTGTGAAATAAACGCAAGTTTTACAATAACAACTTGGGAAGCAGTGTAAATATTATAAAATTACACAATTAGAAGTTTTGCATGAGACATCAGCCATGATAACAGGGTATACAAAAAGTTCACCCCGCTGAATGTACTGATTATTTGTTGTTGCTTTTAACGAGCGTGCGAAAAAGTGTTTCGACTTCGCGGTCGCAGTCGCTGCCTTCGATTGATTGATTTGCATGGCCGGTTGGCTTAGTTACTCTCTTCGCTCTCATACACACTCACTTGCTCTCTGCTCATATGCTTCTATCATCTATGTCGCAAAGTTAAAGCACAGTTTGTATTTGCCTCTCACTCTAACTATCCCCAATTATCTGCAATAATTAAATAAACATTTTAAATGCAGCATCCAATTGCCTGACAAATTAATTTGTTATTAGTTTTGCCGCCCGCTGACTGTGAGTCAAATGATTTTAATTACCACTTTACCCTTACAAAAGTGTTGATTATTAGTTAAGTTATACAGTTTGCACACATATCAGTGTATAAGTGCGTAAAAGTTCTGCAGATGAAGCTCACAAGCTATGATAAAAAGCTTAGAGTGTTTCACAGCTGGCCTCACTTTCATCTTTTATTTATTCTTTTTTCTGTAAATAGCAAACAGCTGCTTAAGACATACGACGCGCTGTGAAATCATGATCGCAGCACACAAGCAAATGAGAACAATCGGTGTGAGAGGGGCGCTCAACCCACACAGCGAAAGCGTCAGTTGAGCTGCGCTCAATAGTTGGTTCTCTTTTCACTCACATTACGTAAAACTATGCCAAATGAGGCTTAACGCACACACACACAAACACAAACACATGCACGCACGACAAATGTCACATACAAAGGCAGGCAAACAGAATATAAAAAGTGCGGCACACGTGTGTTGTGTGAAGAGGGGATCTGCTGCAGCCGGCTTAAAGCTTTGGGGGTCTCCTATCGTTAGCGTCAACGTCGACGTTGACGTTGCTGCCTGGGCAGCATAAATTTCCGTGATAATGTATGTAAATATACATGTATGTGTGTTATGTATTATCGCTAAAAGCTGCGAGCAACAGCTGCTATACCGCTGCTCTCTCTCGCGCTCGCACTCTTTTTGTCTTATGCTCTTTTGCTGTTCGCAATTTGCTATGTTTCGCTTTTGCCACCAGAGCAGCAGGCGGCCGCGTAGAATTTTCAGTTTGGCCGCAACAGTTGACTCGTCTGCATGCTGTATAATTTTCGCCAGGCCCCCCATCCGTCCGTGTTTGTGTGTGGAGTTCTCGTCTGCGATCGTTAAGCACGTTTTTTATTGTGTGGGTGTGTGTGTGCGTGTGCGCCGGTTGCGGGGCTAAAAGAGAGTGCAAACAAACAATCGAGCGCGTGAAAAAATACCTCAAGCTTTTTTTGCGTTAAATAAAATTATTAATGCTGTAAATGCTTGCAACGTTTTGTTATACATATATGTATATGTGTATATGATATCGTGTGTTCGTGTTGGTTATGTGAAAAACGCAGCTGATGCTCTTCAATTATTGAAGCTGTTGAAAAGTCAATATCAATATCGAAATTCATGTATAAATCATAAATAATAAGGCTGTATAAATTTAGCACCAACAACTACAACAACAAAAAAAGAAGCCTGTGTAACGTGTTTTGGGTGTGTGTGAGTGTTCCATTACCTTGACGTGTTCTCTACGACTCTCCATCTCTCGCTCTCGCTGTCTACTTCCTTCACGCACTGGAATAAGAAACTCTCGCTCTCTGGATCGTTCGTTGTGTTTCGTTAATTCCAGCCTGCCTTCTCATGATGAAACTACTGCACGACTTCATGTTGGATGCGCGCACTGCCGAGGATGTTGCACTCACACAGGAAATGGTAAAGCGACCAAATACATAACAACCTTTATGCCCACTGCAGCGCCTCCCGCTCTCTTCTACTTTTATTTTATTGCGCTTGTCTCCTTTGATTGATTAGAAGTTCAAGTATATGCGCATTTGTTGTTGTTGTTGTATTGACTTTTGAGTATTTGAGTTGAGTTGAGTTGATTTTGATGAATTAACGCGTAGGCAGCATGGGCAGCATTCCAGTTGGAAGCACTTGTTAGATGTTTATCGATGTCTCTGTCTAATTATTCGCTATCCGTTAATTGCTTTTATATGTGCTCGAGTTTCAATCGGTGAGCTGCACCTGTTCAAAAATTTGTTTATCTTTTTTAGCGGACAATTCTAAACACATTTGCGTGCTAACAGCTGCATTAAATTGTCTACTTTGAGTCATTTATCAAAGATTATTACACCTGAAAATGACTCTCTCAGCCCTCGCTACTAAGATGGCACTCGTTGCTTTAGATTATATCTATATTATAATCAATTTTGTTTTTACTCGTGACTTAAAGCAACAAGTTCGTCTTATCTATAGTTTGAGTGTTTTACTCTCTTTTTTCTCTTTACACTCTCTCATTAATATCGTTACTTCCCAGCTTGCAGTCGTTGCTTTAAAGAGTTACTCGTAAAGCTTAAAGTTTGAACTATTCGTTAGCTTTTCAAATTAGTTTGCCTCTCGTTACTTTTCTTATGACACTCGTTGCTCACTCTTTACTTTAGCTACTCGTTGACGAAATAGATCGTTTTTGTATAAGAGTATTAGGGGTGTGGAGACTATTGAGGTTTTTTTTTTTTGTGATCTTCAAACATAGAACTAATTCTTTATCATTACAATTTAACTATTTACATTTAATAAACAGATCAAATTTCTCGTTAAGTAGTTTTCGTTGATTAAATCAACTCGCTTGAGCTTATAAATTGATTAGTTTAAAAACAAATACAACTTCATTAACTAATTTGTGTATATATTTTTAAAAAAGCGCGTTAATTTTACTGCCAGATAAAACTCGAGCTCTTTGAATGCCATAAAAAATTTTAGTAAATAGTCAGAATTTTGTATCCATTTTGTTTGCTTTATTTTTTCGCTATTAGATAATAGCACAGAGCTCACTTGCAACCAAATGCGACCCCAACCCCAACCAGAGCAACCACGGACCGACTGGCAGCAGCCGTGGGTTTCAATTCCTTCAGTCGGTCTGGCCTGAGTTCATAGATAAAAACATTTTGCGGTTCTTGCTATGGCCGAGCAATTGTTTTTATATGCATTTCACGTAGTTTAACCCTAACTCAAAAAAAAAATCCGATGGGGGGCAACGCAGAATTCACTGAACTTAGGGGAAAGAGAGAGAGAGGGAGAACGAGAGAGAAAGAGGGGTTGTGTATTGTACAACATTTTATGCTGTTTGCCCCTTTTGCTAGGTACCGGTTTTTTTTAGAAGGAATTTACATGAAAATATATATTTTCCGGTTTCAATTATGTGCAATGTGTGTGTATCGAGATCTCCCTTGTTTTTTGTCTAGTCTATTTCACGGTTGATTACGTCGTTGTCAACGTTTTACCCGCTGCCTGATTAGCCGAATGCCTCGCAAATGGGCGTGGCCCGCAGTAATGATGATGACAATAACTATAAACGCTAAAAACAATTCAATCGTTTCAATTTTATGGCAATCCAATATGTGTGCTTGCAAATAATTGACTAATCGCTCAATTTGTTACTGCTCATATGGAGATTGTTTTAATATAAAAAGGTTTTGTATTTTCTTATTCACATTCGTCTTTCGTATCTACTTTATGCTCTTTAATCACTAAAGGTATAAGTCGCTTTTCTGTTTGATAATCTCATTAATATCTTGTATTTTTTATCAGAGAGTTATGAAGTCTTTTATTCAGTTGCACCAGTTCCATAGCTCGGTACCAACTACTCGTTACCAGCAGGCCGAGTGTAAATGCTTGTAACAAGCTACTCGTAAGTAAACACATGTCGCCCGATTTTCGTCAGCAACTACTCGTTAGCAACTTTTCGTTAGCAACTTTTCCTTAGCAACTTTTCCTTAGCAACTTTTCCTTAGCAACTACTCGTTAGCAACCACTCGTAAGGAATATCTCGTTAGGAATTACTTATAGCAACTATTCATTCACAACTACTCGTTAGCAACTACTCGTTAGCAACAGCTTGTTAGCAACCACTCGTTAGCAACTACTCGTTAGGCATATCTCGTTAGGAATTACTTATAGCAACTATTCATTCACAACTACTCGTTAGCAACTACTTGTTAGCAACTTCTCGATAGCGACTTCTCGTTACTAACGGATCGTTGGTGACCTGTGACCAAATACTCGAAACTTTTAAAATGCTCTTCCCTACTTATCGTTACTCGTTGCTCGCATTCGAAACTCGCAGGTCAATTATTCAATAAACTCTTTAGACATCGGCAACGAGAGTAACTTAAAGTTTTAGACAGAGGACGAAAAAGGGCGGCGATATAAAGGGACCCGAAACCGAGAAGGCGGACGACAGCTGGAGACGATTTCAGTGCTAAAAGACGACGACGGAACAGATAACTTGTGGGCGGTGCAAAGGAGGCGTGCTACAAATTCAATAAGCACCACAACAAAATTGAAAATGTTGCGACTGGTTGGGCTGCCAGCAAGGTAAAGAGGGTGCGGCTTATGTTGAGCGCATTCCCTTTCTCTCTCTCTCTCTCTGTCTCTCTCTCTCTCTCTCTCCACTTGTGAAGTATTGTCACGTGTCTCAGTTAAGCATTATAACTTTGGTGGCAATGCAGTTGAGGGAATTAGCTTTTGGAATTTGGCTACCAACTTTTGCCACCAAAACTTATCAAGTGTTTCGCAATTGCATTTTGAGGAATATTGAAAATAAATGCCAATTAGAATTGAGCCAGTTCACAAGAACTGGTTTGTTTATGTGAGCACAAAAGAAAAGTGTGTTGTTATATTTTATATATGCATACGGGATGAAAGTGTAGCTTAAATGCACACTCAAACTGAACCACTGGATCACCTGCTGGAATCAGTTCACTTTAAAATTGACCCATTTAACCTTTAAGCAGCTTAAAATCATAGTAAAACTTTAAATGGATAACAAAAAGTTGTATAATAAATCCCAAAGCGAACGGGGGAA
The DNA here is from genome assembly GCF_035044405.1 of Drosophila montana. Lineage (NCBI taxonomy): Eukaryota > Metazoa > Arthropoda > Insecta > Diptera > Drosophilidae > Drosophila > Drosophila montana. The sequence continues at coordinate 50,234 of NW_026996452.1, forward strand.
TGCGTTTTAAGTGCGAATCATTGCACAAACAAAACAGTTTCATTCCAAACCAATTTTTCTGTTCGCAACGCAAAACAAAGCTGCGCATGCAAATTCGCATTTCGAATCCCAGTCCTACCCTCAGTTTTCTGATTGGTGGAAGGGTGTGCGGGGCGAAGGCAACCCAAATAAATATGCACAGGCGGCATCGATTGAAAAGCGCAATAAACGCATTTATCGCAAGAATTGAAAAGAAAAGAGGATAGGAACGCATAGAATAGGATAGGAGAGAATATAGAATAGATAGAGTAAAATGAAGCCTTGCTTTAACATATATACATATATATATTTATATATATATAAACGCTTTTAAGCTGAGACTGACTGTATTTGACTAGTTTTTACTTTCCCCCCTAACCAAACACCCGCCCACCCGCAGCGCCCCTCCGTCTGCAGTTCCTTGCTGTTATCATTCATAAATTTGATTTCTGATTTGCTACAAAATAAACACGAGCGGTTCTTCTTCTCCCTTTCGTCGATGTTTCGTGTTACATGTTAGCTCAGAACCTTATCATGTTTATGGTATGACATGCCACGCCCACATTGGCACAAACTCGTGTTCTTTCGGCCAAAAGCTAACAGAGCGGACTGTCAGACATTTTTCACAATCATTTTTCCTGCCAACTGAGGGAATTTTCATTGCTTTTGCCGTTTGCTTTGCTTTTTTATTGCTTTGATTTTTGTTCTTTTCCTTTGCTGTACGACACGCAAAAGGTCTTTGCACCTGCTCACGACGAAGAGAAGTGAAGAACGGTGGCTACAAAATTCTCCAAAAAAAAGGCCAACTCTTTGAAGACCCCCTCAGGCTCTTTAAATGTTCCTTAAACAACGTTTGGGCGAGTTTTAAATGCGTTTAGCCATGAGACGTGTGCGATAGTTTTTTTTTTGTGCGAAATTGTTTCTTTGCTAACTCTCTGAATAAAATAATAATATTTATAGGTGTGGAATACCCTGTAAAGCACGGCAATGTGTGCTGAATGAAGCAACGTTATTAACATTTTATTGGAATCAATAGAAATTATAATATGAAAATTAAAATATAAAGAATTTATAATATTGGTATGGAAAGATAAGGAAATGGACGATATATTTTTGAGTTACCAACTTGAGTGTAATTTCTGGGATAACGGAAATTAGGGGTATATTTGTGCCTTACATATATATAGCTGTTAACTTCTTGAAAGTAATTTCTGGGATAATGGAAATTTGGGGTATATTTGTGCCTTATATATATATATATACCTGCTAACTTCTTGAAAGTAATTTCTGGGATAATGTTGATCTTGATTGATATCTATATATCCTTCGATTTACAGGGTATTGTATACAGGTTACCTTTTTAAAATCTATATACGCTTAATCTTTACTTAAACACCTTTTTCATCAATATCTTCTTTTAGACTTAAAATAGGGTATTTCATAGTCAATTTACTAGTTAGATTTAGGTTAAGCAAAGTAGGCTTTAATCGATAAAGGCTATATATTATTGTTATACTAAAAAGGGTAGATATTATAGGTTTTATTTGTTATCTCCCTTGCCCGGGTTGCAGTTCTTTATATTCAGCTAACTTTTTACAGGGTATTATCTGCTTGGGACTCATTTGCTACACTCCCAAGCACACAATTCAAAGTCAACAGCTTTGCGTGCACAAAATATGGCCACATTTTAATGATTTTGGTCAGTCTTGTTTTTTTTTTCTCTTTTTTTTTTTTGTGTCTAATATATATGTCAAGTGCATTGTTTGCCTAGTTGTTAGACATTAATTTATTTATGTTTGCTATGACGCCTCTTCAGAGTTCCACGCTGCATTCTTCTTTATTTTCGTTTGCTCATTAAATAGACGTATTTAAAGTTTTAAAGAGGTTGTCCGATTTAACGGTCTCATTGTTATGGTTGGTTATTAAACTAACGTGAAGGCCGTAATTACATTTCAGACATATTTTTGTGTATGCTAATTAATAAACTTGTTTTCTAGCTCAATTTTAGTTAAAATTAAATTAAATTAAAATGAATCTAGTTTTAAAAGCTAAATATCGAGTGTTGAAAACGTATTATTTCTTGTATTTATTATTATGTATACTATTTATTATTATGGATACTATTTATTATTATGTATACTATTTGATTTTATAATATTATCCGATTTTTTAATTATGCTTATTATTTATGGAATGAAATTCGGAAATTCGACTTACCTTTCACAATATATCAGACGCCTTTATGTTTGAAATAGTCGTTCTTTCTTGTTAATGTTATATTATTTCCAAAATACAATTTGTATTTATTATTATTTTAAACTGGAATTTATCAAAAATTAGAATAGGCGTTTGTATTACCAAAAAATGTTCACCTTTCACTCTTTTTTCACTATTCCTTTCACATTCGCATTCCATTTTGCAAAAATAATTTCAACATTTTCTAAAGAACAATAAAAACACAACATAAAAACATTTACAACCCAGAACAGGCCTGAAAAGCAAGAAAAAGAAGAACAAGAACAACAACAAAAAACAAAATTGCTAACTTAATTTAGCAAAAAAAAAAAACAATTTTCTGCTTTTATTTTCGACTCGTTTTTTGCTTAAATTTTATGTTGTTGTTGCTGACAAGCCTATGCCACCCCCTCTTGTCTGTCTGTCTCTTTCTCTCTTTCACTCGCTCACGCTCTTTGCCTCGCGCTCTTTTTGCGCTCCTTTGCTGCTGTGTTTTCTTTAACGTTATTTGTTGTTTGTGCGCCGCATCGCATCGCCTCGTCCGTCGCTTGTTCTTCTTGTCGTTTGCTTTGTGCGCGCGTTCTTTGTCGTCGCTTTGTTGTCTTTTTGTCTCACGCATGTTTTTAGGGCCGGTTAGCCGTGCGCCCACTCCCCTCCCTCTCTCGAACACTCCGCCTCTCTCTTTAGCAGTCGCGCTCTTGCACTCACGCTCTGCTTGTTGTTGTTTTTGTCTCTTCACAGTCAAGGACAAGTTAATGAACGATTTGGTTTTTTTTTTGTAATTCTTTTGAGCCGTTTTCTGTTCAACTGTGTGTGTGTGTGTGTGTGTGTTTGTGTGTGTAGGGGTGGAGAGGAGGGTGGCTGTCACTTTTCTGATTTTTCTCCGCATATTTTGTTGACTCATTCGTTTGTCTTTCAATTTGTTGTTGATGTTTCTTTTTCTGCTGCTTACTCATTAAAAACAAAATTATTTTTGCATTTTTATGCAAAACGTTTTCTTTACTTTTCGGCTATTCGCGCTGCTCTGTTGAATGAAAGGCGCCAAAAATGCTAAAATAGCGATATTTTTTCTGGGTAATACCCTGTAGCATATAGGCAAAAGGGTGGGGTATGGTGTAATACAATATTTTGTCTGTTCAGATCTTTAACTACCCATTTTGGAGCTACTAGTCACCAAATTAAGTTTTGACTGGGGACTAGAATTACTCTTGTTCTTATTGGCTTAAAATGCTTTGTGTGCACTAGAAACACGGTATCCCGCAGTTGGTAGCATTCGACGGCCACGTTTTTGTTTGGTTCTGTCGTTTAAAGAACTTTCTTTGCTTTAGTTTATTTTTGTCAACCGCCGCATTTTTATTTATTGTTCTATAAATTATTTTATATAAAAAAAAAAACTGAAAATAATTTTTGTTTATTAACTTTTTCATCCAATATTCATTCAATATTTGCGTGGGCGTGATTGGAGGGTGGGCGGCGAGGGTGGAGTTCTCTATAAAGATGACCCATATTGCGCATACGCCTCGTAAACATTTTTGTTGTTTTATTATTATGAAATGTTTTTAGTTGCGTTTAACGAGTTTAAATTGTTGTTGTTTTTGCTGTTATTGTTTATTAACACTTTTCTTGTTGTTGTCGTTGCTGTGGTTTCTGTTGCCATTGTTTGAGTTATCTATGCGACAGGCTCAGTTGGCAACAAAAATTTTTTTGTTGACGCTTTCACGCTTTTAGCCAAGTGGTTGTTGTATACCCTAGAAAAGTGTTTTTTTGAATAGGGAATATGTGTGCATTGTCACATACTATAATCTAGACATTTTCTTGCATTTTATTTAAATTGTCGCAGGGAATTGTATCTTTTCCTTTTCTTTGCCGGAAGGGTATCTCAAGTTCGTTATCTATGCTGTTTGTTTACCTTTGAGCCGCGTCTGCATTGCTTTAGTTTTAGTGTTGAACTACGCTTTTAGCCAAGCAGTTGTTGTATACCCTAGAAAAGTGTGCATTTGATTAGGGAATATGTGTGCATTGTCACATACTACATTCTTGGCATTTTCTTGCATTTTATTTAAATATTTGCTAAGGTTTGTCTTTCTTTAGTTACCTTGAGGCATATTTTCATTAACCGGTAATTGTATCTTTTCCTTTTCTTTGCCGGAAGGGTATCTCATGTTCGTTATCTATGCTGTTTGTTTATGTTGAACTGCGAAAATATTGGCTAACAAACAATTTTCTGTTTTTTTTTTTTTTGATTTTTTGTGTCGCGGAAGAGTTTTTCTTTGCCACTTTTGGGCTTGGCTTGTTGAAAAATGTTTGGCGCAAGGTTGTCATTGCACACTTAGAAAAGTATTTCAGCAGCCCTGAAATTCTGAACAATCGCACAAGACGTGATAGATGTGACAAGATGTGAAATTGGATAGAGTAAGAGATTTGTATGTGTCAAGAAATACTACTGCAGGCCGGCTTGAGTTCAATGTTTGTTTAGTTTTTTAGTTAATTTAAATTATCAACCAACAACAAGTTGTAAACACTAAAAGTTAGCAGGTACTTTGCATGTACCTCCTGGCTCTATCGTAAGCAGTCTTTGCTATCTACTCTAGGATTGCAAATGCAGTGCACCCTCCGCGAAGCTTTAACTTGTTGGGATTTGCAAGCGTCAACCTGAGTTTATTTTCTATGTGTTTGGTTAGATCTCTTACTAAATGTGATAATGAGCGATTAAAGATAAAAAGATTTCAGCCCGAGTTTGAATCTCAGGCAAGTTTATATATGAAGCCTGAAGTAGGCCATATTAAAATAAAAGTAAAGCTTAGGTTAGTTTTAAACATTATTCTATGCTTTAAAAATAAAACTAAGATGTGCTTTTATTTAATAATAGTTTTCCATTCCATTTCCATTCCATTCGAGGCGAAAATCAATTCAATTTCGAAAATTTGCCTAAACGACTCGCATCTCACATTCCAAATTCAATTCGAATAAGTCGTTTTTGATGGCGCCCAATGAAAAGTGAAATGAAACTCCTCGCAAGGAGGCAAGTTCACGAAAAGTGGTAGGTAGGGGGAGGGGACTTGGAGGGAGGTGCTGCTTCGTTCCGCATAATTCATGGGATTCACGACGTCGACTTCACTCAGCTGTTGCCTTGTAAATGTGCTGGGTGATGGGCATATCAAATATTTAAAATGATGTTGCCGGATATATGTGGAAACACTGGAAACTGTGGCATGTGGCACGTGTCGCGTTGACGCATTATGACAACGCAAGTGGCTTGGGAATGAGAGGCAATAATAAAAACTCGTGTGGCATAAAATTTAATTAGGCAAATTTAACGCATGTGCCAGACCCCAGAGTAAAGTTTTTCAAGCGTGGAGGTGGTGGGCGGGTGGGCGGGTGGATGAGGGGATATTAGTATTATGATATGATTCTGATATAAGCTCAAATGTGCATGGACATAGCTTTAGATCTCTCTCGCTCTCGCTATCCTCCGCTGTCGCTCCCCTTATCTCACTCTTGCTCTTTGTCTCTATTGAAGTCGCCAATATATATCGCTGGTGCCCGAAGACAAAGTTGGAACAAATGGTTTCGAGTTGTGGCAGCTGTTTTGACTGATGAAGCAACTCGTCAACTATCCAACTGTCTCCTTCTCTGTCTCTCTCTCTCTCTACCCCCCTCTCTTTCGCACTGTTCATTTGCAGTGTCAGTTTGTCAACGGCAAAGCTTCTCATAAGTTGTTGCTTGATTTACAGCTGGACAAAAGTAACTAACTGCTGTCTGGCGACTGTCTTTGATGCGCTTCTGATTTACTGCCTCCCCTGGCTGGGTGACACCCCCCGCCCAATCGCCATTGACCACCTCATATGATTTATATCTCTAGACCAAATGAGGCACTGTGGTCCCTGCTGGGAGGTCAGTGGTCCAAATATTGTGGAAGAACGCAGAAAAGAAGTCTACTGTAAATAAGCATTTGCAGTTAAATAAACGTTACGTATCTGTATTATGCTGTCTTAAGAGCATTGGTAGAACGTAAACAACGCATCTAGCTTACACAATATATGGCCACTTAACTGTTGTACTTTACCGACTACATATGTGGTATCGACATTTATCTTACGTTACGTATCTTCCTGTTTACGTAACTTACGACTTTACAAAATATAAAAATGATTCTTGTGAATTGTTTCATATTGAATTTCTTAATTTCCTTTTACAAACATCTATTTACACGTTCCGTTATGTGACCGGTAATAAATATTAGTCTTACATTCCGTATGCCGACTTTGTGTTTTACGATATATATATATATAGAAAGTACACAATTTTGAAAGTATTAATTTAACCCAACATTTGCCTAGCTGTCTTCGATTAAAAATTAACATTACGTTAAACCTATACCTTTTTGTATCCTTTCTTTTATTTAACGTTACGTAACGTAGCAAATCATCAACATAATCTTTGAAATAATTTTCTTCACGTAACGTAAAGTTTAATTTAGGTAAGAACCGATAAAGACGGAATGGAATGGAATAATTATGGAATGGTTTTCAACTATCCTTATTCTATTTTGCAAACGTTACGTAATATGAAATTCCATTCGTGCTTATCAGAAAATTATCTCTTATAGAGATATTATATATTACAATATGTTGTAGATAATAAAGGTCATATACCTATTGCATATCTGAGTTTTTCTCAAGTTTTATCAGCTGTTTCCATAATTGTTTCCTAATGAACTGCAACTGAAAAGCGAATTCAATTGTCACGTAGTTTTCATTAGAGGCCCAACTGCAGCTAATTTGATTTCATTAGCTATGCGCTCTGCAGCAGGCTGGATTGCAGGATTGCTGCCACTAGTGGTAGGAAGGGATTGGGCGGGGGAAGAGGGAGGAACTGTCAGGAAGGGACCGCATTAAAGTTGTGCATTATAAAAACTTTGCTATGCTGGACACGAGTCGGACTCAGTGTGGGATTAGCTGCGAAAGTCGGGCAAAACTTATCAGCACTGTCAGCAGGACGCAGCAGCCGCAGGAAGCATAGGACGTGCCCCAACAGGAAGCTGACTGCACGCCTGCTTTTGCATGCAGTTTAGCAGAAGGCGGTGGGAGGGGGATTGCCAGTGGGCGCTGGTGCGGTAAATTATTGATGTTGCTAATAATTCAATTGCAACACTGAAATGGAAAATGGTGGCTCTGCTGCTTCTGACACGTTAATGCCATAGAAAAAATGCCTTTGAACTTTGTGATTTCTAATTTTGCCTTTTTTTTTTCTATCTCCCCTGCAGATTACCACATCGACTGCCAAGAAGCTATGGGAGAAGTCGGATGGTAAAAGTGGCGCCTCCAACACACCAGGCGGCCCATTGAATCCACTGCAGATACCCGGCGTTGGCGATCACTCGTCCGTTTGGAAGGATCACACATGGTCCACACAGGCCGAGAATATACTGGCACCGCCCAGGCCACGTGGTTATCCGCATGGCGGCGCTTCAGATAACTCGAACAGCGGCAATGCGGGCATATTGAGGTGAATTTTTGTGAGAGTACTTTTACGTATTTTGTTACGTTACGTTACGTAAAGTTAAACAAGACGTTCTTATATTCATTAAATCACGCGTTGCTTGCTATGAACGTATTGCCCTCAACGTATTGAATAAAAGAATCAAGCTAAGCGAGCGAGCATTAACCTATTAAGATTAATGCTTTACTTGTTATGAAGTATTACGTTATGTTGCTTTACGTTACGTAACGAGATATTTCGTAACGTTTCAATTTGTTACTAAACGTAAGCAGATAAATTAGGTAATACGCAACCTTATATAATTTGTTTAAATTTTACCAGCTATTTTTTTTTTTTTAATTATTGCCTTTAGAAGTTGCGTTACTTTATGTTACGTAATTAATGTGCTTCTAAGTCTGTTAAGTGTTTAGCTTGTTCTAATCGCTCCCTTTCTTCTTTTCTCCCTAACAGCCCCCGCGATTCAACATGCGTCAAGATGGTTGAATTCGTTCTGGGCGGCTCACCCACCAATAAGGAGAGTCCCTTGTCCAGCTTGGAGCCGCGTATGCGCAATTTAAAATTTGACGATAATGATAAGGTGAGTCTTGATCTCCAATTCTATATCGAAATATATTATCCAAAATATGCCCGTCTGTCTATTGCAGTCACATGACGATAAGGAAAAGGCAAACTCTCCGGTGGATACAAATGGCTTAAAGAAGGACGACCAAGTCACAAACACAAATGGAGTCGTGAATGGCATTGACGATGAAAAGGGATTCAAGTGAGTAGACCACCAAGCCTAGCCAAGCAATTCCACGTTTAACCAGATTACTGATCAACTTCGCCGCTCCTCCGTCTGTCTCCAGTGTCTAGTTCAAGTCTGGCCAATGGCATTGACATTAGAATGGCTAAGCCTATGCCTATGCCATGTCTCTCTCGAACTGGTTTCTTCAAGGTCCCCACGACACGTTCTCGTATAGATGGCCAGAGGGGAGCGGCTAAGAGTTCTGAAGTTGTGTCAGTTGGTTGCTTAGACTTATGACATGGGGGGCATAGCAAGTGGATCAATCTCCGAAAGACTGAGAAACTACAGAAAGAAGAAGAGTTTTTGCTCTATATAGTTGTGTTATTTAGTTATATCATTTTTTCCTTTGGCTTTTGTATAGTTAGTCATTTTACAAAAGGTTGCGAATAGAGCAGGTTTTAGAATTTGATTTGATCTATATATCAATCTTTATATATATTTTGTTATTCGACAAACCCATGGAATTTCTAAAGATCCCATTTCTTTGCTCAGTATTGAGCTTGGCTATCAAAGCCTTTTCGTATTTTTTTCTTAAATTTTCCCTCGAATATCCCCTCTTCTTCTGCTTCTGTTTTCATGTCGTAGGAAATTTTCATTTTTAATGAAAATGTCTATAAAATGCAAACTCTTTGCCCACAGGCCGTCATTGATTGTGGGAGATATTACTTATTGATTCGGCAAATGACGGAGTTAAATTTTTGTCCAACTTCAGTCAGTTAAGATCCGTTGAGTCAACACCCACTTGTGTCTCTTTTGCTGCCCACTTGGCCCACATTTGTTTCTTTCTCGTTTTTGCTGTACTTATTTTCTTTCGTTTTGTGGCACTCGCATGTCGAAAGATGATTCAGTTGTTAAGTGTTTTATGTCTTTGCCCCTTTGGCAACACTTTCTAAATCTACTTGACAGCTGTACGAACTTTGGAGCTGTGCTTGGTAATCTTCCGGCTCTTATAACGGTAATTTTCTTATGGATTTGTTCTTATTTTTGGTATATATATTTTTACCCTTAATATTTTTCTGAACACTAAGTAAATGGTTCTTCCTATCTACGATTGTAATTTCTTTTATTCGGCTTCACAAATTCAATGAAACGTTTACGAAAGGTGAACAAAGCAGAATGAAAGATTAAAAATATTCGAATTATTTAGAGAGGGAAGGCTTAGGAATTATAAAGAATTTCACTAAGCAAATGAGAATTAAAATTCTGCTTAGCATTACATAACTCTCTCTGTATCAGTCTCTGCTTTTTGACTCTCTCTTTCTATCTCTTTGTAGCGGTCTCTGCCTCGTTGTCCCTCTTTCTTTCTATCTTTCTCTGTATCTGTCGCAGCTACGCATCTCTTTATCCTTCTCTCTGCATCTGCCTCTGCCCTGTTGTCTGTATATCTCTCGCTCTCTGTATTATTCTCCATTTCTCTCTCTCCACCTCTCTCGCACGTTTGCGTCGTTCTCTCTCGCTCTTTTACTTCCTCCCGCCTCTTTCTCTCTCTCTCTTTCTGTGTGTATGTGTGTCGTAAGCTTTCTCTTTCTCTCTCCCCATACGTTTCTCTGTTTTTCGTTATTTGTGTCTGTATGGGTCTTTATCTCTGTTTTTGTTCGTGCACTCGCTTTCTCAGTCTCCCTTTCGCTCTTGCTCTCTTTGTTCCTCTCTTTTTGTCTATTTTTTCTCATCACTTTCTTCCCCTCTCTTTTTCTTTTCTTATCATTCTACCAATTCTCTTTCCAGCTCATTTTCGTTCTTCTCGCTGTCGTTTTTTGTTATTCTCTTTTTATTGTTTTCTTCTCCTCTCAACTCCTCATTGCTTCTTCATTTCCTTTTCTGCCTGTCGCCCTTATTTACCCATGTCTCCTTTGTCTCTTCATATCCCGCTCTTACTTACTTACTAAAAGAGAGGTGAAGCTCTTTTTCTCCCTCTCTCTGATCAATCGCAATTCGTTTTCATCTCTTTAAATAGCCGCTTACAACACGCACTGCCAAAAATTTCAGGCCTTATAAAGTTTTTGTGGGCAATTGCAAAGCCTAGCCCCAGACCATAAATAAAAACCAGTTGTGGTTGGCTCTTCAGGCTGTTGTTGTTGTTGCTTTTGTTGTTGTTGGTTTTGTTGTTCTTATTGTTTGTTGCTCTGCTTTGCCGGTTTTCTCTTTCAATTGTTGTTGTTGTGGTTATTGTTGTTGTTGTTGCTGTAATTTCATTGCCGGTGTCGGCGTCGCAGCCAAAACGTGTTTCAATGCCAAACGTAATAACGGTTATGATGTAAGTAATCAACGGCAACAGCGAACACAACAACAACAACAACAGCAACAGTGACTCAAGCAACAATAACAAACACTTTGTATTGAGCTCTATTGAGCCTTTTTTTGTGTAGCATTTTGTTCGATTAGTTTGCGTTTATGTTTCTTTTGTTGTTGCGGCAGGTTTCGTTTAATTTTTTTATATATTTTTTTCTCTATATATATATATTTTTTTTTGTATACAATTTTTTTTGTTGCTCACGTTTTGTGCGCCGCGTAATGAAATTTAGTTGCGAAAATTCAAACGGCTCGCTTCAAATTGTGGCAACAGCCAAGCTGGCCAACTTTGGGCAGGGGGCTTGAGTTCGAGTTTGCGAGTTGTTGTTGTTGTTGTTTTTGTTGTTGTGTGTGGTTTTAGTTACTACACCGGAGCACCTGTCGCCCGACCTACTCTCGGCAGAGACTTGGCCAGCAGTTGTTGTTGCTGTCTGCTGTCTGTTGTCTGCTGCCTCTGCCCGCGCCCGCCTAACAGTCTGCTAACTTGGTCAACGATATGAGCTCCACTGACCTTTTTATCTGCTTTTGGCTGCGCACTTTCTTTTTGCTGCCGCTGAAAGTGAAACATTTCTTTAGCCATTCACTCTCTTTTTCTATTGCATAAGCGAAATTTGAATAAAAGATTCTTGGCCAGCGAATGGGCATGAAATGGGAATGTTGCCAATGGAACTGACCTCACACAAATTACGGATCGTATTTTGTGTTGGCTTATTCAAGCTAATTTACACAGTTTGAGAGTCAGTGTGATCTTTTCAATTGTATGTCGATAAGTTTTTGCCTCCATAGTAATACAGGCAAAATATTATCTAGTAATATAAAATAAAAGGCCAAGAAAATGTTATTTCTTTAATGAAAGCAATGAATTTCATTTAAATGTATTTAAGAAAAGGTCAAACAATATCAAAATTGGAATACTCTATGAAAATCAGTTAAGTTTTGACCAAGTCTTAGGAGCCCACAGATAGTTATGAGAGAAATTGGGAGGTTATCAAAACAAACATTTTGACAGAATAATAGAACACTCGGAATCACTTTATATGTTGGGCTTTATACACATTTTGAATTTTGAAATTAAACTACAGATATTATTTTTTCATCTGTCATTTTATTTATTAAAGAGGATATTTTGCCATAAACAGAATCTTAAAATATGTTATTTTCAAATTTTAATTAAATGAAAATCAGGAATTAAAGTAAAGCTGAAACTAGGGCCAAAAATCCCTTCAGTAAATATGCCAAGTTGGGAAAGTTTTTAGCTAAGAAAGAGTATAAGATGATGAAATTTTAGAAGTCCGCATTTTGTCGACAGATCAATAAAAGCACCTAAAATAAACATATGAAATATTTTAACAATTTGTGTGGCGCAATTATTGATTCAAATTATTCAAAATGTTGTAAGCCATGAAATTAGTTACAGTTTTGGCCAAATTATAAGCACGTGCTGTATAGTTTACAGTTTGAGCAGCAACTGGTTAAACAGAGCTCATTTGGCGTGAGGATTAGTCACTCAGACGTTATAGTTGCACAGCCACTGCAGTAGCTGTTGCTGTGTTTGGTGTTAATGACCCGACAGTTAATTTATGGCCAATTTGCGCTGACTGCATGCTAGAGCGAGACGGCAACAGCGCGAGTGTGAGTCAACAAAGCAGACGCATACAGTTGCACAGCCACTGCACAAATTTTGTTGGCGAGCTTAAAAACGGACAAATGCATTAATTAACACAGACAGTCGCGTAAATATATAATAATTTATTTGTATAAATCTTAGTGAAATTTGCATTTTCGAAAAAAAAACTCCGTCTGAATTTATTATTGTTTATTTGTTTTAATTTATGGCCACATTGCCAGCTGCCGTTTTGGCGACAGTCTTTGTGCTGACGTCATAGGCAAATACTCCTCTCTCCACACTTCATCATGCCAACCAATAAGTTTTAACAAGTTTGCTGCTTAAGTCTTTTGTTTACCCACACAGTTGGCAATTCATTGCCAGTGACTTGCAAACTGTACAAATATGCATTGCAGAAGCGCCTAATTGTCACCCAATTGAGTACAAATGTATTTAAGACGTCCAATTAGCTGTGATTAATTTGTTTATAATTACACTACACAACTAAACACTTGCATACAGTTTGAGTGCCATGTGCTAAATGGGTTTTTAGTACAGTGTGTGTCACGGCTAATTTTTAAAGTGCCGAGGTTGTTGTCTGTGCTAAGCACTTGGCACAGTGGCTTCTCAACTGAACAGGCATGCTAGCTCAGTGGAATTACTGTTAGCAGGCTTAAGGGATATGCGCAATGAGTGTAAAACTGTAGACAGAACAAGTTCTACAGTGGCAGCGCAACTGTACGTGGAGTGCTCCAATGACACTCAAACCTAACTGGCTAATTAAGCAGTGCATCATAAACTGTAACAAATTTTTTAAATTTAATTTTTTTCCCCTTTTTTTCGTACGTTTACAGCCGCACTCCCGGCTCCCGTCAGCCATCGCCCGCTGAAGAGACACTGCCACGCCCACCCACTTTACTGGATCCGACACACCACGGCGGCTTCCCACAAATGCCGCACTTCAATCACATGCTCATGGATCATGGCCAGGGTCATGGCATGGGCAACAATTCGGTGGGTGGCGGAGGCGGTGGCGCTGCCTATGCACATCAGCAGATGGCGGCGCAAATGAGTCAATTGCAGCCACCGATGATGAATGGAGTTGGTGCCGGAATGCCAATGGCCGCACAGGTGAGCAGCAGCACCAGTTTGACAGGAATTGGCCTTGGCATAATTCTCTCTCTATCTATCTCTTTCTGTCAGTCACCTATGTTGAACCATCAGGGAGCACAAGCAGGCGGACCCAATCATATGGAATCTTCAGGCAATCTCTTGCAGCAGCAGCAGCAACAGCAGCAAAATTTTGATGTACAGGTGAGTGCTCAATTAATACGATTTGTTGTAAGCGATACCGAATTAGGGAATACCCTGTAATGAGTAAAAATGGAGGAAGAGGTTTTTATTTCGGCTCTAACGAGCGTCTGTTGATTTAATGAGTTTAATTGAATGTTAAGGATGATTATGATAAATATTCAGATATTCTTAGTCTATCGTTAAAATGAAACTCCGAAGAGATACCCTGTAATGAGGAAAAATAGGTCTTTGTTTTGATAGTCTGGTTTTCTTAAGGACTGTTTGGTTTAATGAGTATAACGGAAAGTTCAAGGGAATCGAAAGGAAAGGAAAATATATTAAAAGTAATCAGAGAGATACCCTGTAATGCAGAGTATTATACTTATAGTCTCATAGAGTTATTATCGAATATTTTAGGGTATCATCCAAGGTGGTATCATCCAAGGTGAACGCTCCTGTTGTCCAAACATTTGCTTAAAGTTTTATTTTTATTGTTTTGCCTACTTTTAGGCAACATCTGCACAGCTATTCTCTTTACAGGGTATCTCATAAACACTTGAGTGCAGCTCCCTTAGCTGTACTTGCTAAATTAGGTCATGTGCTTTGTGTGCGCTGTTGTTGTCTGTGTGTGTGAGTGTGTTGGTGTGCGTGTGTTGGTGTGCGTGTGTGTTTGGCTTGTGTTGTGCATTTGGAGTGCCCATTGCAGCTGCTTATTTACCACATCCGGCTGAAAGCAGCTGCTGCTCGTTGCCCGTTGCACGTTGATGTCTCCCGAGAACCATTTCCGGAGCACACAAAATCCCCCCAAAAAACAACAAAAACAGCAACTCGCATGCAATTTATTTCGAAACAAAACGGAAATCGGATTTATTAGCCGCAAAATTGCTTTTAAGCTTTGGCCGTTCATTTGCGCACAGTAGCTCTCAAACTTATAGCCACGTCTCTCTCTCTCTCTCTCTCCTTCTCTCTCTATAATGTCATTTCTCTGTCGCTTTGGCTTTTTATCTTACGGCGTCAAATTGAAAATCAATACACGTTGTTGCAGCTGCTGCTGCAGTTGTTGTTGTTGTTGTTGTTGCCACTGTTGCACTTTCCGTTGCCATCTTCCGGTGCGGCCGCGCCCACCGAGTCCTGGCGCAAGCAAATTGACATTTCCACACTTTAGTCGTTGCCTTTTGCTGCCGCCGCTGCTGCTGCTGGGGCAATCTGCACTTCCGTTTTTATCGCAAACACACACACACCCACCCATACACACGCACACGCACAACATGCCCCTTCATTCAACAGCATCAGCTCCCCCTCTCTACTGCCCCTGTTGCTGTAATTTTTGTGTCGCTTTTGTCTTGCAAGTTGCTAGCTGCAACTTTTACGTTGCACTTTTTGCCTTTTGGCCTTGCCTGTGGTTCGCTTCTTGGCTACTCGTGCCACTTGCCGCTTGCCACTTGCCACTTGCCACTTGCGCCCGACTGTATGCTACAAACAACAACAACAGCCGCAACAGGGCACAGGCGGCAGCTGATGTCATTACGCTTAAAGTTAAAGTTTGGCTTTTTGGAGTGGCATGTGGCAAAGTCGCCTCTGGGGCACGCTTGATGCACGCCATTCTTCGCTTTCTTCGTCTGTTGCAAGCTCTGTGCTGGTATATATTGCAGTTAGTTAATGACGTCTCGCTCTTATATGTATGCTTGAAAGCAAAGAAGCATCTAAGCAATATACGCACACAATTCGCTGTCTGGTATTTTTGGTATTTAAATGTGGTTTTTTAACTATTAACTAGATTCAAGTATTCTCTGTCAAGTATTTATGTGTGATATTTATTTTAATTAACTTAGCATCTAAGCTCACAAATCGCTGTATGGTATTTTTTAAAATTTTAAGGTGGTATTTATTCATTAGCTACATTTTGTTTGTCTAGTATTTATGTGTGATATTTATTTTAATAAACTAGATATGCTGAGCATATAGTTCGTAATTGTGCTGACTAAGTTAGATAATTATATTTTTTTGTTATTTTAAATAGTTCGGGTCTTACTTTTAATACATATATATATTGGAGCATTTTTTTAAACATTCATGGCTCAAATTATGCTCAACTTGTTATGCTCAAATTCCAGTATGTTTGTTACTTAGTATTTTTTGCACTTACATACTTAGATTGTTAGTATATTAGTATATTTCTTGTGCTCTTCGTTCGGTATTTTTTACATGCTCAGTCTCAGAATAGTTTCTATGTGTAGTATATTTTTGTTACGTTCACAGAAAACTATACTTATATTAGAGCGTCTCGTATTTTCATGCCCTTAGACTCAAGATGGTTTCTAAGCGTGGTATTTTTTTTAGTATTCTTCAAAAAATCTCAAATTCTAGCAATGTATTTGGTATTTTTCATGCTTTTAGTCGCAGGATAGTTTCTAATTGTATTTTTCTGCAGTTTGCATATTTTGATAAACATGCTTATAATGTAGTAGAGTAGAGTAGAGATATATTTTAGAGCAGTTATTGTGAACTTTTTTGATATTTAGTTAATATTTTAGACAGGTCTTTGTGGGTTGCTGTGGTATGCATAAGTTAAAGTTTAAGTTTTTTTTACATAGTTGTTATATTTGAATAGTTTTTATGTCTTTAATGATGATATGTGCTAACTATTGCTTATAGTTGAGGTAATCTTTTACGTTTATCTGCCATTTAATTGATTTATATACTTGAGTTGTGCAGTATACATATATGTTTTGTTGGTATTTTACTTATTTCCTCCGACTGCTGGCGTTTCCCTTTGATTGTGCGGTCTGCCAGCATTTTTCTTCGTTCGTAATGGCAAATATGTTTTTGGTCATATTGAAATTTATATTGATGGTCCTCTGCATGTCGTCTGTCTTGGCAACAGTTTGCATTCATTTCTATGTGTCCTGTCTGCCAATGGCAATGTCTCCGCTTCCCCCCCTCTCTCTCTCTCTTTGCATCTCTCTGTTTGTCTGCTAGTTGATCTGTGGTTCTGTGTGTTCCTCCCGTTGCCGATAAATAATGATTTCTTTGCCATTTGAGCAGCTGCTCCCCGAATACATCTCGCCGAGAAGTGAGACTCGATGTCTAGCTGCACATGCGGGTATTCCCACAAATGCATACGTAATGGCGTTGGTCATAAGAAATGCAGTTCAAACGGAACTTTTATAAATTCATACGAGTATAACGCGTCTTAAATGCCCTAAATTCTAACTTAAAGCCACAGGCCCTTCTGAGGCTTAAAATAAGTTAAGATAGCCAAATTTGAAATGAGATCTAAATAATTTGCAGTTGAGAAGTTAAAGAAGAGAAGTCAAAGATAAACTACATTTGTGAATAATATTTGAAAATATGCCAATTTGCACATATTACCATGATTACCACAGTGAAAACTCTCTAGGACGGAACGCGACTGTTGATTAATTTTTGTCCGCAAGAGGTGTGGCCGCCTAATAGAGGGGGATTAGTATGAATTGATTAATAATATTTTAAGTGAAGGCGATCGCATAAGATTGGTTTCTGCCTGTCTGAGATGTTTGCCTAATGTCCGTTAGAAGAGGGCTCACTGTATTTCCATTTGATCATGTTTGAGTGAAAATGTCATGTAGGCCACTTACTGGTTCGAATCTTTTGCTAGCTTTCGGAAGTCGTAATGTTCTAGTGCTATGTTCATATTCTCATAATACAGATATTTATTATTGTTTTTAAAAATGAAATTCCAAAAAACAGTTTTTGGTTTATGATAGGATATGATACATGATGTTATGTTGATATGATATGATATTATATGAAATTAGTTCGTTACATTTTCTTTTATTTATTTATATTATTATAAAATATGACAATTAGTCTGTTATCAAATATCAAATTTATTTACAAAGAGAAGCAATTGGTTGCGTTTATCGGAGAATTTTATTTTAATTTTGTTATGATATATATTTTAGTTGTGCTTTAGGGTGGGGAATATGTTTCAAGTCAAGCTGTTTTACTATTAAGAGCTGATTTTTTCTACTTTTTTTAAATTTCAATATAAGAAAGGCTTTCTTTGTGAGTCTCCTTGCATAACCATTTTTCTATATATATATATATATATATTTATTGCTTATTCATGTCGCAGTCGTTGCATTGTGCCACCATACAATGCCACACGTGCAGCACTTGCCCCACTCTGCCCCACTCTGCCCCACTCTGCCCCACTCTGCCCCTCTCTGTTCCACTCTGCTCCGCGTTACCCACTTTGCATGCAATTCGTCAGCTTTTGTGGGGTGTTAATATCGACGACATTTAATAAGAAATATGCACGAAATGCGCCAAAGAAATATGAAAGAAAGAAAAAAAAAACAAGCGCTGGCTGGCGCATTAAAAGAGCAGTTCGTGGACAAAGGAGCGGGAGGGGTAGTGGAGGGATTGTTGGGGGCTGTTAAATGGAGGTGCATTATCCATTATCGGCAACATATTGTAGCCTATCGTCGTCTTGTGCAGCCAATTTCCACGTTTTTCTTCGCATATTTTTTAATATATTTCTTTATGTTTTTTCATACATTTTTCGCTTCATACGTGTTTTATTTGCAGCTCAGTGCTTAATGCTGCTCGTCCCCCTTTTTCTTCTTCTTTTAGTATATAGTATGCGTCGTATGTGCAAAATAATAAATATAATAATGATATGGTATATAATAATGCCTCGTATATCGCTGGCATTAACAATGCGCGCGATTAAAGTGAGAGAGGGGCAGAGGGAGGCGTTGCTTTTGTGGTTTTCTTATCGTTGTGGCACGGGGCAAAGTCTTTATAGTTAAGACTCTGATACATATGTGAGGGCTATAAATGTGTATATATAAATTGAAATATAAAGACCCGATATATATATGTATATATATATAATATAAAGTGAAAGAAGGTTAAGAAGCTTTAAATTAATTGTAAAACATACAAATGTGAAACATAAAAATATATTGACGCGTTTATAGTTACATACGGAAGGACGGACAGACGGAAAGACAGACAGACGGAAAGACAGACAGATAAACAGACAGACTGACAGATATATACAGACATACAGACAGACAGATAAACAGACAGACTGACAGATAAACAGGCATACAGACAGACGGACAGATGGACGGACAGACCGACAGACACAGACTCAGACAGACACAGCTTGATCGACTCGTCTGTTGATGCTGGTCAAGAATATATATACTTTATTTAGAAAATCAAACCAAGTCTTAAGACTAGTTGTAATATTATAAATTGCAACTATTGTAAAATGCGTTCATATATACGGAAAGACAGACAGATAGACGGCAGACGGCAGACAGACGGACAGACATATACAGATATATTATACATATACATATACATACAGACATATTATCAAACTCTCAACAGATGAAAAACTTACTTCGATTCCAGTTAACCGTAACTAATTGTAATTATTTTCCAAACAAATTTTTCAAATGTAAATTTCTTTTAGCCGCTTTCAAGAACTTTTTTTTATTATTTTTTTATAATCATGAAAGTTTTTTGATGCAATTTTCATGGCTGTTTGCTTTTAGAACTGATGCTAACTACGCCTAACTATCAACTAATCGCTGCAAAGTTTTTATATAAATAAACATGACAGCTTTAGACAAGTTCTTTCCCTACCCGGAAAAACTTTGTTCATTTCGCGGGGCGCAATATTGCAAAGTGTGAAAATCCAGCGGGAGAGAGAAGGAGAGAGCGCGAGAGGAGAGACGCTTCCAAGTTTTCACTCAATAAAAGTAATTATAAATGTGGCTGAGTTTCGAGGCGGAACTTTGGTGTGGCATATGCGATTACTTTTACTTCTTGTTACACTCTACTGTGGCTTTAATATTTTAAGTTTGTTTTTTACTTGTGTTTTCCTTTTTGATTCGCTTCATTTGATTGCGTTTTTGTCTGTTAATCAGTCAAGAAAACTCACAGTTTTACGTGTGGAATTGTCTGTTTGTCTGATTTGGTTTGATCCAAAAGTTGGCCTAATAGTTTTCGTGTTTTAGATTGTTGTATTTCTTCACTCTGGCTTAACTGGCTTGCTTTTAAGCTGTTAATGAGTGCGGCTTTATTTTAAGCTGGTTTAAAGATAAGCTTACGAAAAGGCTAAAAGGAATTTTGATGAAAGGAAAAAAAGATTATCAAGAAAGTAAATTGATTTTGTGTAAATGTATGCAACAGGCATAACTTTTTTGTATCGATATATCCCCTTATTTTTATAATATCGATAAATATCGATTTTGGAACGTGATTTATTGAACATAGCTCGAAAATTTAATGAGCTAGAAATGGGCAAAATCTCCATGTTATAGTTAAAGTGCAAATTTCATAAAAAACCGGAATATAAAAATCCAAGTTAATCAGGAATGCATTTTTTTTACATAGTGTTGGGCAAAGGTAACCCTCCCTCACATTCTCCACATTGGCTTGCAAAATTATTGTTTAAACTGCATAAGATGATGATACAAATTTGTATGCAAAATATTGTATTTATAATAATTTCGCATTCAACAGCTTGCAATTATTAAGGGGAGAGAGAGACGAGGGGAGAGGGGCAGCTGAGGTAGCCGTTTTATATGCAAATATTTTATTTATGCAAATCCACTTTATGCAACACACAAAACTTTTTTACATAGTTAAATTGTTGTTTTTTCTCGCCTACAAATTACCAAATCCGAATTTGAAAATAAATAAAATTTTAATATTTGCTTTCAATGGTCGTGTGGTGCGAGCTGCGCACTTGGCGCAGGGGCAAAAATTTGCATAAAATTGCATTTAAATCAATAAAACGAAGCAGTTGACAATATGCAACATCTGCTGCATTGTCTTTTGTCATATAAAATTGCAATTAATTAAGCGTTAATTAGCACGCAAATGTGTGCGTAATTAATTATGCATGCTATGTGGCACGTGGCAGTTGCCACTTGCCGCACGCCACTTTAGAATGCCACTTGCGTAAATTCAATTGCAGCTATAAAATGCATTCACAGTCACAAATTTCTTCTAAATCTCAATTGGTTTGAGTTAAGTTTCGCTTAAATTGGCAATGCTACAAAAATTGGCCTAAATAATAAAATAAATTCCCGGCGTTGCTTGAGTTAGGTAATAAATAAAAATTCTTTATAATAATGCCAACATTTTATGTATTAATTTACGGCAGGTTTACGGCCGCTTAAATTAACAGCTATGAAAACTTCTGCTTTGAAATATTAAAACTCACATTTTTATGGATTCGAACCAGCGACTAGCCGTCTGTTGGTCCGACGCTGAGACACAAGCCACACAGGCTCGTGATGTCGGCAGCGTTTATGTGGAAACTATGCATAAACCACAATTTCAGCCTTTGCATATCAAATAGAATATCAACTAGCTTTTAGCTAAGGGTTTTCAATAATTCGACTGAATCCGACACAAATTGACAGCACTTTTAACAACTTGATTTTATCCTTTGCATTGCTAACAGTTGATTAAAAATTATAATTGAAATATGCACAATGCGAGGCGTCAAGTTGCCGACAAGTTGGCGGCACCCGATTTTGCGACATAATTATTCACGTTATTCACACGCAAAAGGTTGGCAAGTTTTGCCAAGTGGTCGACTAATTAATAGAGACGCCTTTTCCAGTTGGCAACTATTTGCCACTTGCTAATTAGCATTTGCGTGCCCGCAAACTTGAAAGATGACAGACCCAAAAGCCGTTCAACGAATTACTGAGACGAATTTCACCGGGGGGCCGCCGTCACTAATTGGGCTTTATTGGTGGCAAATGTCAAGTGAAGCGAGCAGCGCCACATCCAAACCCACACATAGGCGCAGCCCCTAAGACCACTTTGTGATTATGGTTCACTGATAACAGAAACATTTGTCGTTGCCAGGACATCTGTCCAACCCCGCCCGCCAGACCCATTTCTCTGTCAGCGGCGTCGGTTTCCTTGCGACAGTCGCGTGTGGGCACCGAAGCGGCGCCCCAAAATGCAATTTGTGGCATAAATATATATATTTCTATATATATATACTATAGTAGAACTTTTTTTTTTTGGTTCTTGAAAGTCTTGTGGGTGCCCATAAGTTTGGCATTTAATTTTTCTGGCTTGACTGCACTTGAACGCCTACAAGCTGCCCACCAGTTCTAATTTATGATGCAGTGAAAGTTCCCAGAAATCCAAATCGATGATTTAAACTAGGCGAGCTTTAAATTTGCCGATATAGGCGGATTTTTTGAGATATTACATAAGTTTCTAATAAGTGGGCAGCCTTAAATGTGCAACTAGCTGTAGAGTTAGCCATTTTACTAGTTAAGATAAAGTTGGCAATGCTGTAAAAGCATCAACTTGTGAGTACCATAGAGGTTAGAAGATTTGTCCTGTAAAGCAGGTTGACAGCTCTTTACTATGCAGTCTATTTTAGAGCATATTTGCAACGATGAAGAAACTAGCAAGATGTCAGATGTAGAATTGTCTTAAAAGTCAAGGATTAATCAAGCCAGTTGGCAACGTTCTGTTTGAATAACAAAGCTGAATGGTTAGCAGTCTATAGTTAGCTAACTAAGCGCACTCAGTTATAAAAATGTATTACAAATGTTTACTAGAGGAAATCTTAAGTTATAAATACCACACAATACCAATAGTTGAATTTATTTTCTAAGCACAATTTGTCAAAAAAAAAAATAGCTAAATCGGTTTAAAATTTCAACCGCCAAGCCAAATTGAGCCCGAAAATAAGTGAATTGGCAACACTGCTTCAAGCAGATGGGCATCTCTGCGCATACAGGTGCTGGGCAATACTACGCTTACAGCAGCTGCCATGTTTGTTACAAGAAATGGGCAGCACTTTATTCCAATGTGCAATCAATTCAAGAGTCCTTGACGTTTTCTAAAAGTTGGCAGCACCAGCTGACCTCTGCAAACCAGTTAACAATGCAAGTTGGCAACCCCACAAACCACATGACACTCAATTAGTTGCGAACATTACTTGCTTCATTTTAACCTCACATCGATGACAGTCAACAACAAATGGCGCTGCCAACCTGCAGAGAAAATTCGAATCTCCCATGGCTATTGCCTACTTATGGGCTAATCAAGCCGTCGCGTCGGATCGCATCGTGTCTGGGCCCGAAACCTGGCAGCTTAATTTGATTAATTGCGTCATGCGGAGGCGACGTCGTCAAATGATTTCACACCATGGGGCCACACTGCCTTGTACCCCGCCGTGCACCCACTCCTTGTTCTTTGCATGTCTGGCAACGCCCACAACGCACCCCAACTGCCATTCCGTAGCCCTGGAGTGTGATAAGTGCGACTGAGGGTGGGGTGTTGTATTACATGACGACGCTTGGCCATGGAATTTACGACGTAGTTTTTTCTAATTTTTCTATTTAATTAGCACACACACATACACAGACACACACATGGAGAGAAGTTCACGCTGGGGCGGGAAATTTCCTGTCAATATGCTAGAACTTTGGGTATTGAGGGCGATTCCTGCTATCGCACACAGTTTCCGTGAAGCGAGACAAATGGTTCGGCTGTCTGACAAACTGTTGCCATTTGCCTGCTAGCCGGCTCTTAATGATGTCAGCAAGTTAATTAAAGCCAAATTATTTACTAAAGTTACCCAAAAGGCATGAAAAACTGCCAACTGACCCCTTACTAACCCCGAATCTCCTTCTGCCCCCTCTCCCTCTTTCTCTCGCTAGCTGAGATGGTCTTCGGCCTTTAAAAGTTCGTAAAAGTTTGATTTTCCATTTGTATTGCATGTGAAGTTAATCTTTGGTGGGGGACGAAGAGGCGACTAAGGTTAAGTGGTCCCTCGATTTGGGAATAATAGAGCTATTATATTATTACATTTTAGATAATTAATTACTTATTAATTTAATAATAATTAAAGCCTTTGTTAACTCTGGAAAATACTTAGGTCTTTTAGGAATCCTTTATTGAGTAAAGGCTTCGAATATTTTGAATATAAATTATAAAACTGTAATTTCTTTGCTCCCTAAAATTTGTGCTGGACAATTGCTGCTTAGTTTGAACCTGCCGATTGTTAATTTTTAGGAAATGTGTTTTCATATGTTTGAGGGCTTGAAATATTTTAATTTAAAATAATAAAGATTTACTTTGTCTTCGCTCCTTATACTTCATACTTGACAATAGCTTGCGAATTTGAACCGGCGACCTGCCGTTATAGCCTTCAGCTAAAAAAAATTTTTCCTAACAGCTCCCACTAATCGTAAGAACCCTGCAGAGAATATCTTTTAAGATACTCTCATCAGAGTTTACAAAAATGTCTTAAACACTTAAGAAAAACCCTCCATAGCCCCTATATCATCATTCCCCTATTAACTTTGGCTCGAATAATCTGATATAAATTCAATGTTGATCTGTTGCTTGTAAAATGTCTGCACAAATGTTTTCTTTTGCCAGCCATATCAAAAATCTTGTGCTAAGAACTTGGCTCTTGCGACTCTTTTGGCTGGTTGTCAACTTTTGTCTGTTATTTTATTTTTTATGAGTTTCTTTTTTTGCCCCTGGTTTACAACAACTTTTTCATTAATAGTTAACAAGCTTCATAATTAAGCGTCCAGACGCAAGAAGTTGCTTGGTTTTTACTTTCCCTGCATTATATTTTTCTCAACTTTTCTCCCTGTTGCCGACTCGCTCGCTTTTCCGTTGAGTTTCATGCTTATAAAATAGTTTTTCTTTTTTGGTTTTTCCCTTTTCTTTCGCAGTCTGTCAATGACTTGGCTCAGTTCTGGTTAGCCATTTGTTTGTTTGTTTCGGGGCCACTTTGGGGCGGTGTCACGAGATTTGTTAAGCAGCTCCAAAGCGCGCCTCTGCTTTCAGCTGCAGACTTAGGGGCCCGGCCACAGTTGTTGCTCATTTCATTTTCCAGGCCACTTGGCTCTGTGCTGGCCGCTGCGCTTTTCACTTTGAGTTGAGAAGTGGCGACAGATCTGTCAAGAAATGAATACAAAAAAATTAAAGCAAAGAAAAGTACCTTTGTCAGGTGCCAGCTTTAGGAGCAGCCCCTAGTTAGAGCTAGGTTCGGCACACTAGATGGCGCCTCTGAGACGTAAATTTAAATTGGCTCATTAGCAAACCGTTAACCACAACAGCCCACAGCCACGCCTTGCTTGCCAGCTTAACAAATTTGTTGCCTCTCTTATGGAAGGGGCGTGCGGTAATACGCAACCCCACCATTACCCCGTTCAATCACACCCTTTTTTCACCCCGCTGTGGTAGAGTGTGGATTCTGTGTGTAGCTCATTTGTTGGTCAGAAAGCTTAACTGAAAATAAGAGCATGTTAAGTACTGACTGAAAAAAGCCACAGGACTTGGCTCAGAGCAGATTCCCGCTGCACATGTATATGATGAACCATGTATGTGGGTGTGGGAAAAGTGCTTACATGGTTACTTTAAATGTGTGTGCTAAAGTTTTTCATTGAATTTTAGATGGAAGCGACCCAAGCAAAGATTCCATAACCACAGACACACACACACGCACACAGCTAGACAGTTGATAAAATGTTGACAGTTTTGGGTGAGTTGTTGGATTGTGTTGGGGTTTTTGGGTAGTTGCGGGGGTCGGGTATGCTA
Source organism: Drosophila montana (assembly GCF_035044405.1). Classification (NCBI taxonomy): domain Eukaryota; kingdom Metazoa; phylum Arthropoda; class Insecta; order Diptera; family Drosophilidae; genus Drosophila; species Drosophila montana. The sequence continues at coordinate 75,571 of NW_026996452.1, forward strand.
CTTGATAGTTGGCAAAGGCAAAAGTTAAAAGCGTTGCAAAAGTTGACATTTGTTAAGGCGGGAAATCAATACTTGGACTTGAGTGTGAATAGTTCCTAATTGTATTTATTTGAAATATGCACTCGAAAGTGCTCGAAACTCTCACCAAATACACTAAAAATGTCTGCCCTTTGATATAGTTGATAAAGTTTTAGCAAGTTTTTAAATGGGTCTACATTGTGGCTCCTATCATAGCATTATATTGAGAAGTGTTGAGCTTTGTCTAATATGGTATTGCAGAATTTTACACGCTTTTCTTCAAGCATTTATAATCAATTTCATAAATATACTTACTTTGGAACTAGTTCGTAAGTGGTTTTAGAATGTGGTTTGAGGAATTAGTTTCTATACAATTTGAAGTAGACTTCAAATGTTTTAAAGTGAAATAAATAGAAGTTTATAGTATTTTTATATTATTTTATAGTAGTTTTAGTATTTTGTAGCATTTTTAGCAGTAGACTTCGAATGTGTCAAACTGTAAATGATGTGTAGGGTATTTTGTAGAGTACTTTTCGCCACTTTTAGTATCTTTTTAGTATTTTTTGTTTTTGCTTGCAAATTGCGCCAATTACTCTCACAAATGTCATTCAATGTGGACAACAATTGGCCCAGTTTCGCTGTGAAATGTAAACCCTAATCAACATCAAAACTGAGGGGGGCAAAAAGAAAAAAGGGGAATAAAAAACAATCACGCCAAATGCTAATTGCATACTTTTGTGCGCGGCCAGTGTTGCCATATCTGCAACACATTCTCGTACCCCTGTCATGTTGTAAATAATTAATGCCGGCGCCAGGCAATCAACGTCCGTTGCATTCAGTTGTCAAGCGACTTCATTTGGTATTTTTTCTTTCTCTGTTCTTTAATGTGTGTGTCTCCCTCTCCCCACATTCATGTTCATCTGGGCGTGGCGTTGCCCATAAAAACTGGCGACAGGCAGTCATAGATTTCAATGCGGGCCTCCCCGCTCTCGCCCCCGTTCGACATCTACATATCACAGGCTGATGGTTCAGCTACATTTGGCAGCACCTAGTCCCTCCCATGCCCCTACCTGGCTCGTTTTCCTGTATTCCAGCTCAGTGCATTTTAATAGCGTTGCCATATTCTCCAATGCACCGGTGCACTGGCAACCAACTCCCCCCTCACTTTGACGTAGCTTTTGGTGCTTGTCGTTGTTCAATATATATAAAAATATATTTTTTTCTTGCTTTCATAAAGACCCAACCTGTGCAACCTACTGCAGCTCACCCTCTCCTCCCTCCCTCACCCCTTGCCCCTTTCTTGCATGTGACACGCAATCAACTATCGCCAAATTTGTGGGCACACTTCATATCGCTATCATCTCCCCTCGTCGCCCCCCCTTAACCCTTATTTTCGCTGCTGTTTTTTTTATTTACGCTACATTTAGCCAGAATTTGTTACCAGTTTTTTGCCATCGTCTGCAGCGAATGAAGAATAGTTTTCCATCTATAAAATAATAAAAATTCAGCGCTATGAAAAGTGATATTTAATGGTTTTTTATTGCTGTCGTGTGAATGAGTCAGCTTTGTTGTTCTTTGTGTAGCGACTGTTATTAATGATAATAATCTAAGCGATTGATAGAGTTCGAGTCATACTTTATGGATATAGCACACGCTAGACAAGTCTCAAATCTGAGTTTTGTATAGTCTGTTTTTCCATTTATGGGAGGAAACTCTTTTTTCTTGTATTCTACAATAATTGAGGCGCAACCTTGCAGAGCATTGGCATTGTTTGCATAAAGCACACCTCGAAACACCATTTATTTAGCCTTCCTAATTGTTGTATTATGTGTATATGCTAGCTCGGTTAGGGTATGTACACTATGTTAATAAGTTTGTAAACGATGCAAAAAAATACATGAAAAAAGTAAGAAAGTCCTACAAAAATGTGTGTCCAAACTTACTGATTGATTGATGACTGAATGATTAATAAATTGACTGATTGATTGATTATTTGACTGAATGATAGATGACTGATTGTTAGATTGATTGATTGGTTGATGATGGATTGACTGACTGCCTGATTGACTAAATAATTAATTGAATGGCTGACTGATTGATTGATTGACTACTGACTGTTTGATGATTTCTGATTGATTGATTGAGTGCTTGATTGACTTTTGATGATCAAGTCGTAATGTAGTCACGTTATGTGATGTAGGCTTACGATAAGTCTTCAAAATGCCAACAGTAAGTGTGTCTACATATCGAGCGCCTTTAAACTCATGAACTCTGCGAAAACATGTTTCACACTTTTTGCAAAATTCACTTCATTGGTGAAAATTGAGGCAAACGCGTTGGTTTTTGGAAAGGGTGAAAAAGTGATGTCTAAGACATAATGCAATAAATTTGTTGCGGGAAAGGCTGTAAAATAATTTAGTCAGTTTTTCCATATTCCAATTTTGCGAACTTATATTCCGAAGTGGATTTCACGAACTACTGAATAGAATACAAATGGAGAGGGGGTTAAGAGTGCACACTCTTGCACCAGAGAAAATGACCCATAGGAGGCATGTTCTCGCCTTGATTACAAAATGAGTTTCGGAAGGCGTTTAATTCTGATTAAATTGGCCTTTTAAAAGGGTATTGTAAAGATGAACCAGTTACTCTGTTAAATCATTGGCAATTCATTAGATATTAGAGTAGTTTAAGCCGACTTTAGTTTAAATCCATTTTAATTTTATATTTATTTTATTTTTTCGTCTAATTTACTTTGATTTTCTGTTTTGCCAATGCACTTGACTAGCTGCTGTTGTTATTATTGAGTTAATTTGTACTTTTTGTTTAATTTAAATTGTTTATAAACACGATGCGCTCCATTGAGGCGTGAAGAGTTGGCGCAATGCCCGTAAATTGGCCAATGAATTCGCTTGCATAATAAAAACATAATCCAAGCACTCGGCACTGGCCACACACGTAATGCAAGTTGTAATCATAGTTGTTTCCTGCGCTTGTTTTTTTCCAACCAAACTTTTTAGTTTTACATAAGCCTTAATTAAAAAGGCGGCCCAAAAGCTGTCAAGTTTAGACTATTTACATGGCCTGGCTATTAATTAAGCCTTCAGGCCAGCTTAAGCGGCTTTTGTTGGCCGCTTGTGTTAACTAGAGGAATAATCATCATTAGCTGCGCTTGTGACTGGCTTTTGTGTGCAGTTGGGCAGGGTGTGCGCCGGGTCGGTGCGGGGGCTGCATCAAAGTGCATTTATGAGGCGGCTTTGCTAATTTACACGATTCAAAATGGCAGCCGCATAATTGTGTGTGTGTGTGTGTGTGTGGGCGGAGTATTAGATGAAGATGAGATCTTTTCAGCTGCGTGTTGTGCATCTCATTATTAAGGCGTGCTATGGCTGCCCTTTCCCATTTCCCCTTGCCACATTAACCCTTTAAGCCTGCTGTCAAGCATTTGTTTCGCCTGTTTTTAAGCTATACATTTCGCACAATAGGCGCTCATTAAATGACTGCACGAGGACCTATTTACGGATGCCCTACACATGCAGCATTCAGAATTTGTGTTGAACTGTGCTGCAAATAAAAGATTATTGTGTATATAAGCTGCAGCTGTTAATATAGCAAAAAGGGTCAAGCAAAGCCTTGTTTGATTTAAGAGAGCGAACTTTAGTTTCGAATTTGTTTAAAATCGCGGCAGGCAGGGTATTCTCGGACCCTTTCCATAGGTTCTTATAGCGTATTTAATATTTTCTAATCTTTTATCTATATGACGTAAACCCATGCAGCTTTCTCATTTAATGGTTGCACCTTATGTTCTTTCAGCCTTTGTTTCAAACAAATGCATGCAATTTTTGTGAGTCTTTTGTTCTGTGTTGAGTGCATTGGAATCCCATGCCTCAAGACACAACTGCTGTTGTCATTTTACGAGCTGTCAATTCGCCTGCTGTTCTTCAGTTTTGTCTGCTCGTTTCTCTGACAGACGTTTGTCAATCAAAAATTTTGTGGCTGGCATTTTTCTATTGTCTTGGCATTGACTGCGGCTTCCTTATGCCACATTTCTAATTAGACTGAGCGTTGCCACAGCTCAAGCAGCTCGCTGTCAGCCAGCGTTGCCATCCGATGACATAAATTGACATTTGTCTCGAGTAGCTGCTGTAAAATATTCAGTTAGATTGTATAATTTGTGTGCGTGTGTGTTGAAATCCAATTTGTTCGTTTAACTGAGAATGCAATGTTTAAAAAGTATAAAAAAAAATATGGAGTGAAAAAATATGCAGTGCTTGGGTGTAATGTAAACGTTGGTCAGGCTTGCTTAAAGTTATCGGTAACTTGACTCGCTTTCAAAAATTGATAAAGTTATCTAGATCGATGGATACATCTTAACGTTCCTCTCTCCATTTTTTAAAGGCATATTATTGGTTCTTTTTTTTCATAAGTATCGCAAGTTATGGTAGGATTTTTTTTAAGTCCAATTATCGTATAATTTTTAAAAAGAGATGGAATTAAAATAAGGAGAATAATGCTTAACTGTCTATGGATTTGCAATTCGACAACTGGAAGGTTTATTAAAATTAATTCTTTTCGTGTCTCTCTCCCTCGCTCTCTTGCTGCCTCTCTCCTTCTCTTTCACTCTGTATCGTTCTTGCACTGCAATTTCTGCACCCTTGACACCTGCCCGGAAAAGTGTGCTATGTTTTTTGGCTGCTTTACGGCATAATTACATTTTAATTCCCACTGACAACAAGAGCGAATAGCACGACAACAACAACAACAACTACAAGAAGTGCTCTCAGCAATAATAATAGAAACTTTGTCAAACTTTGCAAACACACACACACACACACACACACACTCATACACATACACACGCACACTGCCAGAAATCTGCATGAATTATAATTATATTTTTCATTAAAATTCACCTTGAGCTGTGCGCACAAGTTTCAACTTTTGCGAGATTTGATGGCAAAACCCGCCGCCACCCACAAAACTTGCGGCATTGTGTCGCCATCTGGCGGTGGCGGCCGCGTTTCTTGATTTTCTTATTTTTGATCACCTTCAAAAACTTTAATGAGCTGCAATTCAAATGTAAAGCATCACTAATTTCGGCGTGTATATTAATTGAATTTTGAGGCTTTTAATTAAGATGAAGATGAGAAAAATGCAATTGAATGAGCTGTGACACGGCTGCTAGGCCAAGCCCAGCTTGTCAGTGGCGGTGGGAGGGGGGGTGGGGGGGGGGTGCTATAGGTGTGGCTTGGAACTGTAGAGCGACACGATAAAGTTTTGCAAAACTACAAATTTAATTTAACTTTGATATTCTTTGTTCTCCAGTGGCTGCCGTCATATCATTTGGAACTTTTGAGTTGAGCAAGATGATGATGATGATGATGATGTTTGTTGCATATACCTGCTCCAGCTTATGATTACGCATTGCCAATGTTGCCCCATCCACTCGTCTGCTGTCCTTCCCCGCTCTTCCACCTTTCTCTTTTGATGTATTGTATTGTATTTTTGTTTGGTACAAGTTTATCTTTGAAAAGTTTGCTTAAAGTTTGTTTGGGTTCGTCATCGATTGCATTTGGTTTCTGGTTTTTTACTTTGCACTATTTCGTGAACATTGGATTGTACTTGAAAAATATGTTGCTTGACATGCTTTCAATTAGCTGACGCTTGTAACTGACACCTGATATAACATAGACTAGGGTTTTATTTTATGTGTCAGCTTGTCAAATTTGCATTTTTGACATATACCTCTTAATTTAATGTAGCTACAGTGATCGCTCTCCAAAAAAACGCCACAAATTTTAATTTTTGAATAATTTATTCTATGAGCCAGGATTAAAAATCAATTTAAAGATGTTAGTTTTTACAAATTTTAAATACTAAATATGTATCAAATAACTCAAGCAGGCACATCGTTAGCGAATATCGCACAAAGAATAATTGCCAAATTGCTGCTCTGCCAAGAGAGTAAAAGAGTAAAGCCTTTACGAATGTCGCACAAAGGAGAAATGCAAAATATCTGCTCTATGAGAAGAGTATACTAGCAAATCGTTTACGAATGTCGAACAAAAAATAACAGAGAACATTTAACATTTCTTTTGTGGTCAAACTTCTCATTAGCATGGAAACGCACCCCAACCCTAAATAAAAAAAAAAAAAATAATAATAAAAGACGTAATTAAATAGCCTGGCTACACGTTCGTCTTTAGAATTTCCGACAAAGTTGTATATTTCACCGCAAAACCTTTGAAAATCATTGCCCACAAAACTTTACCCACAGCCATGGAGCTCATTTGTGTGCCGCTTCAAGCTGGACAAGGCAACCTTTTTAGTTGCTGGAAAATGCAGCCAAAGTCTAAGCGAAGCCAACAAAAAATAATACACAAGCAATTTGATGTTTTGGCATATTTTGAGCATATTGTTCAAGTGCTTTGGAAATTGGCCACCGAGCACCTATGTATATGCAACTTGTCTGGCTTGCCACAGAACTAACTGGCCTAGACGAGAACCCTATTTGAAAAAAACCTTTTCAAAAATAATTTGCAATTAAATTAAATTTTTGAAGCTAAACAATATTTTTGTAGCTCTTTGGCGTTCTTTGAGGACCCTCAGACCAGAATTCTACAGCCAATTCATGAATCTCAATGAATTTGAGGGATCAGTGTGGGCAAAACTTTTCACACATTTGCAGTCTTCTTATGAGTTTACCCAGCTGCTTTGCTTGTCTGTCTATACGTTTTTCACTCTCTTTTCCTCCTGTTTGTTGTTTACTTGTATGTATTAATATTATGCACATGTTTCATTTATGAAATGCAAAAGTTGAAACATTATGCAGCCAGCAACTTGCGTCCCAGCCAGAACCTAGCCTCTTTGCTCATCTAGGGATAGGATAGCTTTTGCGCGGCAAAGTTTGTCATGAGTTATACTTTTCCCTTTATTTGGCTAGCAAAACAGCTGAAATTGCATACCAATTATGCAAGTGTGGAGCTTATGGCATCTGTTTATAATATAAATTAAGTTCAACGGCGAGAAGAGGTTGGGGTATATAAGGGAGTGCTGCTTAAACAATGTTAATGTCAAAAGTTGAAGAGGGAACTCCATTCTCCAAATTCCACTTTCGAAACAATTTCCCTGAGATAGGTGAAATTCGACTACTTATCCATTCCACATAAATAGGTGAAATTCCATATTGAATAGACTAACGGTCATATTTTGTCTTCATAGGTTTAGCTTGCATCGGTGTACACGGGGTGTGTGTATGTATGTGTGTGTGTGTATGTATGTATGTATGTATGTATGTATGTATGTGTGAGTGTGTGCTTTGTGAAGCTGCAATAATGCACTTTAATAATTCTCACTCGTTTGGAAAATAACAGCACAAAGCCGTGGTCATATATCCTTTTAACTTGTTTCACTGTCTCGTTTTCACTCTCTCCCTCCCTCTTGCCTTTCTCTCTTTGTCAATCCCTTTCTCTGTCCCCTTCTTTTACTACTGTTTAACGCCCTGTTGCTGTTGTAATTCTTCTTTCCGTTTTCATTTTTTTGTAATTGTTATTTCTGCTCCCTTTGAGCTTTTTTCTGTTTGCTCTCCTGCTCTTCTTGCACCTATTGCTTTCCCCCCATATTCCACCTTGCCAACCGACCGCCCAATTCATGTCGAACATGAAAATTTGTGTAGCATGTTTTGCATTTCTTTTTGTTTTTCTTCTCTTTTCACACTGTATTTCGCTGGCGCTTTTAATCAGTTTAATTTTTTAGTTTCCTTTATTTCCTCGTGTCTCTTGTTTTTAGGTGTTTTCCTAGTTTTTTGCAATTATTTATTTAACATTTTTTATATATATTTTCCGGCTCGTTGAAGCTCTGTTTTCTCGCTTCTTAACTACAATTATTGTTGGGTCAATTAATTCCACATATTTTATCTATAACTATTTATAACTTGCTAAATACGTTAAGCTAATGGTTTTTTTGCTCTCTTTCCTTTCAGGTAAGCAAAAGAAAGCCTTAGATTTAATGGTCGCTTAGTTCATCCGAAAGGGGTAAGTTATTTCTGTTATATTCGAGAATTTTTAAGGCTACACTCAGAGAAAAGAGTCAAACATTTTGTATTTAAATGTAATAGAAACGTTGTCAGAATTAAGACTCGCTCGCAGTGAGAGAGAGAGAGAGAAAGAGCAATGTTTTGATTTTAAGATATTTTTCATGAACAAAACCTACCCCAAATTTTAAGAACTTTTTCGTCTACGTTTTCTCTTAGTGTACAAATTATAAGTAAATTAATTTTAGATAAGTTTATTAGCTACGCTTCATTAAAAAGAGGGAAAATCAAAACTCAGCTAATTTTTTTTAAAACACATGCCACAAAAGGCGCGCATGGCGACTTAATTGAATTATGAAGCCACTTTTCCTCGTCCTACTTTATTATTATAAATATGTGTGTGTGTGTGTTTGTTTGTGCTACAAAGTATGCAACAATTTTCTTTTGTGTGCAACAGCAAATTTCCCATCTGACAGCCAGTGACTGTGGCAAGGCTAATTAAGTTAGGTAACAATCAGGCAGCAAAATAGCGGGCAAAATGCCTGGCAAGCGATAGGCAGAAGGCAACAGCTACTGCAACAACAACAAGTGCAACAACTACAACCACTGCAACAACAACACCAACTGCAACAACAACAACAATTGCAAAATAATAAACAGAATATTTTCAGGCACGCTTGAATTCTACCAGGCGTATACGTAATATGATTTACAGCACATCAGAATGTGATTATCAGCAGGAAACAAGCAGAAGCAAGTATATATAATTATATATATATATATACGCTGTATATAAAGGCAGAGCGCCCATTGACCCTGTCGTTGCAACTGCAACTGTGTGGCATGTCCTGCAACCAAGTGCAACCTGTCTTAATTCAATTTCATAGGGGTGGCGGGTGATTAGGCACGACTCGTGAGCCTGGCCCTGGTCGTGAGGTGAATGCAACTGCTAAGTGAAAACGTAATTAATTGAATTAAATTTTCTATTTGCCGCCCAGCGCCTTGAACCGTGCTGCATGTCATGGTTGCCATTTTGAATACCCTGTAGTTGCCACATCGAAGAGATGTATGGAATATATGGGTCGTAAGGCAACACTTGGCGGCATATGTATACGTATAATATGTGTGTTTGCATAATAATGAGAGTGTATTCTAGACATCCTCATATAATAAATACTCTGTAGTTGTGCTTTGAATGGGGTTGATTCATTTAAAGGGTACCTTGTCGTAGGCTGCAGACTATTTTTAGTCAAGAACTTGTAATTCAATAACTTAGCGGGCACTAATATCCTGTAATTGCATTTCGATTGAGATAGATTCATTTAAAGTATCAGTTTGCGCTCTATATGTATGCGCGCCTTATTTTTGGTAATCTTCTATTCCCTAGTTTAGAATCTAAAAGCTAAGAAGAGACTTTTCCTGTAATTTAGCATACTTAACACCCGCCTACAGCAATTTAGGTGTTTGTTTGGCTTGACCCTCAAGTTTAGTTCGATTACTATTTGCAATACCCTCGTCTGCCCTCTTGGGCCGCTGTCTCGCATTGGCCACAAACTAACTGGCATTTTGGCAAATTTTCCAGCTGACTTGGCAATTATGCAATTAGGTGCAAATGGCAGACCAAAGCCAGAGACAAAGGAGGCTACTTACCAGAAACATTTTCCTACGCAGGACACCCAAATGCAGCAGCAGGCAGAAGGAGCAGGTGTAAAGCAGGGGAAAAATTGCAAACAACTTGTTGCAAGCGGCAACAGTCAACGGTAGAGTTGCCACCCAATGCTTTTGTAGAGTTGATGCCCCTGCCAATTGAGCAGGACAAAGCAAAATAGGGCGCATGCGTTGCCAGACAGACAGACAGAGTGAGAGAGAAAGAAAGCGTGTGGTTTATAAGAGATTAAGAGAGTGAACCGAATGCCGGGTGTTGTCATTTGTGCATGACGTAACTTGTCTAAAAATATATTTCAAGTGCTAAAAAATTTTGCTACTAAAGGATGTGTATTTTGGTAGCTGAAAATTTAAAATGAAGTAGACTTTGCTAGTCTAAAGTTTAGACTTTGTAAAAGCCTATTCACTTTTTAAGAACTATTCATTTTCCAACATTAAATTCAACAGTTAAACTCTACACTTCGCACTTAACTATATCCTTTGTAGACTTTCGTAACTGTTGCTCTTTCGTGCAACTAGTTCACTCTCTTAATTTGGCCGAGTGCGCTCTTTGCTCCACACGACTGCCCCAATATGGCATAACAAATGGTGCTTTCGTTTTCAGCTTTTGTCACCGACTTTGCTAGTAGCATTTTTTTCTTTATTTTTTCTCTATATATATATGCGACATTATCCTGGCTTTGTCAAGCAGTCACTCAGTCAGTCAGTCAGTTCAGCGAGCGTGTAAAATTTTTTAACTTTCAATTTATGGCATGCTTGTGGTATGAAGCGCTCAGGGGGCAGGAAGTGAAGCATAGAGACCATGAATTGGAATTTTTCAGTGCCAGGCGCTTTTTTAAGTTGAGCTAAAAAAAAATTGAAACTCAAGACATGCATCTAGATTGAAATGAGTTTCTCGATTAGTATGTTTAACCTTTGGATAGCACTTTCAATTACATCTTAAACTAGTCATATCGATAACAGCTAGTTTAAATGTGTTTACGGAAAACCTAGAATCATCTATCTATAATATACATATACATTTATTCAAGGCATCTAGTATTAAATTAACAAACGATGACTGCCTTTTGATAATACTTTTAGTTATAAATTGCATGATTTTATCGCTGATGATGTCATCTAAGATTTTTTTTATCTGGAAAGCATTTAGTTCGACAGTATATATCGATTACCACGATTGACATGTCCAAAATATTTAAAGATTTAGAAAGCATCTAGTTTGAATTGAAATAGGGCTTACGATAATTATGTTTGCAGTATTGTTAAATACGTTATCGATTACCGTGCTTAACCTATCGATAATACTTTTAAGGATTAATTATAAATACTTCAATCTATAGTTATCGATAACTAACTAACTATCGATAGTGCCTGATTTTAGATAATAAATTAGTATTAATTAAAACTTTTGATCATGCCCAACGTCATATTTACCAAGTTATTAAATTAATAAATTTTCCATTCAACGCTGTACATTTCCTGAATCCACAAATTGTGCTTAAACTTGAAATCACTTACCGAAATATCGTTTCAATATTGGTTAAAGAAATCAAAAAGAACAAACAGAAGCCAAAGTCGAAGCCAAAAAAATGCACGCCGGGAAGTTCAGTAGCCAAATAAAATCATGATAAATCAACAGAAAAATGTCTGGGAATGGGGCACAAATATAAACAAAAATAGAAACCGCAAGCGACCAAAATGATTAAAAAAAAAAGGAAAATGAAAATGAAATGGAAGGAAAAACTCGAAGTGAGGGCAGCAAAAAGCAAAGGCAAACAGGAAAAGCGACATTTGCTTTTGTTACAACATTTTGCCAAGCCTCGAGCGACGTTTTACGCCAAATAAAGAAGAATAAGAAGAAGACTAGGTATAGATGCCAAAAGATATGCCAAAGTCCTTTGCTCGCTCGTTCTCTCTCACTCTATCGGTTATCCTCATGGACCAAAGCGCGCTGCAATTTGCGGACAAGCGAGCAATTTGTAAATGTAAACAATGACGAGTCAAGTGGTCGGTCGAGTAGGAAACGAGAGAAACGATGGTCTGAGGTTGAGGGGCGGTAGAGGAAGCCCAGCAACAAACAAGGACTGTTGGGCTACCGATAAGGAAACAGCAGTCCAACCAACTCAAGATGTCCCCTCGCTGGTGCCAAGCTGTTTCGCCAAACTGCGGTGGAAAGTGAAAAGCGTTCGCGCCACAGAAAAGAAAAGTTAAACGAAGAAACGATTAAAAATTCAATTGAGTGGTAAACAAAAAGCAAAAAAAAAATGAAAGAATGAAAATTCTCCTCAACAAATCCCCAAACCCCCTCAAAGACAGGAAACGAACGTATTGCGGAATCAGTCTGTTAGAAAATTTGCTAAATTGTAATCGAACCGTTGAATGTCGCGACGTCTTGAGAATTTCCTTTATTTTTTTTTCTCTTTCTCTTGTTTATTTTCTCCGCTTTTCATTTCGTCTCTTGCTTTGTTTTATTTGCGCCTTCTGCTTGGACTGTCAATTGTATGCAATCATCTGGCCTCAAGTATCCCCTCGCTTAGTGTTCTTTATTTCATTTTCATTATGATTTCTATGGCCCGAGAGTTGCCACACCGCCTGGGACTTATTGTGTGGCAATATTGCAAGGGAAAAAAGGGGCAGGTATTTAATAAAGTGTGCATTGATTTCATATATTTGATTTTGATTTAATTGTCGAGTGCTTGAAGTCTTTAGTCAGTTGATTGAGGCTGTAGTAAATGAACAAGGAGTGGAAAAATTGCATTAGAAAAAGGAGTTTCTTTTCAAATATGTGCAGGAAATGCTAATGGAAAAGAAAGCGGACTTGTTTGAAATGAGAGGAAGAAAAAGTGTTTAGTAAGATAGGAGTTGAAAGCTGTTTTAGAAGTCAGGAAGGAATGGATAGTCCTAGAAAGAGAGGGAAGAGATACGCATTTCAATATGAAATAATATATTTTATAGTATTTCTAAGGTAAAGTTATTCAGAGATTTAATAGGCTTTTTCTCAACAGTTGTGGTACAAAAGTGAAATAACTTTTGCAAGATTTTAAAAGGAATTCCCCCAACTAGAGCTTCGACTCTTTACTTTTGCACTTCTTTTCCATTTCGTTAGCTGTCAAGAACTGTTGCTACAGTATCCAAATATCTATCTGCAACTGCAACTGCAAATCTAGAGCATTTCTTCAATTGCACCGCAATTTACAACCATCCTTGTTCCGCCCGCCCTCAAGTGCTGACTGCTTAACAATCAATCAAATTGCCTTTAGAAGAAACAGCTTCTGTTTCTCGAGACTTATTGCCCGCGCCCAAGAGAGAGTCGGGCCGAACCGAGTCGACGTGTCTGCCTGCCTTTTATTCATTCCGAGCTCTTTTCATCTTTTACCTGTAGACAACCGTCCCACCCCCTCTCTGTTGCCACCCCCCCTAAGTTAACGTGTCTCTGGAGCTATGCAACATTAAAACATTTTCTATCATTTCCGTCTTTTGTGCTGCGTTTATCGTCGCCAACTTCTTGTGCAATTTTAATTCTATTTCCAATACCATGTGCCCTTGCCCTCTCTCCCCTCCCCTTCACCTGGGTCGCTCGTCCATACTTTGCTTTTATTGTCGGAGAATGCCAAAAGGAAGTGGCGGCATGTAGGAAACAGGAAACGCCAGAGCACAAATTTGATGGTGGCGAGGGGCTGGGTAACAGCTCTGAAATGCATTGACTGCACAGAATGGGAATGGAAATTTGAAAAGTCGTTGCATTCATGAGAAGTGAAGGGCGGAATGATGGGGCGGGCGGACTCTAAAGGAAACGCCAATGGACCACGTTTCAGTTAGTGCTTAATTGAGTTGCCATTATGTGGTACTCGGACTCCCTCAGAGTAGATGAAAGTAGATGCAACAGCCAGCTGAAACTACGGGCACTTCAGGTGCAGGTATGTGCTTGTGTGCGTGTATGCGTGTGTATGCGAGTGTGCTATTATCTAACTTGATTTGAAATGCGTCTTCCGCTTTTCGGTAACTTTTTAAGTGGCGCTTCGACAGTACATGAGCCGAAAAGTAATTCCACTGTTCACCCTATTATTTGACTTTTCAAATAGCTGCCAGCTATGACACTCGGCAAAGTGCTAGTTAGTTTTCAAGTAAGTTTAACAGCTGGTTTGCTCGCATAGAAATATTTGAATTTTCAAATAGCTGCCAGCTAGGAGACGCGACAAAGTAATAGCTTACAAGTTAGCTTTCCAACTAGTTTACCATTCAGTTTACTCTCATGGACATAAGCATATTGTATCGGGTGATTAAGAGTCTTATATATTTCGCCTTTTACTGTGTGTTTTTTGCATATGTTTCGCCACGATCAGCTTTCTATTAAGTCAAAAACTGTTATCGATTGTCGAATGCAGGGCTTTTCGTCGCAAAATCCTACAGGATCTTCTTCGTTAGTTTAATAACGATCAGTGTTTTGTTGTCCGGAATACTGCTCAAAAATCAATAATTAATCCTTAAAATAATTGAGTAGTGTTTCCCAAGGGAGTTTCATGTCAATCAGAGCGTGCTTAGCTTGATTTTTATAGTAATTTGCTTTCGAAAGTGGATAATCGACGAATATTGTTCTTCCATTAGCATTTATTTGTACAAAGGCTTTTCAAATTGAGTATCACAGCAAATAGCTTTTACCTGAACTATTGATAAATATTGTTTCAGTAATTCAAGTGCTTAACATGTTTTTCATAGCTCTCAGCTTTATTTTGTACATCAAAATCAATCCCAAAAACATGTGAACCATATCATATCAAAGATATTTCAAATATGAGAGGCATATTCAAGCACTTCAACTGCTTGTGTGGCTTGTTGGCGTTTTGGGGGCGGAGGAGGGTTCGAGTAAGTAGCTTAAGCATCCTTTGAACTCTTAACACACGCTACACCGCCGAACTTCATATAAAACTTAACATTTATGGCAGCTGCAGCTGGTAGCCATAAGATAGAGGTGCGAGCGAGGGAGATAGTAAAAACAAATACGGCAAGTAGGATGCTTGTGCGTTAACCTTCAATCTTTTGAGTCGACAGCAGAATCAGCAGCAGCAGCAGGCAGAGCTCAAAAGTAAAGCGCAAACACGGCAGCTGCAGATGAGACAGTGAGAGAGATAGAGAAAGAGAAAGAGAGACAGCATTTGCTGTCGTTGCCTGGCATTGCTCATACGCAACGTGCGCCGCGGCAGAGTGGAATTTCGAGCTCTGTGTGGGTGTGCGTGTGTTGTGCGCGCCGCATTATGAGGCAACACTCGTAATATAAATGTTTATATTCTTGTATTGCGGTTATTATTAAAAACTTTTACAGCCACACAGCGAGCGAGCAAAATGTACAACTTTTACAGCAATATCTTTAGTGTGCTGCGCGTATGTTCGTATGTGTGTGAGTGTGCTAGTGTGTGAGTGTGCTAGTGTGTGAGTGTGCTAGTGTGTGAGTTGCAAGTATAAGTTTGTTTGCGGCACTTAAGTGGGCGCTTGGTTGGCTGGGCGGAGCTCGAAGATGTTGGAAAACAAGCAAATCCAAAGCCAAAGCAACTTTTTATGGCAGCTAAGTAAAGCCGAACGTTGCACTATTAAAAAGTTTTTCTCAGCAAGCAGAAATGTTTCTTCATTCAATGATAAAATTGGATTTATTCAAATCCCAACACCCCAACTACATGCCCCCCGGCGACGCACCTGGCACACAATCGGTTGAAATAGAGTTGCAATTTTCTAATAAACACACGTGAGGATTGTTTAAAAATTGACAACCTAATGGAGGAATATATTTTTATATGTATTTTTAATAACCTATAGCCATTAGATATGGGAAAAAAGAAGAGTATATTAGAGTTTTGCATATGTATATAATTTGCAGAAAGTATTTTATTCGGCAAAATTAAAAATCAAATTTTTTGAAGTTTTTCCCATATAACATACAAACTTTTTCATATTAGATTCATATATGTAATTGTCTGTCTATTTCCATTTATTTTTCCGTTTGTTGGCTTGGCTTGTAAACCTTTTAAGGCTTAGGTTAAAAGCCAACAGCTTTTAGACCATTTAAGTCTTTTGTTGCGGCTTGCTTCGCATTTTCTGGATGTGTTCCGATTATCTATTTGTGTGTCTAATAGACCATGCGATAAGCCCTTTTAATAGATTTCTGTTATTACTCGATTGGGGCTTCACTTTCTCTGGCCTTCTTGGTAGTATTTGACTCGTTTAGACCGTGATTAGCACTCCAAAGGTTTTCGGTTTAGACAACGCTTAATGAGTTGTACAACAGCACAAAAGCCTTTCGCAGTTGACACGTGCAACAACTTAAGACAAGCCCTTGAAGTTGATTCATTGAAATACTCTTACTTGTCTGGGTATTCTCAAGTCGATGTGAATACAGAGTAAGATATAGTCTGGAGCTTAAATTAGAATGTATCGATATTTGAAGACTTCTTAAGGTTATCCATTTCAAAAAACTAAAAGAAATGATTGGTTATTATTAATATCTATAGATCTTGGCTTTATTATTTACATTTTTAATGCCAACAAAGTACTAAAATAAATATATCAATATTTTATGTTGGGTATAAGCACTATCGATAACACTCTTTATAAAATTGATCGTTACTTAAAGTTATTTGTTTAATATTGTGTTTCGATTTTAATTAGTTCAATATTTAAATTGTTGATGTCAACAAGGAAATGGAACAGACTTAAAACCCTATCGACAGCATCGACACTTATCGAATATCTATCGAATATATGGATATTAGAGGTGTTCTTATAACACTATCGATAACATTCAGTTGATTAAACCTGTCGATATTTTCAGCTATATATTTCATTATTTGTTTCGATCACTTAGCTCGGTCGATAAATATCTATTATATCGGAACTAACGTTTATTGCTTTATCGCGACAATTAATCGTTTTAAGCTTTTTAAAGTATCGAGAAGAGCATTTGAACTGCGGCTATGCTTTAAGTATTTGCCTTATGCTTTCGTCTTTGCCGATTATATCTTAATCTTTTGCATGGCCATGCCCGAAGCCTTTCACGCACACACACGCACACTGCTTTAGCTACAATATGAGTGGGGCAACTATTCAGGTAGCACATCCTCTCAGTGACTATTGTTGTTTAATCCTTTTGTATAAAGTTGTGCTTACAACTCATTATTGTTTGCGGGCCTGCCTACCTACCTGCCCGCTCGTCCGTCCGTCTGTCTGCTTGTGTCTCATCTGACGCACTGTCTTTATTGCTTGGTAACCCTTTACTCGCTTTTACCTTGCCCCGTGCCACGCCTAGGCCACATTTGTTGCTTTATTTGAGTTAACACATTTCGTAGCTATTCCTGTGGATGCTTTTCCGGTTGTTGTGGGCAAAAGTTTTCGCTTTTCGGGCTGGATTTTCATGGAAAAGTTTTCCATGTGATTTTCGTGTTGTTGCCATTTTGGCACTCGCTTGACTGCGTGCCCAAAAAGCAAACTTTAACGGGAATCTGCTTTTGTTTTCAATTTTACGCTTTAATTACCTTGATGAATACAAGGACAACGTGATAGAGTGAGGGGAGAGTTGGTGGGGGGCGACGGGTGAGGTATGAGTGGCTGCTGATGGACATTGCCTCGATTAAAATTCATCGATTTTCAACTCTTGTATTGTTTAATAAACTGCAGCCGTTTGGTTTATTAAAAGGCAACATAAAAAAGGGAACAAAAAAAGAACTCGTGATATAATTAATAATTTAATAATGTACCGACTCGCGCGCTTGTGTGTGTGTGTAAGTGTGTAAATATCTCATATTGGACTTTCAATTAATTTAACATTGAAATATATTTTCACCAGATGACGAATAAATGAGCCGACATATTGATTGTGGTATGGAAATTGTAGAGAAGAGATGAACTGAAATGATGTCTGGTCTTTTTTGAACTCAAATTGAAATTTGTACACTCTCTGCCGATTTTCTTGGTATTATATATCAAATATGTACAAAAGTTGTTGGGAATCTTTTTGAATAAGTTTATATAAGAGCTGCTCGTGAATTTTCAAGGCTTAAACCAGTTGCAAGCTATGGAACCAGCTAAAATTAACGAATTAACCAATTTTATTAAAATAAGATCTGTACTGCCTATTACTTAATATAGATTTTTAGCTTTACACTGTGTTCATTAGAACCATTCGATTCTTAACTGGTTCAAAAAAAAAACAGTTCCTCGCTGCGACGAATCAGCTGTCCATTTCCTCAGCTGCTAGCGCATTTTTTCCACTTCTGTTCATTTTTCCGACTGACTTTATTAAGCATAATTTTCAGAGTTTTTTATGTGTCATATTTAATTATGATTTTCTGCTGTGTCGTTCATTAAAATGCACGCTGAAGCCTGCAAATTGTTATTGAATTTTAATTAATTAATATTTGTAATGGGATTTTGCAACTTGGCAGTGGACAAATTTTAATAAATCGAATAAAGTTCAATGCGTTGCAATTTATGTACAAAATATCGATACATAGAAAATCTGAAGGTTTAAAATATAAATTTGAGTGAATTTTAAGCGGTCAGCAGAAATTCCCTTAAAATCTAAAACTCTTTCTTGGCTATTAAATGATTAAATTCTGCTTTAATTCTTTGATTTATCTTTTTCAAGCTGAATTGACTTTTCATATTGCGCTTCTTCGTTATTGTCACTTGTCTGACAGTTTTATTGTATTTGTGTATGTGTGTGTTTGTGTGTGTGTGGCACGCCCCCTTGTGTCCCCTTTGTTGACATTTTATGATTGATTCATTTCGGTTTTCGTCATCAATTATGCATTACATTTTGCACGCTTGACAAGCATTTGTCCTGCCTCCCTCCCTCCCTTCGCTATGGCTCTTTTATGATATTTGTTATAATTATTTTAATGAAATTTTCACGTGATATTTGGCTTCCTTCTGAAATTACACAAATTTCAATTTATTACAGGTGATATGTGATATATTCAATTATTTATACGCACATTCATTCATTGAAATTCAAAATTCATTTGTTTTCATTTGCCCATCAGCTGAGGCGCATTTAAATAATTATTTTCCTGTAATACATGGTCGGAAACTCAAACAGATTATGAGGTTAAAGGTGAAATGCTGCTGGGTTAATTATTATGTATATATATGTGTGTGTATGAGTGCATCTCAAAAGTTGCATGTTTAATTGAGTCTCAATGATTTTACGTTGCAATAATATACGCATCATTTGTGAGTTCTTTGAATTAAGGTTAAGCTCGGACCACATGAGAGCCAATATGTGATATTAAATTTATCGTGTGCGCATTATTAGGCCTGCGAAACTTTTCTCTCGCCCAAATAACTTTAATAGCAAAGCAATTTCTGGCTCTAAAATAGAGTTTTAAATCTATAATCAATCATATTCATATTTTCCTTCATAAATTGATTATTATTTGTTCATTGGATTTTGAGAGTCTTTTGTAAACGGATTGCAGCAGGTTTCTATCCTTTATTTATATCCCCCATAAAACTATTTGATACCAGCTTTAAACCAAAGCTTCAAAGCTGTTTAAGCTCTCTTTAAGACAAACACTTAATCTGTTCAGTTTTCAAAGTTTTTTCAATTCTTTTTAAGACAGCTTTCTATAGATATTTCAATGCGTTTTTAGACAAATACTTTGAGAAGAATATGAAATCAATTTCAAACCGTTTTTAGGAAGTTTTTTTCTTGGGTTTTCAAAGCGCTTTTAGACAGCTATTCAAAGATATTTTAATGCGCTTTTAGAAAACTACTTCGAAAAAGAGATCAAATCTATTTTAAACCGCTTTTAGACAGCTATTCAAACCATTTTCATAGCTATTTCAAACCGCTTGTAGAACACTTTTACATCCATTTTATACCCTCACTCTGCATCTATCTGATGCATATAAAATATTAATGATATGGCATTGCTCATCATGCCACCGAATGACTGGTCCGACTGTCATCTACTTGGCTCGAAATTCGGAAATTGGATAGATGGATGCTGTGGTGGGCTGAACATCAGGGGGTGGGGGCCCGCGGGGCTTGGCTCGCCACTTTGTCTGTCCGAGCACCTGTTTGGCTCTTTCCACCAATAATACGCATAGCTAAAAATGTAATTAAAATGATTTTTCCTTGTTTTTCTTTTCATTCGCTTTACTTTTTCTCTTTTGCTTTTTATTTTTTAGTTTTCAGTTTTTTTTCTGCTCAGTTTTTCTCGCTTAGCCGCTGGCATTTTGCGCAGAAAATTGCTTCAGATGACGTTCCGTGTGTCTAATTAGCTGCCGTTGATGCTACCGGCCATGCTAATGATGTTAATCATGATTATGCTGCTTAATAATTACGTTATATATATTTATATATGCTGTATATAGTGGACGATGACGCTCATTTTCTTTGTGTTGTTGTCAATTTGGAAATTCGTTTAGCTTTGCTAGCGGTGCAAATTTCGCTGCACGTTTAAATTTAATTTTAATGATTTTTGTTTATTTGCGTTGAGCGAACGGCAGAGAAAAGCGAGAGATTTGCTCATTTGGAAAATATGTTAATAAAATTTGATGGCTCAAGGTTATGTCGTCTGGCTGAAATATATGAGTGGATATTAAGGAACAGACATATGTAGCTAATGCTATTCATATGGGCTCAACGAGCATTATGTGAGGTATAAATATACATTTTTGTTTGCAAAGTAACAGACAAAATGAGCTGGCAGCGATAAAATGCATTATTTCAATAGCTGTGTTTGTTTCCCTTTAATAAAGTTGGTTAGTTTTTTTTTTTTTTTGAATATTAGAACTATAATTGGAAAGAGAAAAATTGTTGAAACTAACCTCTTAAGTAGCAGTGTCTGGACTTCGCTTAAGACTTCACAACAGTCATACACAAGCCGAAGATTCGAACCAGATACCTCCTTTTTAGCTGCCCAAATGACAACTTGGAGAACTCAACTGCCGATAAATGCCACTTTTCACAGCAACCAAAGATTTGAACCAGATACCGCCAATTAAACTGGCCAAATGACTTTTTCCTTTGGAGAACTCATCTGCCGATAGTTGCCATTTCTATATAAAGCCAAATACTTGAACCAGTCAGCTGCTTTTTAACTGTGCAAATGACTGCTTCATTTGAAGATCTCATTTGTTGATGAATATCAATTTTATTGGAGAATTCATCTGCCGATAAATGCCATTTTTCACAGTAGCCAATAATTTCAACTAAATACCCCCTTTTAACTATCCACATGACTGGTTCACTTGGAGAATTCACCTGCTGATGAATGCCACTTTTCTTGCCTTAGGTTTGAACCAGACACCTTCAAATGACTGCTTCACTCGGAGAGTTCATCTTCCGATGTATGAATAATTGTTTATTATTGTTGAAGTTTAAGCATACTTTTTTGCTTATTAAAAGTTTTTGAACATGTTCAAAGGAACAAAATGTTCAAATGAACATGTAGTGCAAAATGCCAGACATAAAAACCGACCAAGCGGACATTTGGAGGCAATCTGTAATATATAATTTACAGTTTTTTAGTTTTCTAACAGTCTGGAACTTTAAAATAAGTTTAGATGGTATTTGCTTAAAAGTTTTAGAAAAAGTTGCCAACTTCACGCAAGCAGAAATAAGTTGGCAAGCCTCTAAGCAAAAATGAAAATGAAAATAAAAATGTTGTTGGAAAAACGTAGCAGAGAGAGCAATAATTCAGGTGTAATTTTTGTTTTTTGTGCAATCAGTGACAATTATGAAAAATTGGTTGAGATATGAGAGAGAAACGCACACACACACACACACACACACACACATACACATCTGTACTCACCCACACACACAACCAAATCTAGGAATAGCTATGTCGTGCCTAGTTGCAGAGCATCGCATTGTGAACATTGCATGTCAAAACTGCAAACCCGCAAAACCTTCAAAACAACATTTGATTGACCACTCAAAGAGCCCAAATGACCCCAGCCCTGTTTAGCTTCTGCCTCAGCCGTCACTGCCACGCCCCGGTCCGCCTAGTGTTGCGCTGCGCCTAACGCTTTACACTTGTTGTTGTTAGGTGGGTGGGTTGGCTGGTTGGTTCAGTGGCATCTGCTGTTGAATTTTTGGTTGGTTATGTTGGCATCTACATCAGCATCAGTTGCCCAGGATTCGATATATGCAAGCATGATTGCGCAACACTATACACAACACACACGCACACTCAGACACACACGCAATCGCAAAATAATTGATCCCATTGTGCATGCATTGTGGCAAGCGGCATTGCGTTGACAGCCAGTCAAGTGGGTGAGTGGGATGGCAGGTGAGAGGGTGAGTGGAGCTTAGAATATGCATTGCGGATATGTAGGGGTGGTCATGGGGCGGACATGTGACTGGAAGCCTCACTCAGAGATGCCCTGCCACTGACAGTTGCACTCATATTCAGGCACCCAAGCGCGCCGGCTGCGCCTCGTTATTGTCATTCGGCGCCTTTCTCAAAATTGGCTTTTGTGGCTAGCAGCAGGCCTCGTGTGGGCGTGGCACCACCCACACATGCACGCAATTTATGAGTGTCAGCCAAATGAAAAAGATAACCTAATAACTGACGTGTTTGCTGCTGACGTTTTTATTGATTTGTCAAGAGGTCGCTACGCAGACTAAATCTACAAATTTGTCGCCAATTTGGCTGCAGTTCATTGGCTCCAAAATAGCAACCGAAGTATTCGCAAAGTCCAAGTCCAATAACTTAAATACCAACCTGTGCATAAAGGGGTTTTCGCACCCCCAACCCCCCTTCTCCCCTGAAAGCCCCGTTCAAATCAGACAAAATTTGCTATACTCCGGCAGCTGTGAGCTGTTGCATACATTCAGGCGCTGCGACCGGTTGCCAAATGTATCAATTGCTTGCGGTTTAGGATTTCGCCTCTTTATTCACCCATTGTATACCCTATATCGGAAAAGTAGTCAAGAAAGGTTATATGAAAGAGGGGAGTCCATCAAAGCATGTCTGTTTGAACTCAGCGAATCTAGGATACCCTCTATAATTAAATGTTTTATTATATTTTCGATAGCTAAAATAACAAAAATTATACTTAAATATGTTAAAGTCGGCTGAGACTACTTGAGTGTTGCTTACAGGGTATCTCCTGTTCTGCCTTTTTCTACATTATGCCTGATGCGACTTTAATAGCCTGCATTTAGTGTCTGCCAGCCACGCCTCCATCTGCATTTTATTAGCTGCCTGCGAGTCCATCTATGCGCTTTCTATTTGTTGTTTTCCTGTTGTTTAGGCGATTTTGTTGCCGTTTTTTATTGTCTGGCCGGACCGGGCCAAGAGACGCAGCTGCAGTTGACTTGGTCTAATCTGCAGTCAAAGCATTCCTCGAATTCAACAATTGCTAACATGTGTCGTGTCTGGGAGTAGCTAAAGCTCTAAGCGAATGCAATTGAATAATAATATATAGGAAAATAGTCGGAAAAGAATAAAACAGCATTTGGACATAGTAGGAACAAAATAAAATTGGACGAATATTAAAAAATAATAGTAGTAGGAATTTTAATATAAAATAATAGCAGGAACAGAATAAACCTATTTGGAGTATTATAATAGAGTAGTAGGAACAGAACAAGAGTTTGACGGTGCATGAAATAATAGTAGTAGTAAGTAACAGAATAAAAGGTAGCTGAAGAATTATAAGAAAAAAAGTATGAACAGAATAAAAGAGACTTAGTGGTAGAAGTAATTAGAATAGTAGTAGCAACATAACAAGAAATACTGAAAAAATGTACATTTTAATGAGCAATTGAAGCATTTAACAGAGTAGTGAATTTAATAAAGTAGAAGTAGTATAAGGATGAGTCTTAAGGAGTATATAGAGTAGTATTTAGCATTTAAAAGAGTATATAAAGTAGTATTTAGCATTTAAAAGAGTTTATAGAGTAGTACTTAGCACATAAAGGAGTATATAGAGTAGTATTTAGTATATAAAGGAGAATATGTATATTTGGATAAGTATATACAAGTAAGTAGCATAAATGGGCACTATATATTTATAGAAGAGATTATACTATTGAGTAGGATAAGTGCGCATTTATATATTTTTTAAGAGGATTACATATTACAAGAAATTGCTGATTAAAAAAGTAACATTTCGCCGCTTATGATAATCATTTAAAATGGCCTGAAACAATAACAATATTCCCTAGAAGTCCGATTTCCTTTAATCGATACACAAAGCTGATAAAAGCAACTCTATAAAGTAATTGCATAAACCGAAACAAGAACGGAAGTATAAAAGCGCTGTTAAACTCATCAAAAATGCATAAATGTCAGCGCGTAATAAAAAACAAAAATCAAAAAGCGAAATATTTGTTGTGTGTATCTTTGTTATATGCGACTACTCGATAATTCTGAAAAGCCCGCTCAGCGGGCAACAGAGCGGATATACGAGAACGAAAAATCTTTCAATAAAACAATTTACTCAATTGGCTCAATGACTCGACGCAACTAGCCCCCCAAACTGCCCGCCGCCCAACCCCCACTTTCCCTCTACAATACAAAGCAAACAACAAAAAAGGAAAATGGAGAAAATCTATTTAGTCGTGTGGCTTGTTCGTGGTATTACAGCAGCAGCAGCGACAAAAGCCCATGGGGGCTACACTGGGTGGTGGCGTGGCGCAGTGCCCAGTGCGGCTGAGTTGCAGTTTTTATCGTTCGCATTTCCATTTTCAACTCCTTTTCGCACAACACCAACTGCAAATACTATGTAGTATATGCATTTTTTTTTTATTTATATTTTTATTTTTATACTCTCTTTCACTTTTTTCAATTTTGCAAATATTTTTTAGAATTTATCTATTTTTTTCGTTACCTGTTCTTCTGGCGTCGCGTTGCATGCATCGTGCCGTTGTTTGGCGCCACTGTGCGGGGCGCCCGGCTGTGTGGCATGTCCTGGTCTCTTGCACCACTTCCATATGTGAGCCACCGACGCCAACACAACGCCCCACACAACCTGAACCGCCCACACTCTGTGTGGACTGTATCAATTTAGCGCATGTCGTCATAGCAGCCATTGATGCATAAATAATGGAGCTGGGCTGGCGTAAGGGGGTGGGGGAGGCCGTGGGTGGACAATTGTTGGACTAGCTTTAGCTGTCAGTCAGCCTGGCGCGTTGCGCTGTTTGTCCAAGGCACTCTATCTCGCTCTAACACTCCCACTCCCCTCTCTCTTTCTCTCTATCGCTCTACCGGTTGCCATTCGGTTGCCCCCGGTGTCTGCTTCTAACTGAATTTGTAGGTATATTTGTTTTGTGCAGTGTTACTTTCATTCTTCTCTTTTTGGCTTTCTTTTTTTTGCACTTTTCTCTCTCTCTTTCGCTCTTTCAATGCGCTTTGTGCGCCCAGCCATATACAATTGTCGCTTTATTTGCTATTCAAAACTATTTCCATCGATTGTCGAGACGCCTAACTTAAAAAACAACACAAAAACACACAAACTTTTGTTATGCATGACTAAACTTCAGTTGAAAGACAATAAAAAATACAAAGAAAAAGTGCACAAGCGCATAACAGTAAAAGAAAGCGTAAATATTTTAGTTATCGATTTGATGTGCAATTTTGCTTTTATCGGGCTATCGAGCTCTAATTTGGGTAATAAGATATTTTTATAATGTAAAGCCCAAAGTTTATTTAACTTACTTTTAGACGTAAAGTGGACGAACTGATAATGCAGTTTGCTTGTTACGATTGTTTGTTCATTTATCAGTTATCGATTGTTACGTGAATATATTTATCTTAGATTTATAATTTTACTTATGACTTTTATTTTCTTTCTAATTTGTTATAAAGCATATATTTTTTGGTATTTACACTTTCCTTCGATAAATTATTTTGAACGATAGTTATCGATAACTCATATAATTGCTATATGCTAAATTTCAAGCTTTAAAGTCCAGAAAATCGCTTGACAGTCCACGCGGCGTATGCGTGATGTTTTCTTTTTGTCCTGAGCTTAACCGGCGAAGCGTGGCTAAAACTGAGCCGCTTTTCGCCTTTCCGCAAACCTCTCCACCCAAAAGCCACCCCACCTGACGTCGTCGTTTCGTGAGCCGTTTCGATAATGGAAGTAGTCAAAAGCTGCAGCCTGACGATAGGCTGTCCAGTCGGCTCGAAAAACCCAATTAAACTGCCTGCCACGCAGCGCGCCACAATGTGTGTGTGCTTGGAGCAAAGCTGCAACTGCAGCAGCATACACCGTGCTGGCATTCGGCTAGCATTTTATGCCTGCCACATTTAGCCAATTAAATTTGCCATAAAGTTTACTTAGGCGTGTATCGAAAAGATGGCCAAAACCTATTAGGCAAAAGGCAAAACTTAATTATGAATCGAGTGCAGGAAAATATATTTTTCCTTTTGCTACGTGCTTGAACTGGCCATATTCATAAGACAAAACGCCGCATGCCCCCCACACAACAGTGTAATAAAAATAGAAACAGTAGACTATCCACACTTAAGCCCAGGCCCACGTCCAGCAACAATTACCGCAAATAAACATAAGATATTTTTGCAGAAAACTTTGCCAGCTACATATATGTTGTCTATGTGTGTGTTGTGTCTAATAGAGTGGATACTATTTAGTCCTTGAGCAAACAAAGTTGTTATTGCGTTTTAGACGGTTCATATAGAACATTTAACTGTTATCGTTAATATTTATCGATGTTTGTGAAGCGCCTCTTGATTAGAGCCTGTTTATATTATGAGCTGATTTACTAGAAAATAAAACGGTATCAGTAATAATGCCGTAGATGAATATCGATAAGTATCGATTACTTATCGATATGAAAATATATTTCGTATTAATTTAAAGATACTTTGGCATCATTATTACTCGATTAAAAAGATAAAATATCAATAACATAATCCAAAACCAAAAACCTTGTTGACATCAAAAAAGGTGGAAATGAAATGTAAAAATAATGTCGATAACAACATTTAAATAAGTCCTTATATCGATCACAAAATCTATTTAGCCTAATATATATTGCTGCCCATAACACTTTGTGCTTCTAATCCATATTAAAAGCTTGGCTGGCATCAAGCAATATAAATTGATGAACACAGCTCGTAACGTGCGCACTTATCGCCAACTTTAATCGTTTGAGAATCGCATCGAAGGGCACTTGCACGTCATAAACAAACTAAAGTGATAAACTTTATCGATAGCCACTTTTAGATTACCCCGAAGCCAGCCAGTCAGCCATTGGGTGTAACTGACGGGGCGCAGCAATGGATTCATGGATTCATGCTCAGTCAAGTCGAGAGGATGCCGATTGCCAGTGGCACTTAATAAAATTTTGCTTAAACTGAACAACTGCAATGGCAATAAATATTGAAATAAAGAAGCAAAGCCACAGACACACACATGGCACACACACGCCCTCGCACACACACGATATTGTTTTACAAATGTGCAAATGTTGTAGCCAATTAATTATTATAAATCCGGTTTACCAACTGGCCAAAAACTCCGAAGTGGCATTTGAGCAACATTTAAAAGCAACAAGCATAAGGAAATACCACTTGTAAAAGAAAATTGCCAAGTGCAAGTAAACAAATGTGGTGTGTGTGTGTGCGAGTAGGTATATTACATATTTGTATACATATACATACATACAAAAATATACCTATATACAGCGCCCAACAGCTGCCGAGTTGCAAGTGCTATATTTGCTCTGTTGCTTAACCAACACTGGCAACAGGCCCCACAATAGATACTTGGATGAGTGAGCAGGGGCTTGATAGTTTCTTGTATGCATCGCAGCTGAAGTTTCCCACTCGCATATGTGTACTTAACTTGTCCTTTACTTTTAATAAACAATATGCGTTTACTGTAAATAATTGTATGGGATTTGTTTGTGAATTTATTAGGCTTCTCTGCCTCGGTAGCAGCTTCTTCTTCGTCTTTTGTTAACTGTATTTTATCTGTTTGGCCATCTGATTCGGAGAATTTCAATAAATTTCCCTTCATTCTTTTGATCAAACTTTTGATTGGCTGAGCCAACAAAATACAAAGAAAAATGGCTAATTTCACTGGAAAAGTATACGAAATAAATTTAAGCCGAGACAGGGAATAACTGCAATAAATATAATTAAAGTATGTTGTTTCAAACTTAAGTTTGAACGGATAAAAATTGTAATTGCAAATTTGAATTTTAATTAAAATCTAGGGATACAAATCATGACAATCGGCTAAAAATTTGACAAAGTTGTGGCTCTTGTAAGACTATTAGAGGCATTCCCCATAGATTCGAGAACTTGACAAGCAAAACTTTTGGATAGTTGCCATCAAAAAAATTATAAGGATTTAAAGTCTGGCTAGGATATCTAGAAGCATATCAAAATTGTTAAAAATTAATATGAATTGTGGGTAAATAAAGAAGCTATCGATTAAATGGCGTGGACACAGCTTTTGATTTGTTGCTGATGGATGCAACAAAAGCCAAACGAACATTTTTTTGCAACCAAAAATTTGTCGACTTTTTGTGCGTTGGTAAAACTCTTAATTAAATTGAATTGTTTGCAATTGTGTTTGCCAGCCAGACGGGCAGACAACAATAACAACAATAACAGAGAATAACAGCAAGAGAGTTTGCTGAACAGAGCCGCAAAAGTGATTCGAGTTCGTAAATTGCAGACTTTTAGTGACTAAAAACTGTTTTTGTGGTTGGCCAGTGCAGTCAGCGAGAGGCAGAGTTAAAGGGGAGAGATAGAGAGTTGATGTATACCCTGCTAAATGTAAAAGTAAGCGCTTTAAGGAAAGGAAGCTTTTTATTCAGTATGGCGAATAAATAATTAAAGCTTACTGGAGCTTTAAGCTAAGTCCTTACAAGAATTTGTCTACAATATAAAATTCAGGACATGGTTTTGAAAGAATTAAAGAAAAATGGGTAAAGTATAGTAGAGATTGAAGCCTTCAAACCACCTCTGTAAAGTTAGCTAAAAAGCTTTTTTAAAGATCACAGCAAAGCTGCTGAAAAGAGTTAAAGACAATCTATGAATATAAAAAGAATTTAGAGCGGGCTTTAAGTTTAGCTGAAGCTTGAAGCTGATTGATTTTGTCAGAACACGAGTATTGACTGAAACTATTCAAAAGCTTTCAGCTTATTGATAGTCTCATACAACGAGGAGTTTTCATTTGAAATATTTAACAAGCTTTTAAAGCGAACGTAAAGCTTTAATTTAAGCTATTAGTCGATTGATTTTGTCATAATGCGATAGTATTGATTTAAAATATAAGAAACTTTGAAGCTTAAAAGCTATTCCCGAATATTTAAGCTGGTTTAAATTGTCCTAAACGATAGTATGTATTCAAAATTTAAGAACCTTAAAGCAAACTAAATGCTTTTTTGAAGCTTTAAGCTGATTGATGTTAATATACGAATGTATTGATTCCAAATATAAAAAGCTTTTCAAGCACACTTTTTGGAGCTTTAGGCTGTTTGTTCTTGTCGCATTACAATACTATTGATATTTTTAGTATACCCTATTAAGATTATTATATGGTATATTCTAGGGAGTTCAGTACTGTATTTGCAAGCTTTTAAATATCCCTTATCCCTTTCTCCCGATCAGCCTTCAACAATACATTCTCTACCTCATTCACTGCTGATCCCAAATTTTTTACTCTTGTTTATCCAGCTTTGCATTTGTGCTTCATCTTACCCTCAGCATTGAGCTGTACAAATTTATGAAAATTTCCAAAAACACAAAACCCCCTTCATTTCTATCCCCCCTTCGCGCAGCCACATGGCGCAAACAATTGTGAATTGCTTCGGGTATGCAGTATTGTGAATTGGTTCTATTGACATTGGTTTTTGATATTCCGTGTGCATTTGCATGCGGCACAATTCGATCAAAATTGTCCACTTTCAGTCAGGTTGGGGTCCTCGGCTATTGTCCTCCTTTGCGACTACTGTTCGCCACTTGACTTCGGCCACAACATTTTGTGTTGTGTTTATGCCAAAGTTTGTTTGGTAACCGAAGCACAGAGGCGGGCGGCTGGGGTTAGGAGAAAGGGGTCTCAAAGCAATTATCATGGCGCAACCGGACGAAACTGTCAGCGAAAAGCTGAGGCCAGGATTAGAGCTCGTAATCCCCGGCAGACATGTTGGACAGTTTGACGTGAGGGGGGCTGGCAGTGAAACCGAAATCTCGCGAAAACTAAAACCGCAACAAACTGTGGAAAACTCGGATGAGATTGGTTTGTGTGCTGGAGAGAGAAAGAGAGAGAGGGGGAGGGCTGAAAAGGGGTAGTTTTCTTTGTTTTCGTGGTTGAGACTGTGTCTAAGCGAAGTCTTTCTTGGCGAACATTTTCTCCTGTTGCGGCAAAGATTTTTCGTTTTCTTTTAGCTTATTTATTTTTATTTTTTGATAAATTTTCTAAAACCCTTTGCCCCCTACTTGTATGCAAGCGCCGCGCGCCCCTGCCGCCATTTCATTTACGGCTTTCATGAAACTCACAAAATCCGCTTTTGTATTGTGTCGCCGTGCGGTCGCATAAATTAGCGTAACTTTAATCTGATTTTAATTGTGGGTGGGGGAAGCAATGGCTCTGTTGTTTTGTTGAAGCTTAGACCATGAACTGCCGCCCCTTTGCACCAGCGGCCGGCCTCCCACGCCTCGTCTCCCCTGGCCTGCCCGCCTGCCTGCCTGGTTGTGAAATATTAATGACAAGCGACTCCGCCGGCACCAGCCCGCCAAAGAGACAGGCATAAAAAGCCAAATGGAGGCAAAACGGCTAAAAGGCTAAAATGGACGTAGCTCTGTTGTTCGTGCTGCCCCTCCCTTTCGCACTCCCCCTTCCCGCTCCGACCGTTGCTTATCTCTAGCCTAAGCAAACGAGCCCCAGCGACTGTGTTTGTCCTTCTCGTTTCCTGTGTTATTTATTTATTTGCTTTTCCAGTTTTCAAAAAGTGCAATTTACGTTTTTAATTTCATTTCATGTTCCATTTGTGTTTGCTCCATTCTATTTGTAGATCCAGTCGAAATTGTTGCTTCTGGTAATTTATCTGCCAAAAGTTGACATTATACTTTTATGCGAATAATAAATGTTGTAGTTTTATTTGTTTAATTTATTTTGGGAGTGTAGTAAATTTATTTTAGCCCGTATTAAAGCTGATTGCTATGTGCACTTTGAGGCACTTTGATAGCAAGCAGCTCATTTGTTTGAAATTTGTAAATAAAATTTAAAATAAAAATTAGGTTTTGCAGCAATTTGCAATGTTTTAGATAACACTGAGGTTTCATAGCTAGAATATTATAAGTTTCGTAGCATTGAGCTTATCTTAACTTCTTACGCTCTCGAGAAAGCGAGATCATTACATTTTAATGTTGTTTAATGTTTATGTAGATTGACCAGCAACTAAGTATAACAACATTTAGCTTTATTTGTGTATCGTAGCAATCAGCCGTTTAATTTTATAAAACTTTCTTATGGCACTCAGACACTAATTTCATTTCTTCTAATTAAAGTTTTGATTTCAGTAAATCAGTAAAAAATATTATAGCAGGCAGCTGCTAAAGGTTATATAATATTTCATTTATTAGTTTTACATCACGCATTCATTTAATTTAACTGTTTTAAGTTGACCCTTCTGCGTTTCATAGCAATTAGCTATGCTCCCAGTGATCCTCAAATGCAATAGTACATTCCATTTGTTAGTTTCAGAGCACCCAGACTTAAATTTAATTGTGTTTGAACTTTTCCCTATTTCATAGCAATCAGCTTTGATTTCAATAAAATCATCAAATTTAAAACCCTTACCTTATAGCGCACTTAGGCACTCATTTAATTTTTTTAAACTAAAGTTTTGATTTCAGTAAAATGTCTCGAAATATATGATAGCAGTCAGCTGCGAATGGTCGTAGATTATTTCATTACTTAGTTTTTAGCTGCTACAGGTCGTAGAACATTTCATCACATAGTTTTTTAATTTAACTCCGACTTTAATTAAAGTTAAGTTGACCTCTCCTGCATTTCATTGCAATTAACTGTGCTCTCAGTGAAACTAACATATTGGTTTTATAACAGCCAGCTGCTAAATATTATATCACATTTTATTTGTTTGTTTCATAGAACTTCGACTTTAATTCAATTTTGCTTAAGTTGATTTTTTTTTTTTGCCGTTCATACCAATAAGCTTAGATTTCAGTAAAACCCCTAAACGTAAGTCAGAGTAGTCAGCTGCTAAATGTTTAAGAATATTTCACCGAAGTTTCAATGCACTTAGACTCTAATTTAATATATTTCAATTCATGTCCTAACTTCTACGCATTGTTGACCTTTTTCCTTGACGACCTTTTGTTGTTCGCAAAATATTTCAATATACACCCGGCCAGATGCAGCAGCAATAACAGCTGAGGGCAAACTCTTTGGCGGCCCGTCATTGGGCGCATGCTGCGTATGCGTAATGAAAAGCACATGGCAATGAATTAACAGTCAGCCAATGTGAAAGGAAGGAAGGGGCAGGGGTGCAAGGGGCCACTGACTGTGGTGCTATGTGATAGCCGGAATGAAGCCAGCTGTGGCATGCAACTATCTGCGTGTTTAAAGGCGAAATTTTTGTCGAAATAAAACCATAAAATGCTTGAAATGCCAAGCGAAAAATAGTTTTGACTGCTGTGCAGCGCGTGAGAGAGAGGTAGAGAGAGGGAGAGGGTAAGAGAAAGAGGGTGTCCTGTATGCGTTGTCAGCAAAGCGATGCCTGCCAGCATTCCTCGCAAAACTTCGCCGCCTGCTGCTGCATCCCGCAACCCCGCCCTGCTCTATCTGGTCCGCCCTTCCCTTTGGCTTCATATAGACAAACACAATGCGATGGCATGCGCAATTTTCATAGCCGTAATGACGATGAAGGCAGTTGTAGGTGTATCTGTGTGTGTTTCTGTGTGTCTCTGTGTGTGTGTGTGTTATCAAAGTGCAAACAATGTCCTGCAAAGTAGCAGGATGTGCATATGTCTCTCTATGCCGTGCATGTGTGTGTGTATATGTGTGTGTGTGCATGTGTGTAGCAGTTGTTCAGCGTAAATTTTGCAGCTTTTGTATGCGCACCGTCGTGCGGAAGTGTTGATAAACCTCACAAAAAAAGAAGTTTTAAAAAAAATATCTGAAAAATAGCAACAAAACTCCAAATGAGCTTTATTTGGCGTTCGTTGCATAGAAAAGTTTTTCTCTTTTTGACTCCCTTGACTGAGGTCGAGCTTAGCTGCCGCCCGTTTGTCAAGTGCGGACAGTTTTCGGTGTCAGTCATTCGGCGAGTTGCAGGAGCTTATTAGCTGGACAGGTAGATAAGTAACAGTAACAGAATTCGAAGTAAGCTAATGAGCTAAGAGCTAAGAGTTGTTGTTAATGGCAAAGTACACAGGGGTTTCGATCTCTATGATATGTGACAATATATATGAATGTGACTAGCTGGTGACTGGGGAGACTCTTTTAGATGCTGCGGCTATTTAGAGAACTTAATCAAACAGGTTTATGATATAAATATTTTGAATACTCTATATACTTAAGCTAAATTAGTGGTCATTTCTATATATTGTTGGAGTATAAATCTGAAAATAAAATGAAGAAAAGGGAGTCCCAAAAGTGAAATATTTTAATGTATACCAACAAATCAACTATTTTTACTAAATTCTTATATGAATGGATAAAAAAAGAATGTTAAATTTATAATTTATATCCGTTTTTCAACGGAGTGTACGAGTAGCAACATTTGAGATTTACAGTAGTTGCTCTTGAAGTCTTTAAGGTGGACTTAATATATTTAGTTCTTTACATTGATCAGGACTCCTTTTACTTTCTATAGAGATGAATATGCTTGTAACAGAATTCCATACATATATATACATATATATCTTCATGCAGGGTATCTAGACTGTCGTATAGTTTGCAATTCTCCCTCGAAATACTCATTAGTGAGATGAAGTCGCGGACTTTGCCCGTGGGACTCGCTTATGAAATTGATTAAATATTTTCGGTGTGCTCGTATTTAACCAAAAATTGTTTAAATATTTAAGCTGGAAACTGTATACTGTAAACAAAGCACCCGCACGCTTTGGCTAAAATTTTGTAGTCTGCACTTGACACAGTTACCCCGCCACGCCCCGCTAGAAGAGTGTAGTTCCTGTGCTCCATAAACTATATCAACAACACACACACCAACACACACACTAACACACACATATCGTACAGCAGTTTTGTACTAACAGGGAAAACTTTTCAGTGCTTGCATATTTTCAATTTCTCTCGCTCTATGACAAAAGTTTTCCACACCAAGGACAAGTGTCCTCGGCGTCCAAGTAGCAACCTTTATGGCTGAGTCTCTGCGTGTGTGTGTGTGAGTGTCCGTATTTTATTATGATATATGGTCAATGGGCACTCGAGAGAAAACCCACACAGGGCAGGGCCAGTCGTGCCTTTGCTACCTATTGTCAAAGTGTATTGCAATATTTGAGTATAAAATGCATTTTATTTTATTTATGTCTTGTTTCTATTTGTTAGCCAGCGGGCTTTACACTATTTTCCCCGCTGCCACCGCCCCAACCTATCCTCTACACAATTTGCGTAAACAATACTTCAAGGCTTTTAAACCCTCTTTCCATGCGGTTTGGGTTTATGAAAGTGGATTGCAAAACAATTGCATAGGTCAAGCGTCAACTTTTATGATATGCATTGACAGTGAATATATGTATAGATAGAGAGATAGTGAGAGAGACAGAGGGTGATAGGGAGAGACGGGGTA
This sequence comes from Drosophila montana, assembly GCF_035044405.1. Taxonomy (NCBI): domain Eukaryota; kingdom Metazoa; phylum Arthropoda; class Insecta; order Diptera; family Drosophilidae; genus Drosophila; species Drosophila montana. The sequence goes on from NW_026996452.1 coordinate 110,049, forward strand.
CAAACTGACAGTGATAAAGATGTTGACAGCTTGGAGCTTTTGCCATTTTTAGAAATGCGTCAAATTTTCGGATGTTTTATTATTTCTAACTGAAAGTGCTGCAAATCCAGTTAGAGATTCTCGTGAGAAGATAATTTATAAAAAAAAAGGATTAGCCAGCTGAATCACATTTGAACTGGCTCAATAGTGAGTAAACTATACTCGGAATAAGTATGATCAAGTGTGAAAACCCGGCTTAAAACCGAACCAAGTCAAATTAAGACCGCAGCTTCTCTATGTAATATGTTCGATTTACAATTTATAATTTAAAATGTAATTGAATTAGTTACATTTTAAAAATGTTGTCTTGAAATGTGTAACGCATAAAAGGAGGCATCTCCCCATAAAGTATATACATTCTAGATCCACATAAATAGCCGAAATTTGATAGACATGTCTGTCTATTTCTATGCAAACTAGACTCAGTTTTAAAGATGCCGGATTGGACAACTATATCATATAGATAACGGTCGGTCGAAAAGTTAGTTCTTGTATGTGAAAGTGTTCTGTTTTCCATGATAATTTTTAATCAAACTTAGCGTTTACGAGCTTCAGTATGCTAACGGATCTGCAAAGCAAGGGTATTCAATCATCTGTATGCTAAAGATATCTTAACTCTCGTTTCTTTTTAATTAGGAAAGTTTTTCTTAATATATTTTAAATCTATTTTGAAATAACTATACCACATATCATTTTGGTTCTATAATCTCCGTATGCTACACTTCTAAAGTAACTCAATATGATATTCGTAAATTCTGTATTTGTCAGCCTTAAAGCCATAAAGCACCTTTTCCCCAGGTTCAATCTGCTCTAAGCCTGTTTATTATCACTTTTGAGTGCGTTTCAAAGTTGTAAGCCAATAACGAGACCACATGTCATTTTAATTGGTTTATTTTCGGATATTTTGCAATTCTTTGCCTCGATGCATTTCAATTTGTAAAATTGTGCTGCGCAGTGTCACATTCCAAGTGCTTTGCCCCGTGCGTGGCGATGGGAATATGCGACAATAAGTTGCAAGTAGCCAACAGAATGGGTTGCCACAATGCGTTGACTGCTGTCTAATGCATCATGCGTGCATGTATGTGTGCGTTTCTGTGTGTGTGTGGCACCCACATTTTTCTTCATCATAACTGTCAAAAACCGACAAAACCCATGGCACACAATTACAGAACATAAACAGAAAAGTTGTAATCACAGCTGTCCAATCCGACGAACCAAAAGACCCGCCGGAACACACACGCACACAGGCTCATATACTCCCTGCCGGCTCTGACTTCTGTTTGGGATAATCAGAAAACTGCCAGAGCCAAGCAAAACGAATGATGACGAACAACAACCGCAGAGATGACAACCAAGCGGGCGACGCACTGCATCATTCAGTGTTACGCATTTTATTTCATGCTTTCCGGGCCAACAGACATTGCCCGTCATCATCATTATCGTCATCGTCGTCCTCATCGTTCGTGGGGCAAAACCTCATCAACGTCAGTTGGTGGCTTTGCCTTGCCGCTCGGACAGCTTGTGCCATATTGTTGCATGCACTCATTCGTTTTAATTGTTTAAAATGTCAACTGAAATTTAGATCTAATTGTAAACTAGCTCAAATTTCTTGAACAGCAGCTGCAGCAGCTCCTACCCGACTAAAGATCCAGCATATCTTCACTATTTTATTCAACCCATCTACACTGGGCAACAGAAGAGTGATATGTCATAATAATTATCTTTAAAATTTAGAGGATACGCTTATTTATATTCAGACAATTTAGTGTATATTTGATTTGCAACACTGCCATTTGCCACATTTCCATAATATTTAGCTACTTTGATGTCTTTACTTTAACTATTTGAAGATTCATTGCTTCTTTGGCTCATTTTACAACACAGTTCGTATTAGAATTTGATAGGCTTTAGGTGCATTTACGTATCTTTCGGCATATTTTAAGTAATTTGTATTCGTTGTACGTCTAGAGCTTTTTACAACACTGATAGGATTAGTATTTTATGAAATTTAGTTTATTTTATAAAGTATTTTAAATATGTGCCTTCAATTTGATTTTTCTTAGTCTTTTGTCCTTTTATTTTTCATGTTTACCAGCTTTAAACTAAAAATCATGTTCTTTTACAACACTGCTACTGTCATTACTCTTTATAAAAGTGTTTTAAAACTCTTAACAAACTGGTCTTCTATTTATTTTTTTTATTATATTTAACTTCTTTTATTTTATTTTTTATTTATATAACATTTAAAATCGTATCTTAGTGAAATAGTCTGTTTTGTCAGCTGCATTTAAGTGTTGCATAATTATGCAATTATGTGCATATTTGTTAGTTAAGCTCATTTCTGTGGCGATGACAACGATACTCAACATCAACCACATCATCGTCCGCATGTGACACACAAATGTAATTTCACCTAATTGTCGCAAATAGACGCAAGAATTTGTTATTTTTTTTAACACAATGCACTTGAGACCGCAGCAAAAAAAAAAACGAAAACAATAACAACCCCAAAGCCACACCCTTATGCGCTTCATAGAGGCGGGTCTGGGGCGTGGGTGTGATTAGTGGCTCACATTTGCGAGGCTTGGCCCAATTTCATGGCATTTAATTAGCATTTTGTAATACATTCGTAATACCCGCGAGTATTTCGACTTGTTCTGGCTGTCCTTGTTATTGTTGTGGTGGTTGTTGTTGTTTTTGCAGCAGTTGTACTTTTAATTTTAATTAAATTGCTCAGTTGTCCAGCGGTTGAGCTGACGAGTGCATGACCACGACGCCGCAGAGCACTTAAACCCTGGTCTGGGGCTTATATTATGCAAATGCTGTTCGGGCTAATCGTTTGGGGCCACGAACACACCCCCAATGCATATGCTAAATGGTTAAGGCTACTCGAGATAATATAGAGGACACCAACATGTATCTATTAGAACGAACTTTGAGTGCGCTTTTACGCTTTTATGATGATAGATTATGTTTTACTTTTCACAATGTTTGGCCAATTTGTGTCTATATTTTAAGAATTTTACAACACTGAACCGTTTCTTTGCCTGTTTCATCAAATTATATACTATCGTACATATTTCTCTATCAAACGCGTACGGTTCCCTAGTCATCTCTGAGCTCTCCGATGTCCGCTCTCATTCTCTCGCTTTGGTCTCTCACGAGACAGCATTTGTTTCTTTCATTCTGCTTTGTGTCGCATTCGTAAACGCTTTCCGTGCCTAAAACTGAAACTTACATATTGTACTGCTACAATAGAAGTTAATACAAAAGTATTGTGTGTTCTATAATTATTTGAAAAGGAATACATTTTGTACATGTTTCCCCAAATTATTTTGTGTTTCTCTCAAGTACCAAGCGCTCTTTAATCACATTTCGAGCTGAATCATTTCGTGGCGTCACGATGACAAGCAATTAAAGAGTATCTGAAGTGTGTTCTTAATTTGTAGGTAGATGTTGTCGCCGCTCTTCTTCGTCCACGTCTTGCTCTTCTTTTGTGTAGCGTAAACAAATGTTATTGTTGCATCTGCCTCCCAGCTAAGTGCCACATTTCAACACCTCGAACAATGAGGCCCAGCTTGTCGTTATCTGCCCTACGAAACGGACATGGAACACACTTAACCCATTTTTCTGCCAGCAACAATAAGCGGGGGCGCGTCCTGGGGAATCGATGAGCCCCCAGATGATGACCAGGTTGAAAAGAAAAGAGAGAATGAGAGAGTGAGAGGGAGAGTGTTGTAGAGCTCTAGATATATGCGTATAAATAATGACTCAAGCGTTGAGTTGATGATGACTGTGCGGCTTTTCTAGTTGCCCCACGTGGCAGCAACAATCCAGTCACCCCCCGCAGCAACCCCCATTCTTCATTTAATTGCCACAAATTAATTAAATTAATGAATTGTTTGCCATTGCAATTCTTATGCTAGCCACAGAGCCCGATGGCATTTTCTAATCATTCTCTAACAAAATTGGGCGCAGGAGGCGTGGCAGACCAGAGAATCCTCCCCCCATGCCGCCTCGAAAGACAAATGATGTACGGTGCGTCGAAATTGCAGTGATAATGTCGTATTTATTTATTCATTTCATTTATTGTTGTCCTTGAGGGGGCGGAAAAAAAACAAAGGAACCACAGCTGGAAAATTAATTTTGTATTGCGAATACATAAAATTAAATACATGAGAATATATGTACGAGAATATATATACATAAATGTTACACTGTCACATCTTTTATGGTGCATATATAATTGTGTTGGGGTTATAAATAAAGGAAATTGTGCGTTTCAATTTCCACTTTCATTAAACAAAGGCCAAAATGTAATGGCAAACGATAAACGTTTCACTTAATCGGGAAATTTGTACATAAATAAATATAAAGGTAGATACTTTTTACTCCTATAAAATATCATTGCAAGTGTTTCTTTCCCTTAAACGGAGCTTAGTTGTGAATTTTTTGAGCTGCCAACTCAATTGTTGCTGTTTACTTGTTTAAAAGTTATTAAAAACTTAACCTCTTTTATTAGTTCAGCCAATTGAAAATCCTAATAAGTGTTGCCAACTTGGTTTAAAATGTTACTGAAGTCATTTTAAAATCTAAATAAAGTGCTGCCAGCTTGGCTTAAAATTATACTGAACAAAGTGCAATCAGTGCAGACAGCTTACGGCGTTGTTAAAGAGTGCTGCCAATTTGTGTTGAGTGCTACCAAATAAATTAGCTATAGAATCTGTTTAAAGCCAGACATTTTAAAAGCAAGTGCTGCCCATTTCGCTTAAAATTATAAAAAGTTCACGTTTTGCCCAAGCTCAGGCTTTTAGTACTGAATAAACTGCTGACAGTGCTGCCAGCTTGCGCATTAGTTACTAGAAAAACTTATTGTTAATGCATAGATTATATTTATTTTGAAAGCTGTGGCACATGCTTAGCTGTTGAGTATATAAGCTGCCACATTTCCTGTATATATTTTTCGTATATATACTTTGAATCCCAAACTAAATCGTAAGGATTAAGAATCTGTTAAAGCTTTTATCAAATATCTGTAGTAAATATCCCGCAATCTAATCCCAGCCCACCAATAGACACACATTCATATCAAAATCGCTCGTAGATCATTTGCAAATAATCATTTATGTTCCGACCATATAAAATAACCATATATCAAGAGCTTTACATATGCGAAAATTCTCTCATTTCCGCTGTAAATCAAATGAATTGGAAAAGTAGATCATGGCAAATATGGCCGCCAAGCAAGCGGGTCGGCTATCCGTCCACATATATGCACAAGGAATCCGCTGAAGCCTTTAACATGCTTGCTTTGCCCCTGGCTACGGTCGGCGTTGCCACTTGTTGCCTGTCGTCGCGGCACGTTGACGCCATCTGGCGGCCATAATAAACGTTTGCATGGAGCCAGGGAAATTGTGTCCGTCCTCCTTGCCGCCCCCTAAACAATAAATGTCATTCGGTTGACACATCAACACTTTATGTGTCGCCTTGCCAGATGCCACGCCCACACCAGAAGCCAAAGGAGGGCAATTTTCTGCCCCTCTCACGCCCAATCTCCCCCCCTCCCCCTCTCTCTCTCTCTCTCTCTCTCTCTCTCTCTCTCTCTCTCTCTCTTCCTCTCAAATACACAGTTATACAAATGAAAATCTTGCACGCTTTTAATATCGCCTGAAAGTATGCAGAAAATGCTTGACATAACAGAGCAATAGAGAGATGGAGAGAAATAGAGAAAGAGAAACTGCGAAACGGGGAGCGGGGCGTTTTGTATGACACATTTTTATGAGCAAAGGCAAAATGTAGTAAAAATTATTGCCAAAAACGAAAATAAAGGATGAGCCCTTGGACATAAACAAAGCGTCAGAGCTCCAAGCGTCGCCCCTTAAACCCAACTCCGAGTGCAGTGGTACCCCCCCCCCCCCCCCCCCTCCTATTTTCCTGTCTGCCCTCCCACTAATGCCTGCTCGTCACTCATTTGGAATTTTGTGCGTAATTTATATTTTGGCTGCTGTGCACAGTGACGTCAGCTCTGGGCTTCGGGCAGGGGGTTGAAGTTGTGGACTTGGGTTTTCTTCGCTAGTCTTGGCTCATGATACTGTGGCCCGTCTTGGCCGGGCGTCTGGCCTTGCTGCTTTGTAGTTTATGGCTTCAATTTGCCCAAATGAGTCGTTAATTTTGACTTTTCATGTGACACCCGCCGCAACCTAGCCCTGCCCTAGAGGAGTACGCACCAGAATCCTGACCGGCGACCCTTGCCGAGTTAGTTTTCCAGCCACTTTTATTGTAATTTTGTGGCCTTTAATTGAATTTTATTAGCATTTGTACTTATTATTTGCTCTCGCTTTCCCTCTTTCTCCCCCACATTTAATCGTATACTTTATTTCCCAAGAAACTTGAGGGGGTTCGGGTTTCCATTCCCATATATACTTGCCCTGGTCCGGGTAGCAGGGTTCGGCCCTTTAATGCTTTGTGTGCTAATATAATATGCTATTTGTTTGTGGATGAGCAATTTCGGGGCTAGACACTAGATGAAAAAGGCATCATGAAATTGTTTCTCGTAATTACTATGATTATTTAAGTGCTGTGCTCTAGAAGTATTCTCCATTTAATTTGACTAACTTTTCTTTTATAACTTTTATCTCTTTACAGGTAAGTGATTGCGAATGAAAATTGATATTGCTTAGATGGCTAATAGTGAACTAAGGAAAAACAGCCCTAAAATAGCTCCATATGTGTGGGTAAGAAATTTGTGTAGTTAAGTTAAATTTATAGACTGTGGAAGGTATAAAAAATAACAAAAAAGATTCCTTAAGAAGCTACCCAACTTTATTTGCTTAAAATAACTAGTTCATTTTATTTTTTATTTGTACCCATTTAACTGAAACCTTAAATGTTAAAGACTGCTTTTTCAGTCTAGGTGACAACTCTGCGCTTAAAAATAGCTACTTTGCCAAATGTCAACCGGTTGGCAAAGCTTTGCAATGTCTCAAGACACAGTAAACAAATGCTTAACAGAACTTTATGAATCCTTAACTGTTTATGGTCACAAAATAGGTGGCAACTCTGGCCTAAAAGCATGTTTTTTTGGCAACTGACTGGCAACGCTGTGTAATGCTTACCAGGTCAAAGCCCAGCTTACTTTTTGCTGCTCGCTAAAAGCAGTTGGCGAATCTATTTAGTTGCATCCTCTTGAAGTGTTGAGAAATGCTTCAAAAATAATACTAACCTCAAACTGTGATTTGAAAGTAAACTAATTTCACATCTACATCAAATCTTTACTACAAAAAGGTCAAAACATAACATTGTTAATATTTAATACTAACGTAAGAGTTGAAGTTTAACTGCAGATTGACTCAAAAAAGTATGCTAACAGCTAATAACTAGACAGCTGCGTATCATAATCATATATAATCTCTATATATCCTCTCATAATGATATATAGTCTATATATCCTATGTCTAAGTGCGATATCTTTTCGCTTTGATGCGATTTTTGCGTTTCTTGCGCGTTGTCAACTTGATGTAGCGCACTTTTCCGGCACTTGCTTCAGTGCTGCCCATGCCCGAACCCGTTTCGTTGGGTCGTCGCTGTCGAAGTGCTCTCAAATGTGTGGGCGTGGCTTTTGTGGGTCGCGCATAACTGCTGAAAGCGCTGGGCGCGGATTGCCAGACAGTGTGACCAGTGTGACCAGTGTGGCCAGTGCTGCCAGCGTACCCGGTGTTGCCATACTCGTTATACATGCTGCCATAGTGCGGCGCAAAGGCGTTGCCACCCACATCATTGAGAAACTCGTCCACACTGGACACGGAACTGAGCGCATTATTTTGCCCGCTAAATGCCGCCGCACTGTCATCTTCATTCTCATCCTGATTGTCGCCGAGTTCCGCCCAGGCTTTGGCTGATTCTAGGTACGGCTCCTGGTACTCATCGAACTGCTCCTCGCTGCTCTGCTGCTGCTGCGGCTTGCCGCGCAGCTTGCTCACAAAGTTAACCTTCTTGCGTTTGCGCTGCCTGCCGCCAAATTTGGACAGATATTCGCGCTGCAGTGCAGCCATAAAGTTCTCATTGAGCAGCTCGTTATTCTCCAGTTCCGGTTCCGGTGCAGGATCTTGCTCCTGCTCCGACTCTAATTCCAGTTGCTGCTCCAAGCGCTGCTTCTGCGCGGCTGTAATCGCCGCGAACAGCTGCTGCAGCAGTTGCTGCTGTTGCCGCGTGGAGCTGCTGCTGCTGGCGCTGCTGCTAAGCTTTACTGTGTCTGGCGTCGCTGCTGCCGCCTCTGCCTGCTGATGATTGTAGCTATCGAAGAGTGCGGGTCCATAGTTTGGCGTTAGCGTGGGCATGGGCATGGGCATGGGCATCGGCATGGCCATGGGCGTGGCAGCTGTGGCCATTAGCTGCCTCAGACTGGGCGCCATGCCCCCGCTGCCGCTCGCCGTTGTCGTGTAGCCTAGCAGCGAGACATGCGGCTTGCCCATTGGCGCCGACACTGACATCAGCTGCTGAGGGGGCGGCAGTGGGTGTGGCAAGTGCTTGTAGACCTTGTGAAAATGCGTATGCTGACGCACAACCTCCGGCATGTGCAGACGTATGTGGACCCTGGGCAAGAAGATTTAGAGACACAGCAATTTATTTGCACAATAGCGTCCTTATACTCTATTCACAAAGTGAAAAACGGGCATATTGGTTATGTGCAATCGATTTGAGACCTAGCTGGTTCGAATCTTGAGAGTCCCCGCTATGTAGCTACAGTTTGAGAGTCACTCGCCCAATAATCAAGAGAACTCTTCGCGATTGCCTTGTTCGTTTTACACACTGTGAATAGAGCATGGTGCAGTCGAGTACACTCCAGTACACTCGACTGTGAGACTGTTGTCACTTGTGGCTTACCTTTCGCCGCTGTTGACCGCGGCTGCATCGGTCTTTAGCCTGGCCCAAATGAGCCACAATATGGCAATCGATATGCGTGCGGACATGGCGAATGACGCCTTATCCTGGTCCTGCTGCTTCTGCTGCGGCGATTATCCTGGCGTTCGGATGCCTTTAAAGCTGGACAGCTTCTGGCAGAGGCCGCTGCGTTGGCTCCTACTTTTATTGGCTCGCGCGAGTTGGTCAAAGAAAAAAGAAAAACGGAAATATAGTGAAAGAAAAACAAACTACGCACAGATCACATTTCATTACAGAGTGGGTGTTGCAGGGGCGTCGGTAAGGGAGGGGTTACGGGGGGGGGGGTAGGTTGGACGCAGGTAGGATTGTGTGGCAGCTGCCTCACCTCACGTTTCCAGCTGCTGCACTTTTGTGTGAATGCAATTTTCCATTTTACTTTGGAGCGCTCGCATTCGCGGCATCAATTTTTTTTCCTTCTCCTTTATGCTTTGTGTCATTCGATAGCTTTGAGCGAGCCCCCTTCTCCCCCTTCCCGCCGCCGCCTCGCCCGAGTAACCCCTGAAAAGCCATTGAAAACGCATGCGTAACGTTTTCAATTTCATTTTCAAAGTAAAATATTTGTCTGTCTTTTTCTCTTTTGCTTCATATTTTTTATTTTTATGGGGTCTTGCATTTCGATTCGTTCAGCTGTCGCATCGGTGGATGCCATAAAAGTGAATAAACCCAGATCCCAGCTCCCAGTTCCCAGAGACAAGCCTAGACCAAAGACCTTGACAATAATGGCGAATGGCAGTCCAGCTAGTAGAAGAAGAAAAATCATTATGTATGAAGAAACTGATTGGCAAAATAAGAAGGGGGAATGATATAACGCTGGAATGAGAAGGGGAGTTGAGGTGCAGCTGGAGGTAAACTCTGTAGATATGGTAAGAGAATTATAAAATAATAAGAGAAACAAAAAGAAGCGGGCAGCAAGGCATTTGAATAGGGTTTCGAGAAACTGATTTTGGAAAATAATAAAATTTAGGGTTTCGAGAAACTGTTTTTGAAAGAGTGTATCACTACTATAGTTGGAATAAAGAGATAATATATATATTTTAAACACAACCTGGACTATACGAACTGGCGAAAAACACAACTCGGACTGTAGGAACATGGGAAGTTGCGTATTTCAATAGAACCTCAGAGACAAAAAAGTGGTGTGTTTTATACGGAGAAACAGGGCTAATTATTACAAATTACAAGTAGAACAAAAATTATCCATAAACTGTCCACAAATCCAAACGCATCGCTCTGCTTTTCAGTTCTTTCTGAAGAACTGAGTTCTAAATTTGACGAATTAAAATTGTTTTTCCTAGAAAGTAAAGACTTGCGCCGGGCAATACCGACTAATTCTAGCTAGCATATTTATAAGATTAATTCAATAGCGGATTAAACAAATCAATTTTTTTTTATTTTTCTTTCACTCTTGAACTTATTTTTCCCTCACACACTTCTTCACAACAAACCTGGAAATATTTGAAATATTTTTATAAACTTTAATTGGCATAACGCTTCTTAAGCTCTTTGCCCCACACACAACTTTTTTTGCAGACCTACTTAACCTTGGCTGGGTGCCAAAAAAATAGATTGAAAACAGCAAAAAAAAAAAATGAAAATAAAGGAAACACGAAATTTTATGCGGTTTTCCAAGTCACTAAACAGCAAAATGTAGGGGAAAAAGAATGAATTCAAGGGGTAGGGGGGAGGAAAAACGTCTGCAAGCGACGCATTTCTGGCAACACCCGCGATAAGGAAACGTCTGTCCAAGGTTGAAAAGTAACAAAAAGTAATGCGACGAAGGCGCAATGAAAGTGTTTTTGCCAAGGATAACCACAAGAAATGTTGAGTTGAACTTTAAAGATGCCGTTGCAATTGAAATGGAGCGGAAAAGGGTTTTTCCAGGGATGGAACTGCTTAAGAAATTGTCTGGCAAAAGGTGAAAACTAAACGTTCAATGGCTTTTTGCACTTGCATCACGATGATGATGATGCTGATGATGAAGCTAAGGCTGTAATAATCATAATAATAATAATGATAATAATGCGTGAAAAAGATGCTTTCAAAAAGAAGAAGCAGAACATTCACCGTTAAATGCCAGCTTGTTGCGCTGCCTCAGCTTCTTCCACTTATTTTTCTTATTTTTATTTTCGCTGCAAGCAGCTTACCAGACGTGACGCGGAGCAGATAAACGAGAAGGAAGAGGCAGACGGTTGGGTAGGGAGGGGAGAGAGTTTGAGCAAATCTGCTTTGGCCAGATGGTAGCGAGTGTGAAGGCAGAAGCGTAAAGATTAACAAGTCATGATTATTAGAGCTCATGTTGCCAAGGAGAGGAGCAGCAAAAGAAGCAGCAGCAGCAGCAGAGGAAACAGCGGGGCACTGTTAAAGAGGCATAAAAGTGGGCGGAGGGGTGGCAAAGTGTGTTGAAAACGATTATAAAGTTACGAGCATGCCGTTGTTGATTGGATGCCTACCTCAGGCTGACCTTTAATTTCAAGTGGTTTTCCGGGCAACATGTCTACCTGGTCACGTCAACATGTATGTATGCATGTTGCGTGCACAACTTTTGACCTGTACAGCAACAGCAGCAAATGCAGTTTGTGGCTCTTGGCAGCTTGTTTCCCACACAGCAACAGCAGCAGCAGCACGGGAGGAGAAGCTGGCAGCGAGCGAGCGACACGCAACATTTGCAGTTTCGTTGGCAACATGAGCAATTGCAACATCTCACGCTATACGCACATGTAAGTGCATGTTGTCAACATGTTGCCAACCTGACCTTGGCCTAGGCAGTGATCACGAGCGCGCTCTCTCTCGCTCGCTCTGTCAACATGTTGCCTGCGCAACTAGTTCAAGCTCATGCTAATGACTTTTCTTCAAGTGTTGTTGCTATTGCCGCTCTCTTTGCTCTGGGTCATTGTCTTGTGCTTTGTCTCTGTGTGTATCTACTCGCACGTAAAGCTTGAGTTTGTTGTTGTTTTACATTTTAGTTTTTTTTGTTTTCTTTTTATTTTGCAAGCTCATTGTTTGATGTCGCCCCGTCTCGCTCTGTTGTTGTTTCGTTACGCATTTGCGTTTAGTTTTAATTGTTGTTTATGTTAGCATTTGGCTTTTTACCATTATTTTAAACGCTTTTATTGCGCCTCATCATCATCGCAATGGCTAATGTTAATGGTAATGCCGTTGGTAATGGTCATCATCAGTTACGCCCCTGGGTCATTGGCATCTGCCGGCCAGTTGGTTGCTTGCTTAAGTCTCTTTCACACACACTCTCTCTCTATCTCTCTTCGGTCGCTTCCTCACTCTCTCTTTTACGCTGTCTTCTCATACGCCCTTTAATTGCAATCGTGAAAGCCAAACGCGCTGCCTAGTCGTCGGATTACCTCACAAATGTGTAGAATAGTCGTTAATACCCTGTAACCAATTGTTAATGGAGTATACTGAAATTTATATGCAGCTTGTGCTTTTTAAGTAGTGAATTTCACTCTATAAGACGTTCACCTTAAAACACATTTTTATGGTTTTAAGAACATCAAATATTCTAAGTACTGGGTGTTTTATAGTTGTGCCCATTTGTATTTTGATTGTTCCTTCAATATTGGTTTACTCTAGACACTTATTCAGTTTTTTCTGTACAATTCAGCTTCTTAGCTTGCTTTAACCAAACAGGGTTATCCTATAGTCATGCAGAAATGCCTTCTGATTGGTTTTGATTCGGGATAACAATCTAGCTTACACGTTCTCTAAGCTTTTCTGCCCAATCAAGGCCTTTGGTTTATATTTTGCCAAGCACATGGTAACTCATAGTCGTGCAAATCTAGTTTTTTCTGTCTTTCCAGAGCAGCTTCTTTAGGCTTGGCGTATTTTTTGATGAATTAAAATCATTTGCACGTTATATGTTCAGAGCTCAGCTTTTTAGCTAATTTTTAATTAAATACAGGGTATTTTTTAGTCATTTTAGTCGTTAACTCTGACTCTCTGACTCTTTGATATGCATATTTCACTAGTTTTACGAGTGCGCTTGAAAATGTAATTATTCGTCGCTTTTCCCACCCATATAGGGTATCTCATAGTCGTGCACACTGCACAGGCTTTCTATTTTATTATTTTGATGATGTCACGTTGGGTGTAGCTGACAATGTTTCCTATGGCTTCCTGTCTTTGCCAACTTGTTGCTATTGTTCTTGTACTTGTTGCTGTTGTTGTTATATTGTGTTACATTTGTTGTAGTTGTTGTTGCTGTTATTCTGTCATGTCCGGCGGCAAAAGTTTGTTCGCCTCTCTTTTGTTGCTTTGTTGTTGCTGGCCAATTATTTTGAACAGGCCATTGAGAAAATGCCTACAAAATTCTTCGGGGCCTATAAGTAGTTTCTGTTGTTGTTTTTGTTGTTGTTCTTGTTGTTGTTGTTGTCATTGTCGAGTTATTAGCCATCATTAAGAGAATACCGTTATGTATCAGCATTTAACAGTAATATAACAACATCCATTTCTCTCGTGTCTCATTTGTAGCACAGTTTTTGCTCTTGAAGCAAATCCAGTTTTTTTCTTCTTCTTTTCCTTCCTCTTGTTCATTTTTCTTTTTGTTTTTGCTGTGTGTCTAACAAACAATTTGCATATACGATGAGTGCAGAAAAAATGGATGAAAAAATTTAACAAGTTGCATTTGCAGTTGGATGAAAAGAAAAGAGAAAGAAATAGCACAAAACTTTGCCAGTTGAATAATTACAATCGATAATAATCAATTTTGCAGCTCTAGTTAATGCCAGAGTGACCAGATGTTTTTCCAATATTAAATGAATTCTGTATTGAATTCTGGGTAAACAAATCGCTCAAATGAATAAAAGAGTTTTTGGGTGAATTATTTTGGATATAAAATGGTGAAGAATGAACGTAATATTTCTGCCTATGATTTGAATTTGAACTATTGACAAGTATTATTTTAAAATTCACAACTAGTTCTATCGCTGCATTGTTTCATTTATTCTATAGTATATATCATACATCCAGATTTGTTCTATATATAAACAAGCTGTCCCCAACTATTCGTTATATATATAAAAATGCTCCATTTCTATGTTACATTTTCTTGGCTCTAACCGTCTGGGTTCAAGCTCTTTTCAAGCTCCATGCGCAACTTTCACCTCCTTTGTCAACTGTGGCAACTAAATGTTTCGCTTGCAACTTTGCAACTCTTCCCAACTGGAGTTGCAACTGCCACAAGTTGGTTCTATTTATTTTTTTTTTTCGCTTCCTGGTTGGCAGCTCCGCTGAGATTTGCAATGCCAAACAGGCATTTTCTAGACATGATCTCCATAAATACATTCAAATGCTCGTATATCTCTGGGACTGGTTGTCTTTTTAGAGGCTCTCGAGTTCTTTAAATGATGTCAGCTAACAAGATTTTTGTTTCTTTTTCTACGTTTTTTTTTCTTCTGAGGAATTCTGGTTTTTCCATGGCTTGAATTTTCTTTTTGTGTCTTGGTTTCGCCAAGCCACAGACGCAAGAGTTTTTATGCGTGTTTCATTCCGCACGTTCCCCGTCGCCCAACAACTATTATTTCGATTAGCATTTTAATTGGCGATTATTAATATCGCTTTGATTTGATTTGCCTTTTGCCATTTATTGTGGCAAGTTCATTGAACGAATAAAGAAATCATTGGCAATTTAATAAATGACGCAGCTCCCCCAGCCTCCCTGCTCCTCTGCCACTCCACCCCTCTGCTCCTCTGTTCCGTCCCTCTTTGTTTTGGCCGCACTCTAATGAGTGCCCAAAGTTGATTCGATTTGCTTCGTTTCGTCTGACCCAACGAGAATCGGGTCCGGCGTTGTGCGTGCCGCTAATATGTATTTGATTAATTTAATTAATAATATAAAAATTTATGAATATCTATCATAGAAATTGTGTGCTTGGAAATTATACTAATGGCTCCGCTCAAACAAAGAAAAGGCTATTCATTTCTCCTGGTCGCCAGACACATGTTTACCAGAGTGTTTAACTGTTGACAAAATCTACTGTCATGACCTCATCATGGAGTAGAAAAGAATATGCTTTCGGCCGGAGAAATGTTTATGTTTATGTCGATTTATACACGGCGACGATTACGTCAGTCATGGCATATTTTCATCTTATAAATAAATTATTATGTGTGAATAGTTTAGTTAAATACGCTTTAAATGAGGGGCTTATTATAGTTAGCTGTTGAGATTTGGAGAATGTTTCTAAAGGTAAAAATAAAAAGAAAATAAAAGAAATTATAAAAGGAATTTAAGAGAAACATTTGATTCTTATATTTACTATTGTATCTCTAAGGTACATTTAAAATATTTTAAAAAAAAAAAATTCTTCGTCTGATAATCAAATCGTATTTTCTCAAAGACTTTTCAGGGTTTTCCCATCAACATTCTGAGATACTTGTATAATATTCCAGAGATAGATTTCTTAAAATTCAATTCTTGAGGAATTTTCAGGTTTTTCTCCTCAAAATTCTAAGATACTTTTTAATATATCAAAGATATATTTCTTGAATTCTTTCTCGTCTTTTATCTCAAGGAATTTTTTGGCGTTTCTCCTCAACATTTTGAGATACTTTATTAAAATTCAAAAGATATATTTCTAGAAATTCTTCGTCTGTTAAACAAGTCTCTTTTCTCAAGAATTTTCACGTTTTTCTTCTCCACATTCTTTAACCATTCATATGTTTATCACTTTATTAATTTCCAATTCTTCTCAACTCGTTTTTCCTCCTCGTTTTCATCTCACAATCTCTGGACTTGAATTGTGCTTTGCAATTTTGCACTGTTCGCAACTGCCGTTCAGTGATTGCCCCATTAACGCACCATGTTCCTAATAGACGTCGACATTATTTCCGAGGCATTTCCACAAAACACGTGCAAATTTGCATTCAACGAACTAACCCGGACCGAACCAGCCATTGGCGCGACGCTTAAATGTTAACCCATTATGGCCCCTCAGCTGTCGTGTCGGTTTGATCAAATTTGACGCTCATGAGTTGTCAACGTCGTCGCGCATTTTCCACTCGGTTGCGCCTTGCGGCGTGGACAAAAGTCACATTAGATGAGTTTCAAGCGATATCGTAATGAGGCAAGAATATTTATTTACTTATACACTGGCTCTTCAAAGGGATCCATGGAATTGGTCAAGAGTTTCAGTCGATTTTTAAGAGTGACAAGTTTTTCTAGTTTTTGCTGAAGGAGAGAACAATATTTAGCTATAAATTGGAAAGATATATAAATTAAATGCCTTTCTGTGTGCAATACGTTGCTCTGAAACAAAGTGAAATCGGAACATTAAGCTGATTTCTATTGATAATTGATGTATTAGCGTGGATCATTATAAAAAATGTTTTGTTTTGGACTGAAATGGAAATGAAGTGTATTATTCAAAATTTTTTTTCTTGTAACTAAATGGAAATGGAACAGGTTTTGTGTATGTGGAACAAAATGAAGCTATTTTGTTGCGATGCAGTCAAATAGCATGAAAGACAAATAATTAATCTTGGAACAAATGGAATGAAAATAAATTCGAAACATATTAGCAAAGTGGAACAAAGTGGAAAGGTAACATTAATTGATATAGTAGCTAGGTAGTCTACTTGGATGAGAAAAATACATTATTATACATTTTAAGACTTTTCATCAAGAGAAAACATTGGAATTTTGAAGAGTATACGAAATGTTCCTCAAACCCAAGTGTTTCCCCCCTTGCAGCTCTTTTATGTTAACTCCTGAATAATGACTGCGTATGGAGCCGCTTTAGATGTTTGATAAGAAGTGCCACTAAAGACTGTAAGAAAAAAGTAGGGAAAGAAGATATTTAAAGGCAGCATTTGTAATTATTCAGCACATCAATCAAATTATTGCGTGAAAATGCTCGCAAATAATTGGAACCTGGAGAGGCTGAAAACCAGTTTCTTGGCGAGTCAATTCTCATCAGCTCTTGATTTGTCACCTCGATACACACATTACTTTGGTCGCACAGTCTCATGCTATTTTTCACACCTCATCACTGCTCTCTTTTTTCTATGTACCTTTTTTTTGTTTTAACTTATCTTTTTTTTTGCTTGTGCCGTTTGTCGGCAAAGTTTTTTGATATCATGAGCGTGGCTAGCGCATGGCTGTGGGCCAAGGAGGGGCAGAAGGGGAGACTGAGGTCCACAAGTGTCACCGCATAAAAGTAGAATCCAGTGTGCGCTGCCCTTCGCTCATCATGTCGTCCAGCACACTTTAGTGTGAGAACGTGAATGTGTCTGGACATGGAACCTTTAGGGAACCCCCTGCACGCCCCCCTTGACAGCGACTATGTGCTGTGTCATTCACACTGAGTCGGCGGCGGCGGCTTTTTGGATTTTTTCTCTCTCTCTTTTTTTTTTGTCGTGTGTGTTTGCGAGTTTTTAGCAAACTCATTTATGTAGTTTTCGCTACTTGTTTACTTAAAGTTCAAGTCGAGTGTTGTTTTTACAAATTGTTAGACATGTGTGTGCCGTCTCTCTGTGTGTGTGTGTGTTTGTGTGGGTGAGTGTGTCTGTGTGTGTTCGGTGTGTGTTACCCAAAAGCAGACAGGAAATGGGCGACCTGAGCAGACAGCAGTCGCAGCCACTGTCACAATCACAATCACAAAATTTAGCTCGCTCTTCTCCCTTTTTACAACTTTGATGTTGACCTAAGTTTGAGTTCTCTTCTTCTCTTCTCTTTTTTTTTTGTCGGTCTCTGGTTGGTTTTCCAACTGGATTACTGGAGAGTTTTGTAATTAAAGTTGAAGCAAGTGCCTGGGTCAGCACTTGCATAGAGAATTAGTTGGGAAAAGTAGTCAAATATAGGGTATTATTTATTCAGTAAAAAACTTGCTTAGGCTTCTACATGCAAAGAAAGCAAGTACATGCTTTTACTTGGAGATAAGTGTTTCCATCTTGCTTGTATAAGGAAAGCAAGATGGCGAACTTGTTCTTCTGGTTCTGCCAAACTGTTTAAAGGAACATCATTCAAATTCTCAGAGAAAGCTGCCAATTTCTCTTATTGGTGATGCCAATTCTGAACTTTTCTTTAGTGCTGTCAAATTGCTTGAAAAAAAGCGGCTTACTTATATTATGTTTTGCTGTAGCCAACATGTTTAGACTTTTAATGAGACTAAAGAATATTTAGAAAATGTATGGTAGTTAATAAAACTATTGTTAGAATTGTGCTGCCACTAAAAAAAAAAGTGCCAGTGCTCATCAGTGTTGCCTTTTGATGCTGTCAACTAAAAAAAAATGTACGTGTGCTCTTAATTTGAGTGCTCTTTTAGTGCTGTCAACCTGCTCAAAAAAGTGCTGCCAATTTTGCAAGAAAGGTGTTACCAATTTTTCAATAGTAACTCTTACGGTGCTCTTTATACGTGTGCTTCTTTGGTGCTGCCTACTTGTTTAGAAAAGTGCTGCCAACTCCGATTTTCTTGTGCTGTCACCCAGTTAAAAACAACATTCAACTTCTTAGATTATTTAGTGCTGGCAACTTCTCTTTTTTCTTTTTTTCTCTCTTTCTTTTTTGTTGCTGCCAACTTGTTCTATGGCTCAAACTTTTAATATATTTAATTAAAATAAAATAATGTAGTAAAGTGTCTCAGCTTTATTAACAATTAAACACAATTTTGAGACGCCCAGCGTCAGCCGTGCAGCGACTACCCTCAAAGGGTATATACTCCTTTTGCTTTCTGCTAAATCATATCAAATACAATTATAAAACTATTAAAAGCAAATCTCAGCTGCCAGTCGCTGCAGTCGGTGAGTCGGTTAGTCACTTTGTCACGCTGTCAGCTGCACGCAGCGGGCGAACAAATGAAAGACATTGCCCAAAACTCAACCCCGTCCCCTCGGCCCTTGCTGCTGCTGTGCTGTATTTTCCATTAAGCTGGTCATCAGACGTTACAAATTAATTACATTCGCAGTGAGCTGTACAGCTCGCAGTTCCATTCCATTCCGTTCCGTTCCGGGTTCTGTACGCTCCATTAAAACTAAAAAATGCAATTACATATAACGCCTGGGGGTATGCAATGGAGCGGGAGCAGGGATCAGGAGCAAGGGCGGGGGAGGATGGCAAAAAGCGACGACGTCAGCGTTAGCCTTGCGCTTAATTTGCCGCCAGGCTATCGAAGCTGGGGTGTGGCATTGGATTTGGCCAACAAATGAGCAAAAGCAAAAAGGGCAGGGGGAGGGGGCTCAGTATGGGCTCTCGGAAGTGTGCGTGTGTGTGTGACCACCTACTGAGAGCGGGGATAATTCGGCTTAAAAATGGCAATAAGATTGAGCGACACATTGTTAATTTAATTTGCGGCTAGTTAGCGGAGACATAGATGGAAAAGGTTGATGATATTTTGTGCGTGAAGGGAACTTTCTGGCATCTGTTATAAAATGATAATTATACAAGTCAAGGAAATCGGATTTTGTTATTTATATATATGGAAATCATGAACAAATTTCGTCATGAGTTGCTTAAGTCTTATCCCGAAGCGAGGTCGCAAAGACAAAGCAGGGATTTTCTTAAGTTATAAAGGAAGTCGAAGTATCAATTTAGATTTGTGTTTCTAAATGAACCAAAATTTATCCTAGAGGGAAGAAGCAAAGATAAAGTTAAGAGCTCCCCATATTATTGAGAAAATCGAAGAACCACAAATGCCTCAAGATAGATAGATAGATAGATTTTGTATTCCCATAAGTAAAAAACATTAAAGAGTTTGAATAACTTTAAGTGTATTCCAGAAGGTAGAAGCAAAGACAACGTTAGGATTTCCTCGAGAAAATGCAAATATAAACGATACTTAAATTCTTATATAGTATTTTTTAGTTATTCTTCACTATATTTTATCTTAAGTAATTTGCTCAACCTCATGAAGGGGTAATAAATGGATGTTGTACATTTTTTAAGAGAAATATATAGTTGATTAAGACTCAGTTAAATTCAAGTGAAAGGGTATTAATATTCGCATATATTTATCTAATTATTTTTTCTACATTATATTTCGTCTTAGGCCATTTCCTTGAGCTCTAATGGATATAATACAAGAATGTAGTCAATTTGGACTTGGTTCATTTCAAGTGAAAGCGTATTTATATTATTATTCTGCAGAGAAATATATATTTTGGCCTCTTATAAAAATAATACAAAATATATTAATTTTTGACTTGGTTGAGTGCAAGTGAAAGGGTGTTTAATATAATAATTATACGTATAATTTCCTGTTTTTTTAAATATAGTAAAATATAAATAATTTGGACTTAGTTAAAGCCAAATGAAAGGCCATTTGATGTTCGTATAGATTCTATCTACATATTTTTTCATTATTTTTCATTCTTAACAGTTTTCTTGACCCCTAATAAAATTGGACTGCAAAAATTAGAAACTCTTTCGCGACCGTCAGTCGCAGTTGCCCCCGCTCTCTCTCTCTCTCTCTCTCTCTCTCTCTCTCTCCCTCCCCCCTCCCCATCCACTCTGCTTGCCCCTGCTGACATCTGCTGCTCCTTTGGCTGCATCTTCATCCGTTCAACTGCAAGAGACTGCAAATTGAAAGAAAATAACTAGCTCTGTCGCTCAGTGCGGGGATGTGTCCCCCGTTGGCTACGGATGACGCTGCTCCTGGCCCTGTTGCAGATAAGACAAGATGACAGCTTCTGACGTCGGCGTCTCGTCCGATGCCGACAGAGTGACGACACTTGTGGCCCCTGCCTCGACCCCTCAACCGTGAGCGTAACCATAACCTCCTGCGCCTCGACTGCCTGTTGCGCCGGCCCCCTGCTCTTTCTGCTCTCCCTCCTCTCTGTCGCTGCGGTCGCTGTTGTATACGAGTTTATCTTTTGGAGTTTATTATCATTACGCTGCCATATGGCAAAATATTCAACAAGAGCCTGTCAGTGGGTAAGTGGGCGGGTGTAGGGCGTGGCAGGGGGCACGCGCTTGACGTCAGCCTCGTCAGACAGGCGCCAGAATTGTTGCGCTGCACGAGAGTCCTGTCAGCGAAATACACTTGCCAAAAAAGTTTATACAAATGTACTATTATATACTTTACTATAAAATGAATATTTGTTTGTTTATTTTATTATGTATATAAGTATAAATTATAAATATATTTTTGTAACTTTTAAGTTTGTTGAAGGAGTTAAACATTTGCATTAGATATAAACGGAATAAGGTCGATCTACTGTTGTTTTCTTCGTGTGCGCACTACCTCTGCTTGGAAGAAATACCCGTCATCAGTTGCGTCATCCTTATTCTCATTAACATCATCATGCTCTTTATTATCATCATCATCATCATGAGCATCTGCGCTATCTGCATAAATGTTGAGTCACACTGACTGTCGGGTTAACTGCCAGCTCATATTTTGCATGTTTTTAATAGTTTCAAGTGTGTGTGTGTGCCTCGCGTTTGTGTGTGTATTTATCAGTCGGTTGACGTCTACGGAGGAGGAGGGGGGAGGTGGTAAACTGGAAGGGGCGGTAAGCGGCGCTGGCGCTTGTCATGTTGCGCACATTTTCTAAAACGTTTTTGTGCAAATGTGGCGCAAATTTCTCTGCGCATTGCTTTCAACTAACCCCTCCCCCCCCCCCCCTTTCACTCCAATCCTTTACTCCGTTAACCCCCCCCCCCCCCCCCTACACACTTGATGCGTGTGTTTTCATAATGCGCCATAAAGTATGCAATGTTATTTTGCGCTTGATGAATTTTTCCACGTTGTACAGTTTAGATTGTTTTTGTTGCTGTTGTTGTAGTTGTTGTGTCTGCCTGTGTTGGCAGGTAATTCACATAGTGTTGTAAAGTGAATTTCTGACAGCATAAAGTGAATTAATGCGCAACACTTGTTCGCTGAAATCCTTTGAGTAGACTTTCTGCAACGTGCTGATACTGGCATTTAAATGTGGCTCCAAAATGTTTTTAATCGTTTGTGTAATTCGTGTAAAATGATATCACAAGATGTCGAAATACTTTGAATAGATACGATGTTTATTTGTGTAACATAAGTTAAGTCTCCAGCTGAAAAGTTGTATGTTAAAGATTTCATTTAAATGGAGGGATACACTCTCCTTCTCTCATAAACGGTCATTCACGCTGTCTCGTCCCTCTTTCAGATCTCTAACACTCTCTCTTAAACTCCTAATCCCATACCCTGTCTCCCTTTCTCACACACTTCCTCTTTGCCACTTTTTTCCCCTCATACACTCTCTTCCTCTCACACACTCTCATCCTCTTACACACTATTTTCTTCTCTCTCCCGCTCCCCACTCTATCTCTCTCTCTCTCTCTCTCTCTCTCTCTCTCTCTCTCTCTCTCTCTCTCGATTTTTTATCTCCCTTTCTATCTCACTCGCTCTTTCTCTCTCTCACTCTTTGTCTCTCTTTTACTCTGTCTGGCACACACACTCATGCTTTTTCAATCTTCATTTTATGTGAAGGAGTCGCTAATGGGTTTATTGGCAAACCCAAGAAAAATCTTCATCTTTAGCTAACACTCACGATCTCGAATTCTAGTTAATGTCATGTCGGGTGCTACGTGTCATTTGCCAGCAACAAAAACAAGTTGCACAAAGTGACAATTTGCCAAAAAAAAAAAAAAAAAGAAGAAAACTAAAAGAAAAGCAAAAATAAAGTCGATGTTTAATGGCGCACAAAACACGCCGTAAAGAAAATGGGAAAAGTGCAAGCAGAGAAACCAAAGCAAAGCACAGCGAAAACAGTTTTCGCAGCTAGCAGAGGGACGAGTGTCGAGGGGAGGGGCAATAGCAAAGTGTTGGTGGCAATGCAAAGTTATTTGATTAAGTCACTTACAAGCAGGATCTGCTCTGCGCACGAAGGACGCACAGCGTAAAGTAATGCCACTCAGGAATGGCCAACGCCATGTAATATTGACATATTGAACAAACGTGCACCAAAACCGCCAAGTGCAACAAAGCTGCCTGAAGAATGGTGAACCCAGCAGAAACGGGCGCAACTCTCGAGCAGACAGTCAGGCAGGCAGGCAGGACTTAAAGGACTAAATTCATATTAAAAGTACGCGCAGACATGACAGCGGCAAAAGCCAGCCAGCCAGCCAAATGGTAGCTACAAAACCGACTGGCAAACCCAAAAACTGTGAGAACCCCAAAACCTGAACTCCAAAGCTCGAGTTGGAGCACCCGCAGCCGGAACCCGCAGCAGCCGACGCCTGCAAGTGCAAAAATTCTAAAATATATTGCACAGGCAACAGCAGCAGGCAGTCCCCTCTCCCAACCCAACCCCCTCACAACATAGACGCACGTACAACAATCTGCCCCTCCCCCCCCTTTCTCCTCCCCCCGTAACTGAGTGCCCTTCGTGCTGTGGAAAGTAACCGACGTCGAGACACATTTTCTAATAATGTTTCAGCGTCACGTATTAATGCGTTTGTTTGTATCTTCATTTTACCCGCTGGCATTTTAATGTATTTATTTTTTTCTCTCTCTCGCTCTCCGTGAATACCCCCTTCTCTATGGTATAGGGTTTTTCTCGCTCTCTGGGGAAGTTTGTCATGTTTGTGCATGCGACACACTCGCCGGGTTAATAATGAAGTACGCTTACGTGTAAACTCTATTCTAATATGTATGCTAAAAGCTTTGGGCGGGCACCCTACTTCTCTATATTCCACTTTCCAAAAAAGTCGCAACCCTTTTTTTGTTTTTTAGTTTTCTATTTGGGGTTTTACAAGGTGTTAGGGGCGCTGTGTATTTGGGTTATATCAGTGAAGCAGTTAAAATTAATTATTGCTTAAGCATTGGGGAGTCTTACAACACTGTTTTTGCTGGTTCTCTAAATGCAGTGCAAATATTAAGCTAATGGCGTATGACTTGGGTGTACACAGTTTGGAAATTAGTTTTTTAATGGAGTAAAAAGCGGGAGTTAATGATCGCCAGCTACTGACGTCTTTGTGTGGTGTGAGAGTTTTCTCTTAATTTTTCTGCTTCTTGTCTTTTCCTGCGTGCTTTCTACCTCTTTTTCCCTAAATTTAACTCTTTTCTTAATTACTATCTCTGTAGTTACTTGCTTATGAGCTTTTGCTCTCTTCTTTGTATCTCATTCGTAAATGTTTTGAAGGCTCAAATTTAATTTATATTGCGTCTTCTTCCTATCCTTCGCTCTCTCTCTTTCTCTCTCTCTCTCGCTCTCTGCCTCTCTCCTACTGCATTATGAGTTTTCGCTTCTCTCTTCGTTTCCCATTTTAAACGAATCGTAAAATCTTTGCTTTTCTCATATTCCTTTTTTTTTCGCTCTGAGAGCATTCAAGCTTCCTAGAATAGATAGCCTTGCTTTTCATCGTTTCTCTCATTGTGCTGTGTTCGTAAACGTTTTGCTCGAAGTGAATGCTCAATATTAAAAAGGCTATAAATCGTAATGGGAGTATTCACCATGTTTACTGGTTTTTTAAACACCATCAAGCTCATCGAGTCCATATGCTCAATTATCCCAGATGCTCTGCATATGCCATTTTTTTTATTGACTCTGCTTCATAGCGCACTTAACTTAAGCATAGCAACTTTTTGCGGCTTGTTGGCTCCCGACTGCTGTGCCAGCCTCTGGCCCGCACTTGTTTAACCATTCATAAAGCGCTACTCTGAACCACTCTGATGACCCACTTCCGCCACCATATGCTGGCCTAAGGAACGAGCAAATAGCATATTTTCGCCCCAAAAAATATCCACTGCCTACTTTTAGGCATCTAAGCACGCAGCAGACGAAGCACTAAGAGAGCGCTCAGCTTACCAATTCTATTAAAATTCTTCTGAAAAGTCACACGCAAGCGGAAAGAGACAGCTGCAGAGAGATGGATATATAGACAGAGGTGGTGGGAGCGGGGGTGTTAGAGAACGGGGCGGGCAGTTAGAGACAACTACATATTAGAAAAGTATTAAATTACTACGCCCATGCAGAGCACACGCCTCTGTTTGCACAATGTCCTTGCAGCAAGCGGCGTGTCCTGTCCTATGCTGTCCAGTGGCTATCCCTTTTCTTTATCTATGTTCGCTTTTTATACCCTATTGAAAATGAGAATAAGGGGTATTGTGTTTATGTGCAAATGTATGTGACAGTCAAGAGCTGGGTCGAGCTAGCTATCATTTCGGAAACTTATTAAGCTAGAGACTTTACATTTAAAATATATACCACACGCTGAACAAGCCCATTATTTTGATATCTCTTCTTATTTTCATATCGATAAATATCGATTTCGTGACATTGTTTTTCAAGAATAACTCGAAGATTATAAAAGTTGTTTACCCCAAACTCGGCATGTGGTACACACATATAGTACACACAGATAAAGAATATTTTACTTTTTGGATGCCGCCTCCGTTCCCGCCCGAGATCGTAGAAAGTCTATGTTTCGAGATATAACTTTGGGCTAACGGATTTACGTACATTTCTATGCCATATTTAAGCCCCTAAAGTATCACAAAGAACGGACAACAAACGCCGAGGGTATCTACTAGCCTGGCACTGCCGCGTGAAGCACTCTTGCTTGTTTTATTTCGTCTTCTTTTTGCGCAGCAGCATGAAAATTATAGGTCCTGTGTCCTTCGGTTTGTCCGTTCGGCAATGTGTGAAGTCATCGCTTTATAATCAAGTTTTCCTTTCAAGTTTCCTTTTCCTATTTACCCCCGCCTTCACCCCACACGCTCACTTGCGCTCATAGTCCATATGCTCGCACAAATTGTCGCCCGACGGCAGGATATGTGACTCGGTGTGTGTATGTGTGTTTATATTTTACTCCTTTTGCCGTTTACTTACTGCTGACTGTCCTGGCTTGTCCTGGCCTGGCCTGGCCTGTTCTGGCCTGGCCTGTCCCTTCCTGTCCTGTCTCCGCTGTGCATCTGCCATGAAAATTAAATTGACCGTAGCTGCTTAAAGTTATTAAAGTCGAAAGGCATCCGCCTCAGTTCTAAGCCCATTCTTTCTATAATAATATTTAGAAAAGGCAAGAGAACATTTTCGAAACCTGATATGCTGGCAACTTGATACCCTGTAAGCATATAATATGACGCTTTAATGGTGAGCCTTATGCAACAAGGCAGACACAGAAAATGGAAATAGTTTCTGAGCTATTTTGTTGCCAATATAATGGAAAAGGCATACAACAAACCGGGATGACAACATAGAGGAATATATTATACATCATTTTAATGGCAAGCTCTAGATAAAAATAATGCATAGATACATACATATACATGAAAAGCTTGCACAGTCTGAATGGGGATCAGCACGCAAGAGTTAGGGAGCCTTCTTTTGGATCGATAGCAAGCTTTGAGATATTTTTTTTATTTGGGGATGACTGTGCTCAAAGTTTGTGTGAAAAGTTAAAAAAAAAACCCTCGTGGCTTAGCGTCGGACCAACTAGAGTGAAAATGGCCGTTCAAACCCCGAAAAAAAATGATAGAAGCTTTGTATCTTTCTGAATTTGGTAAAAATTCAAAAACAATTCCGATACCATTGAATTTTTCACATTTTCAATTTGAGCCAGGTAATGCCGGGGAATATATTTTAGTCACTTGTAACTCTTGAGAAATACTCGATGAGAATATTTTATTTTAGCAACAATTATTATAAAGGCAGGGTATCTCTAGTCGCATACTCTAAAGCACTTGCTGTGGCTTGTTTGATTGGTTGAGTCAGCTAAATATGTGAGATTTGCACAGTTTCAGCCCTTCGCCATTCTGGTGACCAAGAGCACCTCTTGTTCTTTGTGTGGTTTGTGACGGTCCAGTTGACAGCACTCGCATGACGTCAGCAGGTCGCTCGAGATTGTTTGCGGCTAATCAGATTCTAATAAAACACGTACTTGAAGCGAAAAATATAAAAAGATGAATCACTCATAAGGGATTCGATCCATAAAAATCGAAAAAGAAAAGACATATTGTGTTTGTGTTGAGTTTTTTTTAGTCTTTATCCAAGCATATAAAAATCTCTTTCCCACATGTTTAATGTCCCATTTTAAAGAGTTGCCAGCGTTGTCAGTCTTTATCCAAGCATACAATAATCTATTTCCCATGTATTTTAGTAGTATTTATTATTTTTTTATTTCACTTCTTTATTAGCCTCGAAACGTCCTCTTTTTAAGCTATCCATAGACTAAACCCACAATCTACATCGACAGCCTCTTCTTATCGATATTACAAACATCTTGTCGATATGACAATCGTTTTCTTATCTCTAGCTATTTGTTATTGAAATAGATGGCAACACTGTAATAACACAGATAGAGAGCTGCCAATGATGTCTGCCTATCAAAAATAATCTTTATCCCATGTACTATGATTATTCAACTTTTCACCCAAGCATATAACCATGCTATCTGATGCTCCATCTTTTAGAGTTGCCACCAAAGTTGTTGCTTGCAGTTAATATTCATATTCTTTAGATTTCTCTCACATCGCCAGTCTGCCTATCAAAAATAATCTTTATCCCATGTACTATGATTATTCAATTTTTCATCCAAGCATATAACCATGCTATCTGATGCTCCATATCACAGAGTTATAACCAGAGTTGTCGCTTGTTTATATTATATTATTTTTCTCTTTAAATATCTCAAACATAATCTTTATCATCCGTGTCGTCAGCGCCCACAATGTTATTGTTGGCTTTTTTGCGTGTCACTTTCACTTTGCGCCTTTCTGTGGTGTTTACCCGTTTTCATAATGTTCCATTGCATACTTTTTGCGGTAATGTAATTTTCCCGTTTCGCCTTCGCTTGCTGATTAAATCTGCATGCACACAAACACACACACACACACAATCACAGAAATTTTCTTTGTTCTCTGCGCTTTTCTCGTAACATTCTCTGAGCGTTGCGCGCTGGTAATTTCGCCTCGTGTTTACTTTTAATTTGGTTAAATGAGGCATAAGTGAGCAAATTTTTTAAGTGCGTTGTAATTTTTAATGAACTTAAAGAACAGCTGAAAAAAAGTGTAAAGAGCAAAAGATAATATAATGAGCAAGATAATAAGTGAGAGAACAGAAGCTGAGCTTTTTTTTGCTCTAAAATCTGTAACAAATTAAAAGAATTTGTTATATATGAAATTTGTTATTAATAAATATTTTTCATTCTATCTTTGCAGGTACGTTCAATTATTTCCATATTAAACGAAGAATTCTTACTGGGTATGTACTTGGGGGAATATCCCTACAATTATAATAACGAGTACCTCATTGAAAGGGTTTTTCAGGCAACAGAAAAGTCAAGCTGCGACTTTACTTTTCAGTCCAACTATGCGTGACTGTACTTTTTAAATGACTTTTAGCTGTTTTCTCTGTTCTAAATTAAGGCATATTTCGGGGTTTAAAAAGGTTTTAGTAAAACAAAATTAAATTCTGATTCATTATCAAAAAGAAACGGCGTTCAAACAAAGCAACAGCTGCGCTGTTTTTGTGTTGTAGAAATCTTTTGTATACAGTAAAATGCAATTTAACAGTTATTTAACTAATTTAAACTTATTCAAAATCTCTTCAAGCTCCAAACTTGACAAGGTGTGGCAACACTTTTGTTGTTTTCTTTTTGCCTTTGGCAATGCCTTGTTTTATTGATTATTACTTCTTTTTTTTTTAATATTCCCGTCGCGTCGTTTTGTTGACACAATTTTTTGTGTGTCAATTGAAATTGAATGAAAACGACCCACAAAAAAAAGGAGGTTTTTCATTGCGACGCGACTTTTCATTGTCATCTTGTCGCGCTTTTATATATTTATATTTTTTAGTTTTGCTTCTGCTCATTTATTTATCTGTTACGCTTCTGCCTTGTCATTCATTTCATTCATTTGCATTGTTGACACTGATCCGCTGGCTGCCTTCCAGTTGGCAACATTTTTGGCAAATGAATTGTTTTTAGTTTTTTTTTTTCCCCTCCCTTTACGTGCTTTGGCAACCCTGTTAGCAGCCGCGTTGCGGCGTTGCCAGGCTTCAATAAATTGTTAATACCTTTCTGCAGCTAATTTAATTTTTTAAGCTACATTTCACGCGCGTCAAAATGGCCAATTGAATAAAATTGAATTCCAAAATAAATAAATAAATATGCAATTTCGCAATTCACAAGTGAATTTATTTAACTTGCGCATAATTCAATTATAAATTTGTTTTTATTCTCAACGCAAAGCAGATGACTACACATGAAATCAACGGCAACGTTTTGTGAATAATTGAAAAATACATAAAAAACAAAATATGTAAACAAATGGCAGCAAAAGAGAGGAAAGAAAAAATTGCATTCGATTGGGTCTGGCGGGTTTTTTAATTCAAACAGCTGCAAGAAAAAAGGCTGGAAAAAAAGTAAACCTCAAACATTGTGCAAATGTCAATTAAATTTCAACGACAAAAACACAAATAGTCAACGAATATATATGCAAGATCTGGAGAGGTAGTTGTGGAGTGGGGAGGGAGGGGCTGGGGGCATCGCTCAACAATCAAATTCAAATTGATTTTTAATTAATTTTCGTCACATTTTTGTGCCCTCTGATGAAAATGAATGAAAATTTCTGCCAATTGCTGTGTTGGCCTCTCGTACTCCTCATGCAACGAATCCAATTGACTTTCAATCGCTGTGCATTTGTGTGTGTGTGAGTGGGTGTAACTGGGGTGGTGGGGGGGGGGTCGGTCATGGGGTTGCGCTGTCAACTATTGTAAATTCAATTTAGATACGTGATGGATGTACGAGAAGTCGACGAAAAAAAGAAACAAAATAGAAATGGAAGACAACATGTGAATTGTTTTAGCTTGTGGCACAGTTCAGCGGAGTGGCAACTCTGGTGCAGAGGGGCATGACAAGGTGGAAAGCAACAAGCGATACATATGTATGTATATATGTGCAATAAATAACTGATAAATTATACTCTCAAATTGGGTTTGAATAAACGAAAGATTTATGTCATATGTGTGTTTATATGTAATATGTTATTTGTGAAGTGAAAAAATTAAGTTGACAGTTTCACCGTGAATACTGGAAAGAAGTGAAAGTGATTTAAAATGTATAGAATTAATGTAACTAAATGGAATATTAATAGCATTTGAAGAGCCTAAATAATATTTTAGTAAGAAATAATTGATCAATTTCGCTGTAATTACGAGAAATTAGTGTATAAAGGGTATACAGGTATTATAGTCAAAGTTGGAAGAGTTAAAATCACAATATTTGAACATAGTTTAAGAATTATTTTCGATAAAAAGGGAGTTCATTTGGCAATCAATTCTCTACCAAGAAGCTAAACATGCATACTACACTTCATATAAAGATTGATAAGCTATCGAACTTTTGCACGACAAACGTGTAGTTGAAGCAGGGTAAAGCAAAAGTCTACAAAGCCGAAGCTCAACAATTGTAAGCAATTCCCAGTCCAATGTGTTATACATATAACGGGTTAAAAAATAGTTTGATGCAACGTGTATGACAGCATCATTCAAGCGCCTGACAGCCCTGTGCCAGTTCTTCATACACACACACACACACACATTGGCTCACACTTGAAACTTCATTGCCTCATGTCTGGTTGGACACTCCACACAGCTGTTTTGCAAATGGGAATTGAAATTGCAAAAAGGAGAAAAAAAAAACAGAAAAAAGGCAGATAAGTTGCATGAATACCGCATGCTGCACTTATCGTTATCGATCAAACATATAGCTCATTGACAGTACCGCAAAATAAAAATTGATGGCACAGTGGTGCAAAATAAATGAGCTGGCGACAAAGTCGCGCACTAATTTTAAATTAATTTAACCAGCGCTGCGGCTAATTGCAGGGCCTAAAAGAAGAGGATAGGAGGGGCGGGGGGTATAAGCTGTCGCTGCATGTAAAGAGCGCCACTAACGAGCGAGCGGCTCTGCGGCAGCGAGATTAACATCTTGACTTGATCGTTACAAGCAGTCTCCCTCTCTCGCTCCCGCTGCCTGTCTCTGTCTTGCTCATGCGCCGAGTCAAACTTGTTGTGCAGTTAGGCAGGTCGTGGCCGGCACTGAAAAATTTTAGGCCAAGCACACATATTCACGCACGCACACACTTGCACACGCTCGCGAACAGCGTGCTGCTCGTCGCGCGCGGTGAACGAACTCAAAGCTGTTTGACGGGAACACAATCGCATGGCCTAAGTACGAGCAGCGCGTTAGAGCGAGATGGGCTGCGGTTAGCTCTTGCTCCAACCTCTAAGCTTGACTTGCAGCTTTTTTGAATGTCATTGTCGAGGTGAGCTGAGAGAGCGGCCGCAGCAGCAGCAGCAGTGGTAGCAGCGACGCTTGCGCTCTCTTTTTCTTATGCTTAGCCGCGCTGTCTTAGTTTGCATAAGTTTCAGTTGTTGTTTTTTCTTGTTGTTGGCTCTTGCTTTTGTGCTAATTTCTCATGTGATTGGCGTGCATTGAACTTGTGCGCTAAAAACGAAACACAGAAACACACACACAGGCACCCATGCGTACATAGCAACACGTGTAGAGCAGCAGCATTAATTACTGATGCAATGTTGCTGCAACATGTTTATGGCAACTTGTTGAACAGCGCGCGCGACTCTTCCGCTGTTACCGTTAGAAGTTAGTGAACTCTTCCTACTCTCTTCCTCTCATGGGCTTGTAATGCATTCCTGATTATGTTCGTGCTGTCGTTGTTGTTGTAGCCGATGATTTTCCATCATTTTCTTGGCTATGCGCGCACAGACAATTTACCAGCTTATGAGATTGCACTTCAATTTCATGTTCTCGTGCATGAAATCGCAGTTGTTGTGGTTGTTGTTTTTATTATCTGCCTTCTCTTGACACTACTCTGATATGTGTAGCCCAGGTGGAGTCCAGGCCTAATATGTAATTTAATGCCTTGTTGTTTCTTTTTTGGTGCCTTATATGATTTTTGTCTTGCTTCTCGTCCGTTTCGCGCTCTGGTTTTAGTTTCAGTTCTCATTTTTGTATTTTTTATTTTATTTTATTTCTTTTTGCCCGCCTAGTTCTCGACTTAATTTGTTTAGTCACACTTTGTTGCCAGAAGTCAACAAACTCCACATGGGTTCAACGTTACCTAATAATAATCATAATCTACCTAGCAGACGGACAGCTTGAGGTTTTTTTTCTTGTATGCTAGTGTTCGTTTTTGTTTTATTTCATTTATTATTATCATCATTAAAATTCTTCGAAGGCGTGCGCGGACTTGTCATCTAGTTTCGTATAATTAATGAGCTTTCCAAATAAGAATCAGGTGGAAGAAATGTTATATTGCTTGACTGTTATAAATGAAGAAATATATGTAGTTCGAATATAAACAGTTATCGAATATTATTTAATTAAATTAGGCTAATTTTTTTAAATATTGAAAAAGAATAGCTTTAGAAATTTAAATGATTGAAAGCAATGAAAGAACCTACAGATTTTCAAAGAAGCTTAAAGAATTATTAATTAAGCTATGTAAGTATTCAAGTAAAGATTCTCATTTCCATTTCTATCTGATTGAAGAATCAAGCTGTTCAGCACTTACATATGTTCCAGCTAGGTTTCATTTATATTTCCTTTCTTCTTCAGTTGCCTATTCTCTCTCACCCCAATCTTTAGGCAACCTGTTAACGTTTAGCAACATTTGGCGGAAGCAGCCACAAACAATGCGCTTTGCAGCATAACAAATGCAAGCACACACACACGCGCACGCACACACACACACACACACACACGCACACACGCAAGCATTCACTCATGCCTATTGTATGCCCAAAAAGTGGAGATATTCTACAAAAGATAACTGCGCTTTTTCTTTACACACAACTGGCAATGCCTTTCGTACTGACCAATATAAGAGTATAAGAGTACACATTGCGCGCAACAGTTTTCTCTCGCTCTCTCACTCTCTCACACTTGCTGTTTTTGATTTTGTTTTTTGGGGTGCGCTCGGCTTTACCGCCTCACAGAACGTCAACAACAAGTGTTTGTCGGCTGCGCTGAGCAAACTCTACACAAGTTGGCCGCGCTCTCGCTTGCTCTTCTACACAGCAGCACAGTAGAGCAAAACTATGCGAATTTTTGTTTTATAGCTAAACTGTGGGATCATTTTGTTATTTGTTTCTTTTATGCATATTTTGTGTACTTCTCTTAAAAATTGTTTAGGTTGCATTTAAATTTTTACATAAAAATGATTGAACTTACCATGCACTGTGCCCACTGTGCCAGATTGGCCGTTTCGCTTGCGCTGCATTTCGTGCGGCGACGAACTCTCCTCTACGCTCATTCGCTCGTATGCTTTGCGCTGTCGTTTCTGCGGCTCGGCGCAAATCGTACGCAGACGGGAAAATCAGTTCGCGATGGAACTTTGAACACTGCGGTTCGTTCTGCCGTTTCCGTTTCGTACTCGTCTACTCGCATATCCGTTAAACGTAAACGTTTTGTCGTGTGAAGCAGATCAAATACACATTTCCCGTGTTATTATTATAATTATAACAAATTATTATAAATTATTATTATTACTATTGTGCAAAGTGTGCAGAAAAATTTTCATGTGTTTTGAAAGTGCAATAATATTAACAAATAGATTGTTGCAATATTGTACCAAAAAAAAAAACACCAATTTTAGTGCCTATTAAAAAATAAATAAAAAATAATTTAAAGCAAGCAAATCTTAAAGAAATATTAGAGATATTCCCACATTTATTGCTGTCTTCTGTGGTGCGTGTCATTTAATTGATTTCAAGGATTCCAACATCATGAACATCAACGTGTGAGGATTAAAGTTGCAGCTTATATATATAAGTGTATATGCATATATATATCTGTACATTGAGTCGGGCAGCATCTCGTCTCATATATCGCTCTTGCGGCCAGCGAGGCACGTCTGACGAATGCGGCTTAAAATTTAATTGAAACGCGACCCAAAACCCAAAAACAACAACAAAAATATACGAAATTTCAATTTCGGCAAAATAAAAAAGCAAAAACAAAAAAAAAAAAACAACTGAATCAACAGTTTTCGACCAATACATATACACATTTATAATGTTTAATACATTACAATAAAAACTCACAAAACAGAAATCAGAAACCAAAGTTCCAACTTTTTCTTGAAACTCAGCTCAAAATTGATAACAAAGCGGTTTTTTTTATAGCTCTGAAAGAAAAAAATATACATATTTAAATATAATATCAGAAAATATATAATATATATATACATATATATATATAATATATTGGCTTTAGCGCTTATCGACAGCCCGGATAAATTTCAACGGAAAGCGTGTGTGTGCGTGCTTCTAAGTGTGTGTGGTTGTGTGTGCCAAAAACAACAACAACAACAACAAAAATAATCGGCACCACAAGCGATTACAACAAAATGGTGGTTTTAGAAACTGCCAGCGCCCTTCTGGGCGGGCCCTACGCCCAGGGTGCCCCCGCCCTGAAAATGGTGCAGAAACGTTACATTGGATTACATCAATGGCTGGGACCAATACGCAAGGAGCTAAAGGAGCATATTGTAAGTGTCCAAAAACCCCCCAAAAGAAGCATATCTTAATACTGTTTTGACCTTTTAAATTAAATCTTACAAATATTATTAAAACAAACGTGTTCTGAAACCCAATCCAAGCCAAATCTATGTATATTAAAAATTATTAATAAAATTATTTAAAACTAGAACACTAGAGAAGAGAAGAGACGAGAAGAGAGTAAAAGGAAGAAAAACTAGAACTTTTTGAAAGTCTAGAATATAGAATAGAATAGAATAGAATAGAATAGAATAGAATAGAATAGATAGAAAAAATATAACTTTGTTAAAATCCAGAAAATAGAATAGAATAAAATATATTAAAATATATATAATAGTATAGAATAGAATAAAATGGAAGAGAGGAGAAAAATTGTAACTTTTTAATAAAATTTGGAATAGGATAGAGAAAAATTAAAACTTGGTAAATATCCAGAAATCTTTTCCCACCTGATGCCTTGCGTCATAATTCCTTTTTTTCAAAAACTTTTTGCTTTAAAATGTTCTATTTTTAAACAGTTAGGGATTTAAAGAATTTTTAATCTTTTTTTAATTAAAAAAAAACAAAAAGAGGACAAAAAAAAAATCATTAATAAAAAATTTATATTATTTTTCATTTCAAATAATATTTCGCAAAATTACAATAAACTCTTCAATGGAAGGTTTCGACTACTGTACTATAAAGTATGACATAGTATTGTATTACATTATAATACTTAAATGTATTATTTTCCATTCTCTACTTTATCTTCCCCTATTCCCTATTGCCCTTTTCCGTCTAAAATTCGCGATAAGCAACTCGTGAGCGTATTCCCTTTGACTGTGTCACAGAATTCCCTATAAAATAAATCACTTGGTCTGAATAATTTCAAATAGCTGAGCTCTTTGTGCAATGGCGAATTCTTAAGTTTTTCGAGTTTGAAGCCTTGAATATGTTTGTTGCGATATTTAACAGGTTTTTCTTTGTTTATTCTTAACACTTGTTGAACTGTAAACTGAAATATTTTTAAGTATAGTATTTAGTATAATATGCAGGGTAATTATTCAATTTTCTTATACGCATGTTCGAAAGCATCCAAATTCTCAAAATGCACTTTCTTTGCGTTACGTTAAATTCATAAACAAATTGAATTTTATTGCAATTTTGTTAGCTGAATTTTAGCTTTGAACAAAACGGAATTTCTAGTCAGATACTATTTCGAATTCGAAAAATATTTATGTTTTTATAACGCAAACTTTAATAAAAACTTAAAGCCCATGAAAGGCTTTGAAAGCTTCTTGAACTTTATTGCCTCTTACTGTGTATTTTCTATATGTCTTAAAACAAGTTATATTTGCCTTTTTTTATATATGAGACAGTATTTAATTTACTCTCAGTATTTTCTAAAATATCTCTAGGAATTGTATTTCTTCTTCTAATTTTCCATTAAAAGTTCTTCTTTTATTTCCATTTATATTTCGATTTCTATTTGACGATCTTCCTTCGATATGAAGTAATTCCTTCCTGTTGGAAATTCCTTTTTTTTTTTGCCAAACGCATATTTCTAATTATTTCCGTTCATTGTTGTTTTTGTTATTAGTTTTTCCTTTTTTTACACACACGCCCCCCACCTCCCCTCCTCCGACCAAGCTTCACAATTTTGTTGTCCATTTCAATTT
This sequence comes from Drosophila montana, assembly GCF_035044405.1. Lineage (NCBI taxonomy): Eukaryota > Metazoa > Arthropoda > Insecta > Diptera > Drosophilidae > Drosophila > Drosophila montana. The sequence goes on from NW_026996452.1 coordinate 146,132, forward strand.
CGTTTTCAAACATTTTCACATTGATTGCGTGTGCTTTTCTTTTTGTGTCCCTCTCTGCTTGTTGTTAGTTTGCATTGATTGATTGACAATTTGATTGATTATCTGCAAAAATCCCTTTTATACAACGTATATATATACATATATACTTATATATACTATCAGATCTGGCCAAGCTGTAATTGTTGCCCAGCTTTTTTGATTATAAACAACAACAACAAAAACAAAACTCGATTTCCAATTGGAAGCATTTTATCGCTGACCAACTGGTTGGCTAGTTGCCTGATTTCGCTAGACTATTTCGCGTGGTATTCACGAGTAGATTCCCCCCAATCTCGGGCCCAAGACTAATGAGCATCCATTATTCATCTCGGGTTGGGATGCAACCAGAAACAGCCAAAGCTGAAGCCGTAGCTGAAGCTGATGCCGATGCCTGCCCAGCGAGCGGCTGGCTCTATTAGAAGAGTTGCGTTTTTTTCTAGCCAGAAAGAGGTGCAAGCAGGGATTACGAGTGGATAAGGGGCTGGTGGGGGAGGTGTGGGGTGCAGGTAGGATAAGAGGTAGATATAGGTAGGGGGAGTACCTTTGGGGATGTGGCGGCGGCCTAATTAATGTGTGTGCAGTAAATTTATGACCAGAGGCTTAAGCAGCTTATGAATTATGCTTTTAAGGGGGGCAGTGGCAGGAGGGGAGGGTGGCTTTATGTCAGAGGGGGGCGGTGTGTGTGCACAGTTTCCAATTGAGTGATTTATGCGCTTGAAAAATGCATGCAAAATGCGGCTGAGGCTGAGGCATAAAGCAACAGCTAGCAGAAAGAGACGGCAAAGAGAGACAGGTAGGGAGAAAGAGAGAGAGGGAGAGAGAAAGAGAGAGAGGGAGAGAGAAAAGAGAGAGAGAGAGAAGGCACACATATGCACAGTTCATTAAGCTGCAACAAAGCCAAAAGCATTAATGGACTCTGAATTTGCAGCGGAGGTGGAGAGAGAGAGAGAGAGAGAGATATTAAGAAAGAGAGATATTGAGAAAGAGAGAGATAGAGAGTAAGAATGAGAGACAGTGAGAATTTGATATTGAAAGATTGCGTCATGATAAACTGGGATGCGATTTAAATTTGCTAACTAAGTGGTAACAAATTGTTAATGGTGTGCGTGTGTGTGTGTGTGTGAGTGTGTGTATGTGTGTGTGTCTGTGTGTGTGTGTGTGTTTTCAGAGAGTATATTATGCTGTAAATGTAAGCAGAACTAAGCGCTTAACAGAAATATAACCTACACTGAGCGAAAAAACGTCATCTAAAAGTAAGTATAAGTATGTTTCATATTCTGTTTCTATAACAAATATGCTTCGATTGAGTACAAATTTTGCTTCATTTTATTACAAAAGTAAGCTAGACTTGGCTTGAATTAAGTGCAACAATACTTATTACAAGAATTTGTGTGCTTGCCTTAGCTAGTACAAATTGTCTGCGATTAAGCTATCTTATTGGGCATTGGTGCTTTGTCAAATAGGCAATTGGTATTCAACTTAAACCATTTTGAGCTTTACTTGATTTGTTTGTATTTTGACTGCAATTGAGTATGTGTTGTTGATTCTTTTCGCTCAGTGTAACAATTGCCCTGCAGCCATATTTCCCCTTCAACAATTGCAGCTGCATTACGTACACGTTATGTGTGCGCTAACTGCTGCTCGGGTTGCACACACACACAACAGACACACAGCACACACATACACATATACACTCACACATACACTCACTCACACACACACTGGGAATTGTCACAGCCGGAGAATTGTGACCTGACATCGATGCGACTCGATGCTGCGGGAAATGCCATTGTCAAATCGTGGTATCGCTTTTCATATGGTTGTTGTTGTTGTTGTTGTTGTTGATTCTGGCCCAATGAGAGCAGTTGATAGCTGTAAATATATGTTGAATACGTGGACTAATCTGTAATATGAAGCCCTGAGTAGACGGAGCAACTCCTCAGAAAACTATATTAAATTGATAGCAGATATGTGGGAAGAGTATGAAAAATGATTTCAAAGAATTCATTTATTGAGAAGGATTTAATCAATTTCCACAGCAAAAGAAGCTAATAAAACATGAAAAACTTGCTATGGATTAAAAAAATGTATTCTTCAGAGAAAGCTAGAAATATTGTCCTTGAAAAAAAAAAATCAGAAATATTGCTTAAATGACTATGTGAATGTTGAGCTTTAAATTCATAGATAGTTCTTACTATTTCTTTTAGTATTCAGTTATAATATACTTAATATATACCTGATATATACATTATGAATTTAAATGCCTTCAGATATTACTAACTTCGTTAAGCGCTAAACTTGGGAATAAAAAGTAAAATAAATGCAAGTCTTTAACATAAATCTATTTATTCGATACAAGTATTCACAAAAAAGTAATTCAAAAGGGAAACTGAAAATTTTGAATGTTTTCCCTATATGAATCTACGCGAATCTTTAGTTGAGCTACTTCAACTTTTTCTCATATAATAAGTTCTCGCGTAAAAATTAATTTCTGCTTCATACACATTCAATTTCTTTGAAATCAGCAATTATATTTTGCTCTTAAGTAAAACACATTTATTCCAAAAATGTCCAATCATAGCCATATGTTTTCTCTCGTCCATTTCTCCACGCATTTACAAGTTGATCAACTTTCCAAGTTGATTATTGCCTTAAACTTCAATAGGAAAGAAAAACTCTAAATACTATTTGCCATACCTCTGTCCATTTTTAGCGATAGCTCGTGCTTTCTCTTTCTAAATCTATCTCTTTCTCTGTTTAGTTGACCTGTTTTCCAAAAGACCACAAAATGCCGAGCGACAGCTGTCACTAGACAGCGCCTCCCGCTCCCTGCCCCCTTTGAATGACTCGTCGACTGACTGACTGACTGACTGAGCGCCTGGCTGTCCAACCAGTTGTACAACTGGCCAAACTTGACAAACTTTACACAAGTTAAACACTGAAAAGCGCTTCAGGCTACTTGTGAGAGGCTTTTCAAAATAATAATAAGAAATGTGTGTGTAGCAAAAAAAAAAAAAAAAGGAAAATAAGAAAATCTAGGAAAATCGCAAAAGCAAAATCTGACTAAAACCAGCCACGATTTTTGCTTAAGTTGAGATTCTCTCAGCCTCCTTCTCCCCCCCCCTTACCCTCAGCTCGCGCTAGTCTTTGCCTCTTTCTAAATGTCGTTGAGAAATTTGTTGTTGTTGTTGCTTGTGTTGTCTCTTTGGGCCCCCCGCTTCACCGCAACCCTCGCTGTTTGTGTGGTCCTCACTTGGTTTTTGCGCTGCTCTTTTCGCCTACGAAGTCCTTGCCACCTTTCCTGCCCCTTCGGCACCCTCTGCTGCCCCATTAACATGTTGCACAAATTGTCTCATGGACGCTCGAGGCCTCTCTACAGTTTGTCAGACTTGGCCGACCCGCGCCCGCCTCGCAAGTAGCCGGCTCGCCTTCTTGTTTCTGCTCCACTGGCGCAACTCGAGTGGCTCCTCTTGGGCCTGGACGGATTCGCTTTATGCAACTGCAACTGCAAATTGGAGGTAGGTTGTCTCCTCTGCCTCATCTTCTTCTTGGGCTTTGGGCTTTGGGCTTTTGACTCCCACTTTTTGCTATGCATCGCTGCAGTCGCATTGTTTTTGCTAGTTGTGTTGTCTTCTTGAATGGCCTGAGTCTGTCTACCATCAATTAAACCACGCAACTTTCTATGAAATTAGCGCAACTCATGATCATGAGTTCAAACACAAAATATATGGCGCAGCGTCTTCCAACGAGGCCAAAGACAAAGTCAAAAGTACTGTGTGTGCACTTCTTAGGTGTTGACCTTTTGAATGAGATGACCTTCACCACAGGGAGAAATAGAGACGAAGCGAGTGCATTATGTTTTATGTTATGAAAATCTGATATATGAGAATATTGTGCTTAGAGTAGATATTTAATCCATTTACTTTTCTTTTCGCGAGTATTTTTTGTTCAATATGCATTCGTCAAGAACGAAGAGCGATTGTTTTCTTTGTACGACGTTCGTAAACGTTTTACTGCCAGCTAAGAGGCTATTTACTTTACTTGCTTTTACCTCTTTTGTGCGGCATTCGTAAACTTTTCGCTCTTATACGAGCGCTTGGTTTTGCAATTCTGTTTTGTGCGGAATTCGCAAACTTGTTACTGCCTGCTCAGAGACATTATACTTTGTATGCTTTCGCAGTGTCTGGCCTTATCTCTTGCTTTCACCATTCTTCTCTGTGCGGCATTCGTAAACTGTTGATATTTATAACCGTATAACAATATGGGTATTTCCTAGCATTTTAATTATGTCCGACTATTCAATACGTGTTCTTCTTCGTTTAGTTCATTTGCTATTTCCAAAACTAATATCAATTAAGTGTGCACTGAAGTGCGACCCGAACAGCTGTGTATCTTTATCTGGGAATCTATGTATCTCTAGCTTTGTATCTTTTTGCATGAACCTAACAACCGACTGCATTTTGTTGAGATTTCTGCTGCGCTGTGTGTTTGTCTTTCCGCTTATGTTGCATTTTATATTTTTTTTTTTAAATTTATTTTTCTTGTTTGCTGATTCTTTTTTCCATATGCGTTCGCATTGGCATTCGCATTCGTGTGGGGTTTTCGCGCAGCTGTGAGTTTTTCCTGCGCTTTTCATAAATTAAAAGTTAATAAAAGCCGCAGGTAGCTCTAATTTATTTTTAATATTTATTTTTATGTTCGCCGCCGCGCGCTGCGTGCAAAATTGCAGAATTTTGCTGTTAAGGAGAGGGGTTTGCGAGGGGACTTAAGACGGTCTCTTTTTTTTGCCCCTCTTCATTTCTATTCATTTTAATACGGGAGAGAATATATTTTGCTGCTGCTGTTGGATGCGGTGAAAATTGCTGCAAATTAGGTGGCACAACATGCTTGCGCGCGTGTGTGTGTGTGTGTGTGTGTGTGTGGAAAATGTGATTTCTTTCCTCGTTGCTTTAACGAGTTCATGCTTAGCTGAATGTGCAGCTATGTTTTGGCATGGGATTGGCCAAAGAATGCCAGAGTTACAGCGAATTACTCGCAGATTTTCCTACATTTTGTTGTTGTCTTGAGTTCAGTTTTTGGTCAGGTGAAAACTGGAGCACAGCTGAGTGAAAAGTTTCTTTAAGGAGTAGTTGTGCGAGGAAATGTAAGGCAACAGTTTGACAAGCTGAGATATCAAGCGAAATGAAGAAAAAGAATAAATTGCGGAAGCTGTTTCTGGCATTTTGTTTATGAATTTAAGTTAAAGTTGGGTAGACACTGAATAAGTAATATCGAATGTTTTATCATTTTAAGCCACTTTAATCAACAAATAAATAGAGTTAATAAGAGTTAGTCTTGAGGGATCGCTGATCAACGTACAGCCGTAACACCTGAAAAACAGTCATATTTACATATATAAGTTGAAAGGTGTTTCGCCGAATGCGACCTTCGAATGGGGGAAAATTGTGGTCAAAATTAAAAAAAATAAAAGCCGAACAAGTGCTTCGCAAACGTGTATGGTTCAGGTGTCTAAGCGTTGGTCTAACAAGGAGAGAAGTCGCCGGTTAAAATTCAAATTTTTAATTTTTTTCATAATGGTTCGCATCTGTCTGTAATTGGCGCGAATTACACAAGCAATTCATCAAGTCTGAAATATATACAAATTTGTTGAAGAGATCTCCATTTGGGCTTACTTTTAGAGCGTACTCCGAAACCTATCGAAGATATCGATTTATTTTCTTACATTGCTTAAATTAGAGGTATGCCTTAAATAGTTTATATAAGCGCAGTGTGGTTGAAGTACAATCGTTTCTCTTCTTAACTCTTATATATATTTATGTACATGCATAGATACTAATAGATAATGAATAAGAGCCCTTTCGATTATTATCGATAAATAAAAGCTCTTTCGATTGTTATCCATAAACATTATCGACTCGAAACACAGCTTCACATTGCACAACCCCTAGATTTGCCCTCCTCTCAGACAGCTTAATTAAAAGCCAATGCACTTTATGCCCCATAAATATATACAGCCAGTTTTTCTTCTTCTCGCTTACCTGGCTATAGCCATAAACTTCATCAAAGTTGGTTGAATCCAATTAAATGCACTTGCCAAATGCATTTTACTGCAGACAAAGAAAATTTTAAGTTCTTCGCACACACACACACCTGGCCCGTAATTATGTCCAAGTCTTGGGAGTCTGGAGTCTGGACCTTGGCTATTTCTTCGGCCAACTTTAATGAACTTAACTCTCAATCGCAATCGCAATTCGAATCGCAGTTGCACTTTTTTAATTAATTTTCTGTCAACGTTTGCGAAAAATCCAAACTTTTGCCTTAATTATGACTTGCCTTGGGGTGTGGCACGTGCTGCAATTTCATGAAAGAGGGCAATGTGGTAAGGGGGGGGATAATAGAGAGTTATTAACAACATGTGTTACAGCCAGAGAAGTGTCCAGAACAAATTGATTGTTCATGGCTGGGTTGGAAACAGGGGAAAAACAACTTGCGTTTATGGCCCTCAAAGCTAACCATGAAACTTGCAACGTGCAACTTGCAACATGGAACTTGCAACTTGATTATCTGCTGCTTTCAATTGCAGTTTTTCCTTTTTGCTCTCTCAACTCAAACACAATTTGTGTGTTGTTCAAGAAAAACTAAAGTCCAGGGCCGCAGCATTAAGGGGGGGCCTTCAGTTTTTTGATGGACAGTGGTTCGCTGTGTGCCTCAAAGGGCATTAGTTATGTGGAATGGAACGGAATGGAACTGAAGTGAACTTAAGTTGACACTAAGTGGCGCAAACAGAACTCAACTATAAAGCGGAACCAACAGAGAGCAGCTCGCAAGTTAGCTAAAAGGCAATTTCCCCAGTGAACGGCACGAGGAAGTCGCCCACGGCAAACAAAAAGATCTATTTCTTAAGGAACAAAAATCAGTTTGATATATGTAAAGCAAAAGAAGCTATGGGACATCAGAGAACTTCATCTATAGAGCAGAAATATATTGCTAACGTTTATGAAACTCAACCTGAAATATGCATACCCTTATTCATGCGGTTTCTCAGCAGCTTGTCTTGAATAGCCAACCTGATCCAAATAAAACTATATTGAATTTAGACAAAATGAAGGTATAGAGCGTAGATACTTCATCTACAGCCACTTAAACCTTTGAAGCAGACTTTCCACATTTATAAAACTAAACCTGAAATATCTCTACCCTTATTCATGCGTAAAAAAGTAATAAAGCATATAGAGTAAATGAAATTATGAAGTATCTAATCTTCATCTAGATTCAGTTTATCCTTCTAAGCAGATTTTCCACATTTATATAACTAAGCCTGAAATATTCATACCCTTTTCATGTGTTTTCTCAGCGGTTGTATACTAAATCTAACATAAAGAGAGTATGTCCTTTGGAACTCATTTCCCATATTTATTCAACTAAACCTGAAATATTCATATCCTTTTTTCATGCGGTTTCTCAGCAGTTTGCCTAATCAACTTGATTTAACATGACTCAAATCTGTTGGGTCCAATTCAAGTCAAGCAGGTGGCACATGAATGACTTAAAGTGACAACCAAATACTTGACTTACACATTGGAGAGAGAAAAACTCGACCTTAGACAGAGAAAGAGGTAGAGAGAGGGAGAGCAGGAGCAAAAACTTGAGCATAAATAATGAGGCAAAAGTTGGGAGCTCAGCTGCAAATTAGGTTAATTAAAAACCGCTCGAGGTCCCTCTCTCTGTCTCTCCCCCTCTCTCTCTCTCTCGCTCCCTCTCTGCGACTCTCTTTTTGGGTCTCTCACATAAGTCACACTTTGAATCTCTTTTTGCCAGCACTCAGCCCAACTCCCTCCCCTCAACAACAACAAAAAAAAACCATGGAAATTGGCTAACAAAATTAAAAAAAAAAACGACAACGAAAAGTGCGTCGCAAACTTTTTCAATTAAAGTTAATTTTTTTGTACGCTTCGCTTTTTTCGAACGTTTTTCCTACTTTAAACGTTGTCAAAAACGCGGCACAAATTGAATTTTGATCGATATATAATGCATGGACGGTGGTGTGGGGGTATGAAACAGTGGCACGGGGCACAGATGTCAAGCGCCAAAGTGGCCGCACATAACAAAATGACAGCAAATTAGCAGCCAAAAAAGGTCAAACCAAAGTGGCAATTGATGCGATAGAACCCAGGTGGGGATGTCGAGATGGAGGATTCTTACACAAAAACAGAAAAAAAGATGAGAAGCGGCCTGTCATTGCTTTGAAGAAATGTTCAAAAAACGTTTAAGGAATAAGGAGCTGAAAGATGGAAGCATAAATTATAAGTATGTATATTCAAGTATACCTTGAGGTATCTTTAAGAGGTCTAAAAACTTTGATTTGAATTAAGATTTTGTTGGAAACTTAATTCCCTCTCTAAAGAGCACAACACTCTGCAATTCCTCTTTTTGCCGCATTCGTAAACGTTTTGCCGCAGTGTAGAAGCATTTTTAACAGCTACTTACAGATTTTATAGATATAGATATAGATATAGATATAGATATAGATATAGATATAGATATAGATATAGATATAGATATAGATATAGATATAGATATAGATATAGATATAGATATAGATATAGATATAGATATAGATATAGATATAGATATAGATATAGATATAGATATAGATATAGATATAGATATACAGATATAGATATAGATATACAGATATAGATATAGATATACAGATATAGATATAGATATACAGATATAGATATAGATATACAGATATAGATATAGATATACAGATATAGATATACAGATATAGATATAGATATAGATATACAGATATAGATATACAGATATAGATATAGATATAGATATAGATATAGTCCCACAACATAGTTTCCTCTATTACAAACTAAGTTTTCTACAAGTTTTGTAACTGCTGAAAAAGCGCATGCAAAGGGTATGAATATGTCAAGTATCTTCTTGTAACCAATATTTTTTATCAACGCATTTTCACCTCATCTTCAAGTTCACGCCCCATTCAAATGAAAAAAAAAAGGTGAATAGTATTTTTCTAGGCAAATGCGATATGGACTCTGGCCAATCCCAGAGCTCTTGCCTGTGCTGGCAGCGTTTGCATTTCAACAATCTATCAGCTAGTCACCTAAAGCATACAACCCTTGCCACCCGCCCCCGCAGCCGTACCGCCCACCCCTCACATTGGCAAAAACCCATATATATATAGCGGCAGCTCTTCAAAACAAAAACGCAAAAATTCCGCTGGGAAACAGACAGCCTGTTTCATGCGGCTCGCTGCGCCTCGTTACTCCCCGCCCTCTCTTTTATATGCCCTGCTCTTGGCGCCCACTTCACTTACAGAATGTTTGACACATAAAACGCAGCGCCACGCCCCTGTGCTGCATGCCGCACTTGCCCGCCGCGCCAGCTCCAATCGTACATTTGGGCGCAGTCCCTTTTTGTTGCTGTTGTTGCGTTTGCTGTTGCTGTTGCTGTCTCTGGCATATTGTAAAACATGTTGAACATTAAACGAAACGGTGATAAAAAAAACACGGGTGTAAAGGGTGGTTGAAGAGATGGGTACAAAAAATCAAGTGAAATAGAAAATTCACGCGCAAGTTTATTGAACCACAGAGCGACAGTTGAGAGATGCGCGGACAACAGCAAAGCCCAGCGAACAAGGCAGCAAATACCAATTCAAACGCACCTCCTCTCGCCCCTTGCCTCACCCCCATCCCTTACCCACCCTTTAACCCGATCACTCGCAGCACAAGTCGCGCAGTTTTAAGTACACACATCAAAATATTTGAATGGAAAGTAAGCAAAGTAGCAGGACCCCCCTCCCGCCCGCTTTAAACAGCCTTCCCTTTAACCTTAGCGTGCCCCTGCCCAAATATATATCACGCTCTCTCTAAATATATTTTTCTGTCTATAAACATTTGAATGAACCCATGATGTAGACTATTTTTTGCCGCTTTCATCAAATGCTGGGCATCATTTCGGTTCAGTTCCAATACAAAAACTGTCTGTGACTACCCCTGCCACCCCCTTCCCCTATTCCCTTTCCTTTTGGTTCGGTTCTGGTTCTGGTTCAGCCTGTAGCTCTCTATTTGCCAGTCTCGCTATGTTGCATTTTGTGTCCGGCTGCATATAAAATCGATAATTTTCTGCTCAAATGTGCAGAAAATTTCGTTGATGCTGGGGCATATTTATTATATATTATTATTTTTATTTTTATTTTATAATATACCATGCCGCTTGCTTTGCCATTTTATATCATTCGGTTATTTTTTCTGGCATTTATCATATGCTAAAGTTCAAATTTCATTTTTGGCTGCGATTTTTATGGGTTTTAGCGTGTGACTGGGCGAAAGGACACGCGTTTTATGGGCCCCCTGTCTATGGGAACAATAAACTGAAACTTCTATGAATGCCACAACCTTAAAACTTAAGATTCAGAATGAAAATATGTTAACAATAGTCTAGAAATATTAAAGTTGTAGGTATTTTGGAGCTTTAATAAAAGTATATAAAATACTAGCGGGTATAACCCGGCCTTGCCCGTGGAACGTATGTTAAAAATCAACGTTCTCAAAAAGCTTTGAAAATGATTTTGAAACTTATCGGACAAACAATTTTCATAGAAACGTTTTCCGCCAATTTACCAATGTTGCGAGTGGAATTTCCTAAATCGCTGAAACACGTATTCATTATATTCTTATGTAGAGCTTTGAAAATAAGTTTGAAGCAAATCGGACACAGCTTAAAACTTCGCACAAAAAATCTTTAAATCGCATTCCCCCGAAGAAGTTTGAATTCTGCGAAAAGTGTGAAACACCCCTCAAATGAATTTGAACAAAAATCTTTGAAAATAAGTTTGAGGCCGATCGTATGGTAAACAAAAAAGTTACATACAAACGTTTTTCGCGATTTTTCCACACTTGCGGGTGGAATTTCCCGAAACCCCGTCTTAACGTGCACCTACATCACATAAGGTAGCTACAGTGAAAATTTCAGCTTCCTATCTCTTACGGTTTGGGCTGTGCGTTGATCACCAATCAGTCAGTCAGTCAGTCAATCAGTCAGTCAGTCAGTCAGTCAGGACAAACAGTTTTATGTATAGAGATTAAGGGAAAAAGATAATAGATATTCAGGTACTTCATCTCAATAAAAAAGAACAATCTGGCAACTCTTTTTAATAGCAATTAAATGTGTTCAATGTTGCCAAAAATATTTCAAGTATTCCTGGAAAATGTATCAATGAAAATTCTGGCAACGCTCTTAATTATAGTTTAATGAGAAAAAATATATCTAAAATATAACAATGAAATTTTAAAAACTATCCGGCAACGCTCGTTGATGTCTAATGTGTCAAATTTTAAAAACTATCTAAATAAAAATTTAAATGTTCCTGAAAAATGTAGTATTGAAATTTTGAAAACTATTTGGAAACGTGTTTTAATATATAATCTATTCTTTAAATGTTGGAAAATGATTTTAAAATATTGTTGGAATATGTAACAATGAAATTTGAAAAACAATCTGGCAATCATCTTTGACTAATAGACGCATTTCATATTTGAAAAATATGCTTGAAATGTTACAATGAAATTTTTAAAACAATCTGGCAACACTTTTTAATAGCTTATAGATATGTTAAATAGTAGAAAAATATTTCAAATATTCCTCGAAAGTGCAACAATTTAAAACTTTCTGGCAACGCTGCTCTGACAAGCAATACAGATTCTTCAAATGAGGAAGAAATCAATATAAAATAATATTGTTGTTATCTGACGCCGTTTACAGATATGCGACTTTCATTTATCAGTTCAACAAAGAAAAACTAGAAAAAAGTGCGCATGATCTCATAAAGAGATTAAAAAGACATTCCAAAGAATTTCTTTTGTCAAATTCGGATCTTACATCACAGCTCACTTCTCGGGCTAGTTTGTGAATCACACAGCTATATATAATGCTATGTGGACTGAACATTATTTACGCAGCAAATCGAAAAATCATTTCTATCAATGAAGTGTAACAACAATTTGGCGCAAATATCAAACAAAAAAAGAACCAATAAACAAATTGATGGACAAATGGGCAGGCCCCAAAAAAAGCCTGTCAAGAAAAGGAAAAAAGATGTTGTCATCAGTTTGTTTCAGTTTAAGATTTTGTGTTCCATTTCTTTTATTTTACTCGTTTTTTTGTTTGTTGTCAACTCAAATTACATTTATTTTTTATTTTTTTCTCCGCATAACTTATAAGCAGAAGCGTGTGTGGTAGCCCACATGTCAATGACCCAGGGCAATGTGTGCCGACTCGGGCTTAAATAAAAAAAATGTGGCCAAGACGACTGAATGAACTCAGCAGCGAGGCGGTAGAGAGGCAGAGGCAGAGACGGGGGTCAGCAGCTGTTGGCTTAAAGTTCTTTGGCCCATGTCATTTGAATATGTGTTCCCCTCTCTCGCTCTCTTCCTCTCTCTCAAGTAATGCCGCCTCTTAGCCTTTTGTGTCTCTATTACATTTGTGTGTCTTCATGTGTGATATTACGACTTCTCCGAATATATTTCTTGAAGTGCATGCGGCCAGCAGCTGAGAGTCAGTAAGTCAATTGTCAGCACTTGAAATACAGATCAAACTTGTTTGCTCTCTCTCGCTGCCCGCACCTCTCTCTCTCTCTCTCTCTCTCTCTCTCTTAGTCCCAACTGGTTTGAGCTTCTTTTTTGTTCTCCATGCAGGGGTCACATTTTTAAATGTGTATTATTAAAAGTTGATTGCACTTAAAATAAGCTTATTCGCACTTCGCGGCGAGGTCAAAAGTGTGATTAAGCGTGAAATATTTATGAGTTGTAAATAAATTAAAAGAATATAATTGAGCTCTAAATAAGATAAAAATGACAAGTAATTAATGTGTGATAAATTTCATTGAGATCTAAATGAAATAGACTGGAGATTCAAGCTGTTCTCAAATATGAAAAAATATATTAAAATAAAATAAATACGTTTTTGCTGGCAAATTAATTAAAGAATAACAAGCGCTTTAATTAAGGCTTAAAAATAAATATTTTATAATAATTATGTAATGCGTAAATTAATATGTTTTGAGATTTTAGGGACACGTGTTGATTGCATTAAATTAATTTAAAAAAAGTCCGTAATTGTAATCAAATATCTCAAAAATTTGTTGTGTTTTTCAGTTCCCAATTTGAAATCAATATTTTTCGCAATTTAAATGTGTTTTTTTTTTTCGAACAACGAGATATCTTGACAAAAGTAACCCCATTCGTCCCCGGACGAACCCTAGAAACCAGCTCTTAATTTAACCAGCTCTCGACCTCATTATGCTAAATGATGAGACGACTGTCAACTGCAGCCGCTGTCCTCGAGCCGCCCTTCCCCACTGCCCCGCCCCGCGCTCATCAGCCAAGAGATTTATGCCCAAATTACCCACTAAAGCATTGGTTCATGTCACAATCACCCAGATAACCCCTCCCCCCCCTCCAGCTAGAACGCTGAAAAGAGATAGAAAGAGAGAGAGAGAGAAAATAGAGTAAAAATTCGTTGTAAATAATTACAAATATTGTATTTTCCATTATTTTAATTAGTGAAATATGTAATGCACTTTGTGCTTTGCGGTATGGAATGCTGAAAACTCTTTATCAGAGTGCGCAAGAGAGAGAGAGAGAGAGAGAGAGAGAGAGAGAGAGAGAGCGAGAGAGAGAGAGAGCGTGAAAATGGAAAGAGATGGCTAGAGCAGCAGATACAAAAGAGGAATAAGAATAAGCCACAATAAAGTGGAAGTGGAAACATTTCCGGCTGCCGCAAAACTGTTTCCTGGCCAACGATAAAATACATTTTTATGCCAAAGCCAATGTATGTGCGTGTGTGTGTGAGTGTGTAAGTGGGTGTTGAGGGTCGCTCCAAACGGAGCCGTTAATTTGCGCTTTGGAGTTGAAAATGCCGCGAGCTGCCTGCATAAAATGCCGCAGTATTTGCACATTTACACACAAACACATATATAATAAATACATAAACATGTATAAAATATACTTTTTTTTTTTTTAAATTGTCTGCACTTAAATTGAAATAAACGAGGCGTAAATTTTTGTGGGTTAGACCCAAATGTAAAAAAGGACGCGAATCGAAAATGAAATGAAACTTTTGCTTTAATTGGGCGCTAAGTGCAAAGAAATGCGAAAGGAAATCAGGAAAAAGGATGAGATAGAATAATAACATAAGTGTTTACGACGTTGCAATACCCTTTCTCGTATTTTGCACGCTCAAATAAATGCAACTTGATATTTTAAATTTGTGTCTTATAAAAGTCAGAAAGGTCTTAAATAATTTAATTTCAAAACTGTTTTCCTTTCATTTACATAGCTCATAAGATTACTGTAAACAATTAAACTTCATAGCTTTTACAGTTTGGACTGTACGACTGTCATCAATCAGTCAATCACTCAATCAGTTGATAGATTCGTCGGATACTGGCAAAAGCTACTGCTTCTGCTATTGACAATCATCATTCAGTCAATCACTCAATCTTTCACATGTTTCGTCCGATTAAAGCAAAACTGCATCTGCTATCCACAATCACAAATAGATTAATACTGTTAAAAATTAAGCTTCGTATCTTTTACGGCTTGGGCTATGCGATGGTCATCAGTCAATCAACCATTCACGTGTTTCGTCCGATGCAAGCAAAAGCTGCTTCAGCCGTTGACAAATGCACATTGCTTTATTTTCTCAACCGGCTATTCCCCACCAGCTAGGCTCTACAATTGTCTCTACGAGTTGTTACATATTTTGTCAGCAAACGAATGTGCCCTGAGGTGAGGGCATAAGCAAATGTTGTGGGTTCTGTTAGATGAACGCCATAAAAGAAGAGCCCAGAACCGTATCGGGAGACCAGTAACAGCTCGTCGTGAGCTGTCAGTAAGAATTATTATGCTTGTAATGCAATGCTCAGACAAGGCGGTCAGGGGCGTGGCTATAGAGCATGTCACACCCACACTAGGACGACGACGACGACGGCGGCGGCGACGCTGCTGTGGAAATAAAAAGCTGCAAGGATTTATCACTCTGGCATCTCTGGTATCTGCGGCGAGGCGAGAAAGCAGAGGAGAAGACACAGCCAGAGACCAAGAGAGAGAGAGAGACCGGAGAACGAGACGGAGACAGAGACGAAGACCGAGACCAAAGCTGAGGCAGACACATTTCATGCTAACAAGCTGGCCCAAGAGCTGGCAGTATGCGTTGCATGCAACTTACTTACCTCGCCAGGAGAGCGGGGAGAGATGGAGGGGGAGCTGGTGCAGAAGGAGGCTGCTTAAAATACTTTGCCCTGGCGGCTGTCGTAGCATATGTAAAAGGTATTATGGCTAAAAGCAAAAATATTGCATTCGACAGCGCAATTTGTTAGCCATTTGAATGATGTCGATGTGTGTTGCAATGTGCTAGATGCTGCTGGGTGTTGCCGGGTGGTGCCGGGTGGTGCTGGCCAACTAAACTGATAACGACAGCCAGCACCTAAAGTGAGTTTAGCATTTGTGTGATTCGATTGTGGTTGGCACTGTGCAAAGCTTCTATATAGATAGTGGTACCTGTGCATCAGGCAGATGTGTGCATGTTTTTGTGTCTGCAGATTGCGCTGCTCAAGTTAATTGCAACTAGTTGTTGGTGTTGAGCCAACTGACGGCGTATGCAAATGCCTTCACAGCGTTGGCCAGTTAACAGTCTTCTGTGGTGCAGTGGTTCAGTCTCTGGGTGGTAAGTGCACACAATTGACATCTACATGTGCCTGGCACTATGAAGTGTGGCTTGAAAGGGAGTCAGAACAAATGTTTCAAGTGCGTCTCAAGATGCTTTAAGCGCTTGCTTAAATTGCAAGCAGAGTGGTTATGGTAATCGTAATGTTTATTTCAATGTGAATGTTACTGTTAATGTTAATGTTAATGTTAATATTAATGTTAATAATAATATTATTGTTCATGTTTATGTAAACTGTATGTAAATGTTTATAATATTGTTAATGCTATAGTTAATTTTAACGTTTCTGTAAACTCTATGTTAATATAAATGCTTATGTTATTATTAACGTTTATGTTAACCCTATATTAATGTAAATGCTAATGCTAACGCTAATGATATGGTTAATATTGTTAAATTATATGTGAACGTTAATGTTAACGTTTATGTTAAATGCAGTTAAATAGCCAACTTTAGTATGAAATGTTAACATTTATAGCATTAACAGAACTCTTCAGTCAACAGTTCCCCTAATAATCACTTATGTTAAGGAAATGTAATCTGAAAAGCGCGCCTAAGCTTTTTGAATTTTGATTTTTTAGTTGTTCGCTATCTAAACAAATTGCCAAGCTTCAACTCATATTTTCTGCACCATAAATACCAACCATGCCCCTTTTTATACTAACCGCCCTCAGTGCGCACGCTAAATGCCTCATAATCTTAATTGTATCCCGAGTTTTCAGTTTAGTGCCAAAAAAGTGTTCAAGTGCAACTGCTCAACTTGAATTACAATTTATGCCAAACAAATTTTCACCAAATTGCCAAAGCTACCCCCAACCCTTACCCCTAACCCAGCCCCTACCCCTAACCCAGTCACTACACCTACCCAGCCCCTCAAAAGCCCTGCAAGCTGATATGCAAAGTTTTTTTTGCTCATTTTGTGCCCTTGCTCTTTAGGGGATTATGAATGCGAATGAAAATTTACCAGCCGTTTGATATAGGTGCCGGGACAGTGCTGTCAGAGGGGAAGGGAGGGTGGGTTTTCGGTTTAGGGCTCGCCTGCCAGTGTTGGGCTATATTACATGGACTCTTGCTCAGCTCTTATTACTTGGATGATGAAGTAGCTTTGCGCATAATTTGCTTAAATAATTCGCAAGTGCAAAGCGCTGCAGAGAATTTGCAGTTTCCAAAATACCGTCTATATTATTTTAGAGATATGCATAAAGTAAAGTAAGTAAGTAAGTAAATTTAAAAGGAAGTTCATTGAGGTAATATGCAACAGTCTGTGAACTCGGTAACTATGTGGGTTAAAATAAGAACATTTGGGATGTGGGTTCTTCTAAACCTTCTGAAAACACAATTCTCTTAAGACCTCAAATATTTTGCAACAGTCTATGTGAGCTCAGGAACTATAAGGGTTAGCGTATTTGTTATGAATGTTCTCGATTACCTTCTGAAGATAAAAAACGCTTAAGACTGCAAATATTTGGCCAACTTCCATGCTGAGATGAAAAAGTAGGAAATAACAAAAGTGCTTACAGGGTAGCAAATAGTCGGTTTCTGCTTTATTTTGTTTTTTTTGTTTTTCGTTTTATGGCCTGGAAATGAAAATGTTTTGTATGCAGCGGAAATGCGCTGTGCAATTTAACTGTTTCGCACGAGCAATTGCAATTGAAAATGTTAATTGTTGTTGCTGCCGCCCTTTGTGACACACACACGCACAGAGAAATGAGGAAATGGGAAATGTAGCTTAGAACTGCAACTGGGTTAAAAGTCTAATAATAATAATGAAGAATGGGGAAGCTCTCTGTATAATAAATGAACTAAATGCATTGTCAGAGTTGCGCATAGAAGAGATGAAACGCATTACTTAAAGATACAAACCACTCGAATGTGGGTGAAAGTTGGCCATGGCTAATGTACTGCGCATTTCAATTTCATGGCGTTGCGTTGCGTGTCAGGTAACTGCTCATATAAGAATTATGACAATTTCACCTGACACACTTCTGAGAAAATATCTCTGCGTGTCTTTGTCAGCTTACGAAGCTGTGCGATGCTTTTGTGGCAGCCAAATGTCGCAAGCTACTTAAAACGTGGAAATATTGGAGACTTGATAATTATTTTTAATGATTTAAGCTTTTCTTTGAATTTTCTAAAATTTCACTTAAAGCAGCTGCAGCTAAAACTCTTTCTGAATTATAAGAAAAATTGCTTTGGCATAAGTTGCATATATATATGTGTATGTAGCGAATTTGTAGCTGTTTATTGCTATAGCATATCTGATACACTACCCTTTCCTTCTTTGCCACCCTCCCGCGCTCAACGCCACAGGCTGTTAACCCCTTTGGCCATCAACTTGATATGCATAGCAAATGGGCGGCTTTGGGCTCGATCTGACAAGCGTGTAATCTCTGCATAAGTGAAAGAAGCAGGCAACAAAAAAATGTATATATGTAAAGAAAAAATACAGTCGAGGGTTGCCACCCTGCCCTCGAGTCGCTCACGTGGCTGCAACACGTGCCACGCTTGCTATCAGCTGGCGTCCAGGCAGGCCTCAAACTGCGGGGCATGCCCTGTCAACATGTGTGACAGATGCCGCATCAACAGCAAAGAGAGAGGAACAGAAAGAAAGAGTGTGAGAGAGGGAGAGCGAGAGCGAGCGCAGGAAATTGCTTTTGCCTGGCAATCCTGGGCTTCGGCTAAAAACTCAACTAGTTGTATCTCTAAGATACACGCTCGCCTGCAAGTATCTGGAATTTGTCACGTGCCGTTTTCTGTTTGTTTGCTTAAATGCCTGGACAACCCTAAAGCGCCCCAAACACCGCTCCGGCACCGCCCCTCAGTTGTCTACTTTGACAAATAGCTGCGCGTTGAGATACTTTTGCCTTTCTTTAGAGTTTCTTCTGCACAGCTGTGAAACATTTCCTGTGGTCATGTTTGTGTTGACGGTTGGGGTGTGCGTGTGCTTGTGTGTGTGTGTGGGAAAAACATGTGTGTGAAATCACTTCAAGCTCCAGCCTCGACACTCACACGTATCTGTTAGATACAAAACATATGATGCTGCGTTCTATGTTGCCTCAACCACACACAATTTATATAATGATGTCGCACTTTTGCTCTGCCACACACCCTGCCTCCGCCCCGCCCCGCCCTTGCCCTTGTCCCTGCCACTGTCTGCGCATGGGGGAATATCAATTTTGTGTGTTGTTGTATTGGCAATAACTATTTATTAGATACATAGATACAATGTATCTGCGTTTTTATTTTCTGTGCTGTTTTCTGCGTTATTGTGGCACTTTTTTTGCGCTACTCTCAAATGCAATTTTATAGCTGTCAGGGGAATTTAACGCCAAGCGCGAAAATGCAGGCACTTGCCTCCCTTGGCCCTGCCCAAGCCCCTGCCCCTGCCCCTGGCCCGTGTCATCATGTGCCTGCCACGCCTTGTTCTTTTTGTCTTTTGTTGGCTACGTTGCGCTACTTTTTGGCTAACGATGAAGTGTCAAGATACATTTTGTTGCCGCTACAGCTGCCTAGCCATTGTTTTTAGCTGCCTCTGCAAGAGCGAGAGGGGATGGGTCTGGGGCTGGGGGTGGCGGTTGCATGCCACTACGACACTTGCATAGGAAACGATTTTCCGATATATTTTTGCTCCTTTTTTGTTGTTGTTGTTCGCTTTTATGCATTGCGTGCAAAGCGTAAACAAAGGAGCAAAGCGCCCATGAGAATGGAGCGTATAACCCCTCCTAAAAAAGGGGGCCTTGTAATATACAGAGGGGGGCGTGGTGTGCTACTCCCCACTGCGTGTGCACATAATAAAGCTAAGTAAATTGATGGTCTTTGCGCCGAAACTGACAAGTTGCAATAACAACAAGAAGCACAAAACTTTTCGATGGTCATATTAGATAGAAGCTCCAAACTGGACAGCGAGAGAGAGAGAGAGAGATGGCGAGAAAGAGAGATGGGGAGAGGGAGACGGAGATGCGTATTGTATAGAAACTCTTTTGCCATATTTGCCATATTGTTGGCCACCAGAAAATACAAAAAAGGGCCAAAGTTAGATAGATAGATGGATGGTTAGATAGATGCTGGGGTTAGATTGTGTTCGAATAGATGAATGACTGCTTCGGTCATATAGAATGCATGCGAGTCATTTATCATGCCAATGGGAGACGGAAAATATGCGGGCCAAAAGGTAAAGAAAGATGGCAAAAGTATTACAAATGGCGGGTCTAAAAGCAAGAACTGTCCCAAGAGTGCACAAGAAATGCAAAAGCTGCACAAGGTAAACAAATTAAATTAAATTCAAATCAAATTAAATCCAGCTTATTATTTATAAGCTGTAAAAAAGCCATTTTGCTCGCTAGAGTGTTGCGTATGTGGCTATTTTATTGGTTAAAATTTAAAACTATTTTAGTTATTATTTGGCATATTACTGACAGGTGCTGACAATCAGTGTTGAGCAAACTAATTTAGGCATTTTTAACACTGTATACAGCTGCTAACACTGCTTCAGAGATCTCGTAGACCTTAAACTCCGTTAAAATTGTATCGTAAAATGAAATATTATAATATTTCATCAAATATACATATATTTATATATAGCTCGATCAATAGCAACTGACTCAGGAGTTTGGAGCAAAGTGGGTTTTACTTTCAGTTGACATAGTCCAATGCCTTGAACTCAGAACCCGCACAGCCCCCTCCCCCTCCTCTTCGGAGTTCTATTTCTTTTTCCTCCATTTGTCTGCTTGTTGCGCCGCTCAAGGCCAAATGCCTTGGGCCTGGCCATTAGCTAAACATTGGCCAAAACACACCCACACCCATACACACACACACACACACACACACACACCCATACACACACACACACAACCACACACACACACAGCTGGCAGCTTATGGCCAGGCAACAATTCCCTCACACCGCACGCCGCCCCTGCCTACCGCCTGCTGCTTTTGCATCTACATAAATCAACCGCATAAACGTAATTAAAACATAAACAAAACCCCCAAGAAAAATCGAAGAGAAAAACTCACAGATGTGCCATTAAATTATGTTGTTGTTGTTGTGGTCTGTTAATATCTATTTGTGCAGAGGTCTGCGCCAAAATAAACACAGAAACAAATTACAAACAGAAAATCCCTTTAAAAAATATGTGAAAATTGCACTTTGAAGTTAAAAATAAAAATTACAAAAAATAAAAAAATCAGACCTTTATTTTAATGTAAATTCAAAGCTGAAATAAAATATGTGAAATATTTGTTTTACATTTTAAAAATTGAAATTAAATGAAATGTTAATACAGTCGGCGAGCGGGTGGGAGGATAAAGGAGAAAAAATTGAAAGTTGCAACAAGAACATTTCATTTAATTTAATTTACGCGTTAAATTCAACAATAGTAACAAAAAAGCAAAATACCAGAAATCAAAGGGTTCAAAGGGCGGCAATGCAAGGGCGTGGGTGGTGGGTGGTGTGAGAGGGGGCTGTCTTTCAACGGCAGCAGTGGGGCAACGCGTGGTCAGCGCAATAACTGAGGCATAAGGTATAAATAAATAAATAAAAAAAATGCGACACATGAGCAAAAATATAAAAGAAAAACCAAACTTCGCCCTTTTTTTTTGGTTTATAAAAAATGTAAAAGCTTTGCCTGCATATTTGAAGCGGGCGGCAGAGGCTGGCGCCAAGGATGCGTTCTGGATATGTAAATGATATTTTGTCGAGTGGCCGCCAGTCAAACGCAGGCAATGAAAATGGAAAAGCCCAATGACCAGAAAAACCCCAACAAAGCGCGCCTTCCCTTCCCTGACCTTTGCGGTCAAAAGGCCAGGGGCCAGAAATCTCACTCCTTCTCTCTCTCTCCCTCTCTCTGTGTGATTGTGTGTTTAAGCCGCTTTGCCTGCCTGTCAGCCAATTCGTTGGCTTTGGATCTCCTTCTTGTCTTTTATAGGCATTTTAAATATTTCATATTCCTGTATTTTCGGAATTTTACAAGTCATGAATTTTTTAATAACCCAACGAGAAAAACCGCGCGCGACAATTTTCGGCACACGAAACGCGTCAATATTTATGAGGCTATGCGACACGACCAGCAGTTGACCCCCCTACTCCCTCCCCTCTCTTGACCTGCTCCTCTTCTCGGCCCTGGCCGCGCAGCTTGTTGCCCTGTTTTGGTTTTCTGTGTCGCAGTTGGCCTTTGTTTTTGAAAGAGGCCTCGTGATTTATGAGCAGCGCTTTTGATGCGGATTTTTCGGTTATCCCCTGTGGCTTAACTAGTTTGCCAGGCTCTCGCCGCTCCCCCCCTCCCTCCCCACTCACCACTCGCAAAGAGCCAGAACCGAAGCCTTTGTTTGCCACCCAGAGTCTGTCTATCAACGCGGAACTGTCGACAATGCCAAGCGATTTAATAAGCCTGCCAGCCAAACTCTTTGTGTAACCCGCCTTAAAGTTACACCCCGAAAAGGGCTACAAAAGCGGTTCATAGACTTTGGTTTGTTGTGGATTCCAAGCGAATTCCTTTATACGCAAATTAAGATTGTCCAAAGCAGCTTTATATATCAATTTTGATCCCAAATAATTTTAATTGTAATCTCAAATATCTTTATTTTTCATTAAATGCAATCCCTACTTTACTAAGTTCCCAAACAACAGAGGAACTGCTCAACAGAATTCAATGTAGTGTTTGTTCATGCTTCATGGATACTATCGGAATACTTTCCCTGGCACTCCCAATCTTCAGAAGAGTTGAAAATTGTTTTCCTTCATTTAAAAAATCAGTTTTAATATTGTTTTCTTGAAATTATCTAAAGTTCTTATAAAAAGCATACCCAAGTTCTGCTACTTCCTAAGTTACTCGAGAACTACTCGACAGAATTGAAAGAACCTTTAGTTAATATAATTTATACAATTTAAAGTATTAAAATACACAGTTACATATACAAAATATTGCTCAAGTATTTAAGATTCTATTGATAAGATATTCAATAAATTATTCACATTTCTAACACATTTTTTGTATTTCTCTCTTTGCAGGTAGGTGACAATGTACGTAATTTGTTTAGGCTAGAGAAACAAGATATATACATATATAAATATGTATATATACGGATGCCCCACCCTCTTCCGAATGAACACACGCTTATACAAGAGGAGGTTTTTCTGTTGTTGGTAAACGAGCGCATGAGTTTTCGCACATGGCTCCATATTTTATTTACTAACCAAACGCGTAAAGTGTTCACATTCTGTGTTATATAATAATGGGAATCTGTATTGGTTATTTTACTGTAAACAAATCTCTAGATGGTCATCCGTTTGCGTCATTAGGTCAGAGTGGGGCTAAAGTGTGTGTCCGTGTGTGTGTGTGTGTGTGGAGATATAAACTATTAGAAAACCATTTGCTTGGATAGCGTTTTATTTTAGCTGGCAGCCCATTAAAAACACTCGAAACATATACACAAATTCTCAAATGTGGGCCAAGTTTCTGGCAGGTGAACCAGGCAATATCTAAAGTTGTCTTGGGAATTCATTAGTCACTCGCTCTGATTACCGAAATCAACAGATCGAGCATATATAACTGTGAGGTAGCGTTTATGAATATACATATATATCATTCCTTTTTTATTTTTATTTTATTTTTAACTTAGTCATCAGTTTTTTGTCTATTTTGGCTTGCGTTTATTTTTGGCGAGCTAGTAAATTGTTTAATTTATTAGATCAGACAACGATTAGGTTTTCGCTTTGGGTATTTCATACAAACACATTTTTAATTCATTGAAAATGAATCAGAACTCTTTTCCATTTGCATTGGAAAAAGGGTAGCCAACAAAAAAAGGTCTACCTAAGCCTAACAGAAATTTGCATAATAAATAAATTTAATATCATTTAGTTCAGCTGCAAAAAGCTTACACATACAACTCTTTAAAAATGTATGAAGAATGATTTTGGGGCAATAAAACAAGTTGTTAATTTAATTAGAATATATGCACACACTTTTATTTTGATTTGAATTTGAATTTGGAAACAGGTCTGACAGCTATTGTCTAAGAATTTGTTTGACATTCCTAAATAAATATACTATATAATAATATAAACAATCGAGTGAGTGCGAAACGCATCAAAATGAAATAATTTCGACATTATGACAGCTTTGTATAGTTAAATTAAAATGTCAAACGATTTGAGCAGCGATTATTCAAAGCATTTATTCATTTGCAATGTGGCTTTATCTATTTATCTATAAAAGATATCACATAGAACCCACACAAACGCAGCCCAGCCCGCAAGTCATAAAACAAATTAATTAACTAGCGACTGGTCTAGCCTGCTCGAGCCTAGCCTACTATTCAAGTCCGAAATCGTTATATTCCGATCTGGCTGTCTGTCTGTCTGCATAGCAAGTTCTACCAGTAAGGAAAATGTCAAGATCATAAACTAATCCCAAAACATCAAAAATAAAATAAAAGAAAAAATGTGAATTTTAAATGTGTCACATGGTGGCCTTCAAGCTAATTGAAAGATGAATTTAAGTAGAATTGAATTGAAGAAAGAAGATTGAATGGGAAAGCAAAGAGAATAGTTGAAGTGCGTTAAAATGAATAGAATTTTATTATAAATTGTAGTTTTAGTTGAATTGAAATGGAAAATTGAATTGAAATTTAAAATTGAATTGAAATTGATGTTGAAGCTGAGTTGTAACTGAATTGAATTTGAGTTGAGCTAAAATTGAAAACAGGTAGAAATTTTTTTAAAATAAAAATTGAATTGATCAACATTGATTTGAAACATAGATTGAATTATTTGGATATTAAAATTTAATTGTAATTTAAGTTGAAATGAAATTGATTTGAAATTGAAGTTGAAATTAAGTTGAAACTGAGTTGAAATTGATATGAGATTGAAAACTGATTTTAAATATAGATTGAATTACATTTGTATGGAAAATAGAATTGAACGTTAAAATGATGTTGAAATTGATTTAAAATTGTCATCAAATTAATTTAAAATTGAATTGAAAGCTAAAATTGAATTGATATTTAAGTTGAAGCTGAGTTCAAATTGATTTAAAATTGAAAATTGACAGAAATTGAATTGTTCAATATTAAATTGAAGCATAGATTTAATTACATTTTATGCAAAGGCATCGGTCACTTATTGGTTATTGAGGACTTGAATCGAAAGTAAAATAAATAAGAAAGTGCCTTTGAAAACATATAATTGAATTAAAAAGGCATTGAAATGCAGCATTAAATCTTTGTAAGAGTTTACTATAAAGAAAAATATGAAATATAAAGCATTGAATATGAAAGAAAGTTGTGACAATTGAAAATAATGAAATGATAAAAAGAAAAAAAATGCAAATTGAAAGTGTGATTGAATTGAAGTTGAAAAAATAAGCTGAATAACTGAATAACAGTTAATGAACACATGAAAAGACTTCAATTAAAAAATTGAACAGCCAATTGAAATACAATTCAATAACAATCAAAGCTGATGCGTTAAGTGTTGCAAAACGTGTTAAAACGTTTAAAAGTGTTTTCATAGAGCTGCAAACAATGGAGCTTTTAAGAAACTTCAGTTGCGCCACTCGGTAAATTTATTGTTATAAATTTTAGTTAGTTTAGCAACGTATTTTTTTTTTATTTCTTTTTCTGCTTACTCTTTTTTGTGGCTTTGAATCTAAAAATTTGCTAATTTTGTTGTGAACGTTGTTCGTGCGCAAATCAAATGATTTAATTAAAGTTGCGATCAAAATAAACAACAACAAAATACCAGCAAAAGAAGAAGAGAACGAACTGCAACGAAATATTTCAAACACTTGCTTTGGGCAATCAAACGGAACCGTCCAAGTTTGGTTTTTGGTTATGTTTTTCGTTCGCCAATTGAGCAATTTCCGGTTTCTGGCTGCGGTTTCAGAATACAAAAAAAAAATTGCAAAAAATATAAATGTTAGATTTAAAACGGTTAATGAGCATTAATATTGGCTAATGACTGATTAAAGACATTGTATCGAATTGAAAGATTGACAGCGCATTGAACCAAATGTTTCAACTCAATTTCAGCTCGATTTAAATTTCAAATAAATTGTTATCTGTTTGGCTATTGAAATAATGTGGCTGTTAAAGCTGTGCTTGGACCTGATTTCGTAGGGCCTTGTCAGTTATAAAGCTCCAGAGCTTTATTTCAACTAAAGAACTGATTGAAAACCAGTTTTTTTTTATGTTCCATCCGAATCCGCGGGAAGTTTCAACTCAAGGCATCATTTCTTTTTTTCTTTTGCGAAATGCGTGACAACTCTGTTTTGCAGAGGCGATCAACGCGAAATGTAACCGGTTCCGCGGGCACATGAGAGGCAAGTGGCAAGTGTTGGGTAAGGGGTTAATGTTCTGCAGCAGTACCGTTAATCAAGGCGGTCAACATAACGGTAAAGCCCAGGCAAAGAGTTGCCACTGTTTCGAGTCGTTGTTCTTAACTTTCTTTCTTTTTATTTAAGCCAAGTTCTCTCTTTCTCTCTGTCTCCCTCTTGCTCTCTCTCTTGGCCAATTATTGGCGTTGCACATTTCGCTGTGCCTGACCCAATTCTCTGGACTCTCTTGCTTTACCGTTACTTGGCAATGTTCTCGGCCTGAGTTCTGAGGTTTATTTTTATTTATCTTCCTCTTTTTTTGCTGCTGCTGTTTTTCATGGCTTTGTGCTCTTTGCGGTTGCTGCTGCTGTTGATGCTGCCGTTGATGCTGCTGCTGATGCTGCTGCAAATCTGCTGCTGCTCTTGCTGCCTGTTTGTATTACCTGTTTTGTCGTTTTGTTGTTTTGGTTTTGGTTTAACGCGTTTGACCTTAATACCTTAAGAAAGGCGTCACTTGGGCTTTTTTTCTGCCACAGCGCTTTATATAAATTGTTTTGCTCTGCTTAACCCAAGCTAAACCCCTCTGTCTCTTCCCCCACTCTTTCTCTCTTGCCTGCGCATTTGCTATTTTGACCTGTAGTTAAAGTTAGTGCAAATTGAAACTGCCAGTCAGAGGAGCTTCTCACGCAGCTGACAATCGGTTGGACAGACTCACATTTTGGGAATAAACAAGGCTTTCGAGTGGAGGCTACAACAAGTGAGCCTAAAAAACTGACCTGAAGCTAATGTAGAAGCAAGAGGAAAGTTCATTGACCCTGTAATTAAAAGGAATGCATGATGCAACTTTTAAAGTAGAACTAGATACAAATAATATCAATTGGAAGAAAGAAAAATATTATGGAACATTGATGGAAATTAAATTCATTTATGTTTCCTGCACCGAAGAACATGAAAATAAGAATATTTGTTTTTCCTAAACCCTTGAGTATTACATTCTACATGTACTGTATTTTCTTTTACTTTGGAGTACATTGCATTCCAACTGTGCCTGTGTGTATATTTCTATAAATATTATTCTGATATATCTGCATCTATATCTTTCCTTCTTACTTTCCGGATGGCCCCAGAATCTTCTATCATATATTAAGTTATCTGTAAATATTATTCTGGATATAAGGAACTGCAGACACTTTATATCTTTATCTCTTACTTGACTTGACTCTGTATCGAACTTCGCTAAAATATTCCCGGAGCAGAAGATTATTGAAATGAAAATAATTATACCTTTAATATATTTTGTTTAATCTAATTATCTATCCCTAAAATATTTCCTGATCCAAAGACTATTAAAGCAGTCATTAAAATATTTCTTTAATAATTTTATCTGCTTATATTGAAGGCGTCATTAAATAATTTGTTAAATCTATTTAAATCATATCCATTTTCTAATTATAGACAATTTATATAAGCTATGTTTATAGGTAATAGCTTTTTAGATTCTAATAGAATTTTCTTATTTTCCATCTAAATTATCTTTTGTTTTTGTTTTTGCCTATCTGTTTCATCTCATTATTAGTCACACACATTTCCCGTAGAATTGCCAACAAATCCATTTGACATGTGCCCTAGTAACGCCTCCGCCCCCTTTTCCACTCGTCTAACACCCGTTCCCCCTCCTCTAACAAGCTAAAAACAAATTTATCAAGCAAGTGTCAACAGGCAAAGTGTGAAAAGCGGCGCGACAGCAAACTGAAAAGAAAAACCGAGAAAAGTTGAAAAAGAAAAATGAAAAGCTACACAAAAATAAGTGTCGCTCATTTAACAGACAATATTTCGCGCTGGCCTCTTGGAATTTTCACCAGGTAGAGCTGTGACCCAATGAAGCGCACTCCACTCCACCCTCTCTCTTTCTCTCTCACTCTCTCTGCCGAATGCGGTCAGCTGGTGGGCGTATTAGGCAACTTGTTTTTAGTTTTGGCCAAAGAGATGAACACGGAGGTAGGTTCCGTTTGGTCTGTCGCGACAGTCAATCAGCGGGGCTTTCAGCTGACAGATTGTTGTAGAAATTGTGTTGAAGATGGAAAATTAAGAAAACTACATATATAAAATATTACTTGAATTTGGGTAAATATTTTACTTTATTCAAATAAAATTCAAATCTTTGCCAGTTTTAAATGAGTTTCATTCGACGTGACAATAAAAAACTGGGTTAACATTTGTTTATGTTTATTTTTCTTCTTTCTTGTAATTTATTTTGTTGTGTTGCGGTTTCTTTGCTCTTTTGTTTAGTTTCTTCTTTTTGTTGCTTTCTTCGTGAGCTTTGGCGAAATATGTGAGTCAGGTTTTTATTTATTCGTATTTTTTTGTTTGGCCGCCAGAAACGTGCGGCTAATGAATGATGAGAACTGTGCGAACTAATGAGCAAAGAGTTTTTGAATAGAAGGGTGTTGGCATGTCAAGGAAAGTTTGTGTGTGCGGACTAGCCCAGATTTTCAGGTTAAAATGTGCTGCGAGAAAATAAGAAACTACTCGACTTGAAGCAAATGAAAAGTTTTGAACTGGGGAAATATAAACATTATGGTATGGAACTGTTATCTGTTCAAAATGGAAATACTTGAATGTAAACAATTACCTAATATAAAAAGAAGGCAGAAGCCAAGTTGCATGTGTAAGGAACGCAATGAAATTGAACACAAACGGGCTTAATGTGGAGTTCAACCAAAAAATTAAATAATTTTCTTACTTGCCTGATTGAAAGCAGGCAGAATCTCTATTAGGTAGAACTGGTATCATTTAAAACAAACAAACGGGAAACATTTTGTAGTAGAGATTTTATTTAGTTGCCGGAACAAAGTGGAATCGAAACAAAGAATTTAGAAAGTGGTCAAGTATTTCTAATTTAGAAGTCACCCAATACAAAATGGAGGATGCACGGAAATTTCAGGGGTGTGGAACAAAAAGGAATTGAAACAAATGGACTTATTATAGAGATCGACCAAAATATAAAAAAAATTTCTTACTTACCTAATTGAAGGCAGGCGCAAGCACTAATAAATGTAACTGCATCGAAAGAAATGAGAACAAGTTAAAAAAGAATTTTTCATAGGAATGCAGTTGGAACAAAGTGGAGTGCATTTGGAAAGTGATTAATCATTCCGCAGTGAGAATCTGTCTTATATTAAAAATGAAGAAGAGGTGAATTTGAATTTGTATGGAACGAAATGGGGTAGGAACAAACGAGCTTTCTTGCCTGATTGAAAGCAGGCACAATCCCTACTGAGTGGAACAAAGTTGCTATGGAAAGTGCGTAAAAGTCTATTGCACTTTTTGAGCAAGAAAAATCCCATTACAATCTCCATTAAAAAAGGTCACTCGTTCACTTTTTTGCGAAACTAGATTAGGGTCAATAGTTCGAACCCCCGAAAAAATAGCTGCCAATCACATGAGCTGCCTGTCACTTTAGAAAGGTTTTCCAACACGCATGGAAAGCGCCGAAAAAAACCGCAATGAATATCATTTGGAAAGCAATCAATAAAATTAAGCAAAAAGCGGCAACTAAATGAAAGTCGAGCTGCAACAAGACTCAATGAAAAAAACAGAACGCGCAAAAGCCAAAGTCAATGAACTTGGTCAAGAAAGTCAATGTCCAAGCGAAAGAAAGAAAGGCTCAAAGAACACGGCAAAAAATGTTAATTTGAGACGGGGGCAGGGCAAACATAGTGTAAACACAAGATTGAGGTAAGACCAAAGCGCATAAATTATGCGTTAATTAACACATGAGCGGACCTGACAAACCGCCCAGTCGAAGACGACAACTGAAGATTGTGGCCTGCTTCTTCTGCTTGAACTTGGCACACGCTCTGCAAAGATTACATCATGACACCCTTTTCGTTACTTGCATATATAAAATTTATTCACCTTTTTTCTTTATTTTATTTTTTTTTGCTTTTTCCCCAACGTGAATTTAATTAACAAACTGAGTTACCGTTGTGTCTGCCGCCTCCCTCCAAGCGCCGACTTTGTCCGCTGCTTTGAAAACTTCTTGACTTCCAAAAAAAAAAACTCAGCTTATAAACTTTGCGGCACTTTGCTCCCGCCCCTCTCTTCGCACATCCCTTGCTGCAACGCTCTGCCAGCACCCACAACGAGCTGCTATCATCTTCTTCCTCCGCTGCTTCTTCTTTGTCGTGACTTCTTGAATAGCAATTGACATACAAAATACTTGAAGTACTCGTCCCTCCTCAGTCAGCTACCTACTTTAGCTGGCCGCTCCCCCCCCCTGGACCCCTCTCGAACCCAGTCGACTTGCCAGTTGCCCAATTCGTGTTGTGTCGTGTCTTGTTCCTTACCTGTTTGTTTCTTGCATTGCGTCTTTTGTTTTGTTTTACTTGGAAACAAATTTACAGTTACTGCATTTTGTGTTCTGTTTCAGTTTTCGTTTCGGTTACAGAAACTTGATAGAAAACTTTTGCACAGCAGCGCCACCTTTTGCGACTTTTTAATAGTTTATTGGCCCAACACTCGTGTTATATTTATAGTGTCTGCATATTGGAAACCCATTCAATTGATCTTTTTGCTGGCTGGCAACTCGGCTCTAAGTTGAGCAAAAATCTAAACAAGATTATTCTATTCATATGCACGGAAGGCGATTTAAAGCTAAGACGCAAAATAGTTTTAAGTGTGCTCTAATAGAGCCCCTCTCTAATAGACCCCCTCTCTAATAAAATCTAAGATATTTTGCTGATGCTCAAATGCTTATGTCTAGGGTCAAGTTCAGCACAACAAAACGTGGTCTGATTCGTCTCTTTATTCAGTTTGACTTTTATTTGGAACTAACAAGATTAGTATTCGAATTCGTGTGAATTGATTAAATTTATTGAATTCTATTATTGATTTTAAGCTGTCGTTGATAAATTCGAGTTTAATGAGCTGCTTAATGTGTGTCAATAAAACTTAGAAAAGGAAGACACGGATGTTCTGTGAAACTTATAACTAATTAATACCGGTTCAAAATGAGATAATCATAACATTTACATTTTGTCAAGTGTGTTGAACGGTAACTGTTAATGTGTGTAAAGTTACTCTAATGTTAGTGTTGTAAACAGCTGTAGCCTAACAGCTCGTGTTTCTTAAAGTAAGGGTATTTATGTACTCTGTTATGGAATGCTGTTAGGTTAAAGCTGTTAAGAGAATGTATTTTTTCTATTTTCAAATGATTTTTATCGAGTATATTAGCTGTATAGTGAGCTGGCTGAAGACATCTGCTGTAAACATGAAACTTTTAAGTGGAATCTGTTAATGTGGAGCAGTTTGTTAAGCATAAAATGTTAATGTTAGAGTCGCGCCTTTATGCTCATGTTACTCAAGGAATACAGTTAAGCGCTGTTAAGCTGAACAAATGAAACATTCAATGCTAGCCTGTTAACAAAACATGCATTATGTTAATAACAGCATCTGTTAAGCTCTCCATTTAAATGCAAATGTGTCTCGAAAACTATTAAAGTGTCATAGCTCTCACTGGCACGCCCATTAGTCCCCACACCCTCGTCTCTGCACCTTGTGCATTGTCTCCAGCCCGTCTGGCAGCTTCGCCTGAGGGCGGAACTAGACGTAGAAAAGAGCCGTTGATGATGATAATGGGACAGGGCAGAGCAGCAGCAGCAGCAGCAGAAGAAGCAGAACAAAAGAAGCTTCATAAACGATGCGTCGCCTCGACTTGCCGCATTTTTGATGGATGACATTGATTGATGATGATTAATAATGTTGCATTTTTATTGCTTTTCATCAAGCAAGCGAGTTACCAGGTCCAGGGCAACAAAGTGCGCTAGCTTCTGCTCCCCCGCCCACTCCTATCTGCTGTCTCAGCCACTTTTGGTTGCTTAAATACATTAGCAGCCCCCAACCCCCACCCCCCTTGATACTGGGCCAGTTAATGTGCAGCATCAGCAGGTTAGCATCAGAGCCTCTCTCAGCGCCGGGTCCAGCGCTTACTTTGTATTCATGTGACGCTCGAATGCATCGCAAACTCATCAACTTGACGCCCAGCCGCAGCGACACGCCCCCCAAACAAACATTCGCCATGCGCCCAACCCTCCCCCCTCGTACCCTCTCCGTTTTTTGACACTCCACTGTTTCATCAGACGTTGCCTTTCCCCCAACTTTACGCCCTGCACATGTTACACGCATATTCGCTCAATTAAAAAGCATAAAATTACATTTTCGCTTAAATAAACTTTGCCTCCCTCTCTACACCCCTCACCCGTTGGTCGTGTCTAGTGTTTTATTTTCCCTGTTCCCTGTTTTCAGCGCTTCCTTTCTCTCTCTTCTCACTTCTGTCTGCGTCTATCAGTCAACCCTCAGCAGCTGCGGCAGCTACTTCTAATTTCTCTGCCTCGCGTCCTTTGTCCTTGCCAGACTTTAAATACACTTTACACTCATTGTTTGGCATTTGTTCCATTCCGTTGTTCCTCGGTTATGAACATTAACATTATTGCGCTCATCATTTTTGCGCCTTTGCATTTTTCCCTTCTCGCGTTTATTCTTTATTTTTCTCGGCATTTTTGTTGCTGTTTGCTTTCTCTTTTCTTATTGAATTGAAAGCCACTTTTGGTATGCGGAGTCGAGGTTCAGTGAGCCGTGCAGTGGAAAATTGTTGGCAGGCACTCAGTTAAAGGTAAATGCTGTAAGGACGATAGTGAGTGATTTATGTGGGAGAAGTATAGATAGAGGGAGGAAGAGCGGGAAGGAGGGAGAAGCTTCGTTTATTAGCTGAAATAGTCTGTAGAGATGCGAACCGGAATGTGCAAGAAAATGTTAGCTGACGCTGTTAAAGTAAGATCTTGAAATATTGCTGTTAAAGTTGGGCTGTTTAACGGAATCTGAATAATTGTGACTCAAATTTGAACTACTTAAGTTCCAACTATCGTCATACAAGCATGATATCGATATCACAACTATCCTTATTTGCATTTAGAGTCGCAAAGGAAGTTAGCAGAATCTTCTCGTAGAGTCTTACGCCACTTTAAAGTTTCCCCCTGCGCGCCGTTCAACTTATCGAAAGCACAGCTAAAACTAAATAAGTATCAACTATCTTCTAGGGTTGCAACCCACCAAATCGCAGACAGCAACAGTGCTGACTCTAATACAAATTCTTAACTTAGCTCGCTTGCGGCTTCGTTTAACTTAAAGTTTCTCCCCGTTCTAGTGAATTCTATCAATAGCAGAGCTCTTACGATTACTAAGGCTTGCTTATAAAGCTGGAATACAACAAATCAAACACTTAAATGAATATTTCCTAAAACTAAACACTTGTTAAGCTCATTTGGGGTTTCTGTTAGCTTAAGGTTTCTCCCTTCTCAAATTAGCGCATTTCACATAGAGGAATCACTTGCTGGTAGCGTAACCACTTGATAAGACTAACGAAATGTTTTGCGGTCGACAGTTTTGCGCTTTATTTTAGACAGCTTCTTTCACAGCTAACCGCAAACAATTCACTTGGCAACTGCACCCCGCTCACTCCTGGAATCCTAAGCCCTTGCCCTGATAAATGTGAGAATATAAATTTCATGGGCTTAATTTAATATTTATATAAAAAGTGAGGTTTATAATATAATGAAATGATGGGCGGGCGGACAGCACATGTCCTTACAGCGATATAACAAGCAGGTGGAAGAGAAAGAGAAGCAACAACAAGGGGAAGGCAAATTAAACCCTAATTACAATGCAAAATAACTATAAAAAGGCGACATGTGTCCCATTGTCCTAATTACATTTTCAAATCCTTAAAGCCCAGCCCTTAAGTATGCTAATAATTTCAACTTTGAAGGACATACTGAAAGAGCGAGAAAGTGAGAGAGAGACTGGGCGAGTGAGAGAGACAGCAAGGGCAACTAAAAATTTGCGGGACACACACAATTTGCTGCCATAGTCACATATGAATTTTTAAGTGCAAACATAATAAGCAGCTTAATGAACACAACATTCGCAGACCTTATCGACTCTGGCTAAGGGGCGCGCAGGGGTACAGGAAGGGGCAGAAAAGAGAGAGAGCGCGTGGGACTCCATTGAAGAGCACACGTGCCGCTCGCACTTTGGCTGTACCGCTCCTTTATGTAAGAGGGCGAAGGGAGGCAGGTGAAGGGGTTCGGACTGGGAAAGCAGAAGCAACCCTTTTTTGCATGCAAAGCTTGTGTCATGAATTTAACACGTGTCTATGTGTGTGTGTGTGTGTGTGTGTGTGCACAAACTTCATTACCAGGGACAGCATCTGGATGGGGGCCAATTTGGAGCGGGCTATGGGTTGCGCTCGTGCAGCTGCCATGTGATATATTTATTTAGCAGCTCTTAAGTTTTGTCACGCACGGTGATTCCTTTTAAGGTATATATATATTCGTGATCAGCATCAACTGTGCTAGATTGGTATTTTTGGTATATTTGAGTAAATTTTATTTTATATTTTAGTATATATCTCTGAACAAACAACTATATCTTATGGTTCTCATAGGCTCATGATCGTTTAAAAATTAACTTTTTCAAGATGTGTTAACCAAAATTCGTAAGTTTTATGCTTCTTATAAATGAGCAAAATCGTATCAGCATTTGACTTTATGGGAATAATAGGTTAAGTTTATTCTATAAACAACTTCTTTGTTTTACAAGTTTAACAGGACTCAGCGCTTATGAGCTTTACTTTGTTTTCAAGAAAGTATTAATCTTAATATTAACCGAATATTGACCATATCGGAAAGCTGTGTACAGTGAAAGCTCCCAAAACGAAGAACTTACATAAATGTAAAGCTCCAATAATCCGACAAATTTCGTATAATTTCCGTTTGTCTTTCCATACAAAACGACCAGACTTCTCCCATAACGGGACCAACATACCTTGACAGTGGCTGTTCGTTTAACGGAGCTTTTACTGTAGTTTGTTTAATAATACGAACGATATCCCACATTTGTGCGAGGGTATTTGATTTGCGGCTTTCCTTTCAACCCTTTTGCAAAATCTGCTAGAAGTCATCATCTGCAACATCATTATCGGCATCATCATAATCGTTAACACTTTAAGGCAACTGTTGTTGTTCTTGTTGCTGCTTTTGTTCTTTCTCTCCCTTCTTATCAGCTGCCGTTCTGCCTGTCGCCCGTCTGTCCATCAGAGCTGAGCGAAAAACCACAAAGAACTGTCAAAGTCGTCGTCCTCAGCGGCAAACATCATACTCATCAGCATTGTGATCATCATCATGAACATCGTCAGCTTGATTATTATTTGCCGTTGCTGTTGTTGTTGTTTGTGTTATTGTTGTTGCTGCTGCCTGTTGTCATATCATTCGGCTTGTGGCTGGGTTGTCCTTTGTTGCTTTGTCGTCCTTGCGTGTCATCGTCTGCCGCAGCGCCCGTTATTTGTTTGTTGTTGTTATTTTATGCTCCCACAATTTGCATTTTAATTATTTAAGAGAATTTTGATTAAAATATATATATATATATATTTATATACAATGCGCTGGCTGGCAACATTGTTGCTAGTTGTTGTTGTTGCTGTTGTTGCCTTAACCGAGTGCAAGCATATCAGTTAAGCGAGCGACTTTGTTGCAGATGAATTGGGCTGAAAATAAAAATTAGCTCCACGAAAAATACTTGAATGAAAAATTATAAAAAAGTCTATCCTTAATATTGATATACTCTGAAAGTTATTCTTCTTAAAACTGCTACATACGAATAGTGTATAGATATATATCGGAGAAAAATGCATCTAAAATATTGTTTAACACTAAAAATGAGTGTTTGGAAACTGTAAAATCCTCTTAAATGTATATTAAAATTATTTCTGTCTAGAATTTGATATATATCCATTAGTTTCCCTGTATTATAAAGGCTGTAACAACTTTGTATCTTAACCTCGTGCTGAACTGACTGGATATTACACATTTTTTGAATAAATTTTCCTCGACTCTTTCTCATCTGCCATCTGTTGTTTTTGTTGTTGTTTGTCTGGCGGAATCCTTTTGCTTTTCACGGTATCGCTCCTCTAAGCCGAGTTGGCAACGTTTGAAGGATTAAACCGAACGCTAAGCTGCCTTTTTCATTTGTGTTTTTTCTTTTTCTGATCTTGTTTCCCGCTCCCGGCTCGCCCCGCCCTCTCATGCTTATTGGATACTCTCATCAAATGGCGGCTGGAAAAGAAATTTTCATGAAAAGTGTTGAAAAACGCGCGAAACCGCTAGCTTGCAGCTAATTAGAAATGAATGGAAAGCGGAAGGGACAGCGATGTAAGGAGAGTGGAGAGGGGGATGTTTCTACATTTCACACGCAAAAACAATTTATGAGGGGACGCATTATTCAAAGTGACAGCAAAGTGGCGGCAGCTCCCCTTGGACTACCTGTCAAATGTTGCCCAAAGAACTCGCACAGCTACTTGCGCTGAAGGACAGCGGTGTGAGTCAGGGGGGGGTTAGATACAGCGCGCTGTTGCTGCCACAAATTTTAGTTCTACTTGCCCCCCCGTCCCCCTGCCCCGCGTGTGTACAGCGTAAAAGCACAAGCAATAAACATTTTTATAGCCATAAATTCTTGTACCACTTGTCTATCTATCTGCTCTGCTCCCCCAGCCCCCCTTCCCTTCCCATGCCCCTCGCTCCCGACCTGTTTATTTCTTGATAAATTTTTCATAAATTTTCGTGTTTTTATTGCATTTTTGAACTAACGAAATATTGTTCTCTTTTTCGTAAACTTTTAATATCTAACGTGCGTTTTTTTCTTTTCTCTATTTTTGTTTTTCAGGTAAGTTTCCATTTACAAGCGACCCGAAAGAAAAGCCTCAGCTGTGCCCCTCCGCTGCGCGTCTTTGACTCTACTCAAAACTAAGGCACAAGTATTTTTATCGCAATTGTTGCTGGAACTTGTTCCATTAGCTGATAAACACAACAACAATTTAATGTAGAAACTAGTTTTTAGTCAGCATCCACAAATCTCTGGGCTTTTGTGTTTTTCTTGCAGATTTGTGAATCTTTGACGGACGCGATTTGGTTCGCTTGACGTCAGTCGAGAACTCGTTTAGCACCTAACCCAGTTAAGCCAACCAAATGTTATTCCGTTTGCTACTCCAGCTTTTGTTTCAGTGTCATTTTTAAACTAAAACTTTTAAAAGGCGGTAGCAAAAGTTAATTGACCTCATATCAATTGACATAATATGCATTATCATGAATTGCATTCCACTTAGTCGCTTATTACTTTAACAGAGTTGAAAAAAAATCGTTAAGATAATAAATATATGCGCATTGCCGCAGTTAAAATACCCTGGGAATTAATACATTAATATGGATAACTGACAGACCTTTTTATAAGAACATTTTGTAGAAAATCAAATTCTATTTATTTAATTTTTACAATGAGATTTTATATTCCTTAAGTAAGTTTGTGATTCGAATTGGTGCTCATAGTCCGATCTTTAATAACATTTTATGGGGAACTAAGTACGTATCCAAAAAGTAAGGAAGTCTAGTCTCTCTAGGTCATAAGAAATGCATTCAGCTATTAGACTTCATTTGTCTTTAGTGCCAACTAATTTTAAGACTCCTATCGGTGCTTGTAGTCCGATCATTATTAAATTTTGAGTGGCAATCGGAAAAGAATCCAAAAACTCAATAATTCACATACTTCTAGCTCTTATAAAATGTACTTAGTTCGTTCTGCTGATCAAGAATATACATACAAACGATCTCGTAGATGGTAAGACTTTATTATCCTTTAGTGGGAACTAAGTTCGAGGCATCGCTGCCTGTAGTCCGATCTTTGTGAAATTCTTAGTGGGAATTGCTGTAGCTCTTATAAGATGGACTCTACCTTCGTGACGATCAAGAATTTATGCACTTGATGGCCTCATAGATGCTCCCTCCTTCTTCCTGTAACACACACTTAAACAAAGATATCATACCCTTTTTAACCACTCAGCTGTAGGGTAACAAAAAAATAACCAAGAAATGAACTGAACTGAAATAAATAAATAAGCTCAAGTAGCGCAAACCGACAAAACTTGCCTTGAGCTAAATTTAGTTAACAATATGCAGCAATATGATGTGTGTACAGTACTTATTGTATTTATAATTATTATTATTAATTTTTATTTTACTATATTTTTTTTCTTTGTTTTGTTTCGCCATATGCCTTTTTGCTGCTGGCTGCTTTATAAATGGGGCTCTCGGCTCTGTGGTTCTTCAGTTGAAGGCATATTATTAATGTCTAGTTAAGTGAAATGGCGTTTCGTTCTGCACGCTGTCTTTTGGATGCCCTGCGAAAAAAAAAACCAACCCAACCCAGGAGGAGGCAGCCCTCTTCACTCAGTTTTGCCAGCTGCAATATATTTTCTGGCTGTTTTTAGCCTTTTTTTGCGACTTGCTTCTTAATTACTCACTAAACAGTCGAAAGCAAAAGCAAAAGAAAAAATATACGAAAATATATCTAGCTATATCTGAAAGCCACAAAAAATTATAATAAGCAGTCGAGTGGTGCGCAGCATGCCGACTGCGACGTCGACAGCGACTGCGACAGCGACTGCGACTAAAAATATATGGGCGCACACCTGCACGCTGGCAGCGCTGCCAACGTCGGCTGCGTTGAGGTAAAAATGTATTTTTATAATTTGGAAAAATGATTTTTTCCTACGCTTGCGAGCTTGCGGCAAATATTCGGGGTATCTTTAGTTTTGAACGAGAAAAGCAGCATATCAAATATATTTGGCAAGCGAGAAAAATGAAAATATGCATGGAAAGCAATTAACACATTGTTCAAAATAACTAGACGCGAAACATGTATACATATATATCTATATAAATATATAGAGATATAGGTATTTCTTATACACACGTATGTCCACACATGCTTAGCCTGCATTTGGCATGTGTTTGTTTTTTTCCTGCCTCTGTTTATTATTCCAACAAACATTTTAGTAGCCGAAGTAGCCGGACAACCTAATTTGACAGCTACTTAAAACTAGAATAGAACTTGAACACAAATGTTAGCCAATAGAAATAACAACCCCCCCTCACACCCTGTCCTGCCCCCTTGCTACATAATTCAGTTGCGAGTAGCTGCCATAATTCAAAAGGCCACTTCTCTGAGGGGTGTTCCTACTGGCATCGCACACATCTTTATCTATATATATTTGTATATGTATATGTTTAGTCCGTAGTCGCCACTTTAGCCCATTTGCATTCACAGCGCTTTGATTTGTGCGCTAACAAGTAAATTGACCTATTCCATCACCCTCTATCACATCTGACCCTCCCCCCCCCCCCCTCCACACTCCCCTCTGCTCAATGTTATCAACATCGTCATCAACATCCCTCAACATTGTGTTCGGTAAATTAAATTAAGCAAACAAACAGATCCACAGACACTGAGGGCCGGCTTATTGTATAACATGACAGTGGAAATCATCCATTTATGAATATATTTATATATATTTGTGAGAAGTGTACACTGAGAGAAATGATAGCTCAAGTTCTATGCAAATGCAATTGGTGCAAGAGGTAGACATTTAGATATGATATCCATAGAATTTTAAAATGGATCAAAGAGCTCTGTAATAAAACCAGGTTTTAAAAGTGGATTTCTTTTATTTCTAACCCCCTCGTTTTGTTGAGTGTACACAAATGAACGTATGTATATGTATAGCTTGGATTGGTTGAGAAATCGTTTCGTTTATTGCAATTGCTGCAATTGTTAATTGAATTCCGCTCGGCGGCTGCAAGCTAATCAGCTTTTGTCCGTCAACAGGTGCAGGCCGCCTGCATTTCAATTAATTTCAGCGCTGCTTTCCTCTCTCTCTCTCTCTCTCTCTCTTTCTGTTTCTCTCTGCCTGTGTATTTGCTTATGACAAATGTCAACCCAAAAAAACAGAGAAAAACCCCTTAAACAAATAAATGACATCATTTTCATTTCCGTTTTTGTGCAGTTCACGATGTTAAGAGATCGCACTGAAAATTCAATTAAAGCGCTCCACTTGCAAATGCACCCACAAGTGTGGCCCCGCCCCCCACACACACCCCGCCAGTGCCCCTCGCCGCCCACTTGCTTTGGGCACATATACGAATAGGTCGGTCTGTTGGCGCTGGTTCGTTTGCTTTTTGTGCGCCTTAAATGGATTTTGATTGAGTTTAATTAAATTTTATTAGGTTTTGTCACCCTCGCACACTCAGTCGTGCCGTCGTCCGGTCCGGTCCGCTCCGCTCCGCTCCGCCCCGGACTGCGACTTGAGCTTGGGTCTGCGAGTGAAATGAAAAACCTTCCAATTTGTGCAGTCGCCTCTTGTTGGAAAATCAAAGCATTTGCTTTGGGCTTATTATGCTTGAGACCAGATGCAAGCTGCTGTCTTTGTGTGCGTGCTCATATGCCAAATGGATTTGCTGAATGTGTGTGTGTGCGGGTGGGTTGGGGAGGGGTAGGGGGAGGGGTAGAGGGTTATGCTCTATGGGTGATCTAAAATTTCACTCGTTTCAATAGACATTCGAATATTTTTATTTGACGTTTGTGTTTATTGAGTCTTTCGGTTGCTGGTTTTGAATTTCTCTAGGTCTCTTAAAACTTCGTTAGTCTCTCTCTCTCTCTCTCTCTCTCTCTCTCTCTCTCTCTCCCTCCTTCTATTACTCTCTTAGTCAAGCTCAATTAAATGAAACGAGTTGAACTGCTTTTTATAGCTTTAAAAATGTTTTTTTTATTTTGTTAAAGTTTGATTCGATATCGATTTGAGTTTTTTGTTTGCTTTGCAGACACAGTTTTCCCAACGTTTTTTTTTTAAGATCTAACGACACATATTAGCCAGACTAAGTTCTGTTTTGTGGTCTGGTCGTCGTCTGGCCAGACGTGCCAAAGTGCAAATTGCGGTGGTAAAACCGTTTGGCAGCTTTTTTGTTTTGTGGGTGCAGTTTTTTCCATTTTCAAATTTAATGCACAGCTTTTTGGTGAAGCGCTAAAAATCGTTCTTAATCAATAGATAATTGAACAATGTGTGCACATACCAAATTTTTGTCAAATTCAACAGTTATTTGATATCGAGTTATGTAAAGTTGAGTTTATGAACTTATTTAACTATGTAAATTCCTAGAGTTTCGATTAAGCAGAAAAAAGTATAACAAAGCGCCGCATTCACTGTCATTTAGTCTAAGCACAACTTGTGCCTTTCACTCAGCAAATCTCAGCTGTTGTATGCCCCATTGACAATCCTAAGCTCTTGCTGACACTTTCTCGTCGAAGAGGCAGAAGAAGAAGAAAAGAAGTCAACTCGTTGAGTTTTGTGTGGCTTGAAGAGCATTTACAATGCAATCAACTGACAGCAGAGCGGAAGAGAGGGAGGGGGGAAGCTAACTAAACCATGTGTTTATATTGTTATTATAAACGATGACACCTTGCCAGACTGGTGAAAGGCAGGCTGTTGTTCGAGGGGAGTTGCCAGACAGTGCGACACCTTTGTGCGACTGCGGCTGCTTAGCTCAGCTTTTGGGTTTTATGAGCGGCAATTTTATACAAATTTAAGCTCTTAAAGATGACATTTTGATCTGTTTTGATTTCCCCAGAGAGGAGGCAGAGAAAGAGAGAGAGGGTTGCGTCTCGCTCTCTCTCTCTATCTCCCTCTGGGGGAAACTTTTATATGTGCGCGGCGTGTGGTGTCGTCCTCTGACAGTGCTGTAACGTGATTTTTTGTTGCCACACCCTCCCGAACAGCTCCCCGCCCCCCTCACACCCACTTGCCCCTTTGTATTTTGGCAATGCTGTATTTTTTATGTATTATTTTTCCTTTGGTTTTTTTTATATCCATGTCAGCGTGGGCGTTTTGTGCGCTGTCTCGCTGTGTGCAAAGGGTCCTTTAGCCCCCCATCTCTCTCTCTCTCTCTTTCTGTCTCTCTCGCGCATATCCTTAATACATAAAATATGTTTGATGGTTGCCAGCCAGCTCATATGTCAAAGGTTAACGCACGTGCCCATGGATTCAGTATCGGATTTGGGTTCGAGTCGAAGTCGGAGTTCGCCCAAATCGAAATTTAATATATTTGTGTAGTGAAGCACAACTGTGTGAACTTTAGCATTCGTTACGTTTGCCAACTCGCATTTTGTGGTTTGTTTTCTTTTCGCTTCTCTTTTTTTTCGCTGCAACTCCCGCCCTCTTGTTCGTGGTCTTGTAATTCTTGTTTCCACCGAAAAGTATGCTGTAAAATTGAATTATTTATGATAGACCGACTGGCCAAAGTTTTTCATTACAAGAAGACAGGAAAAATGAAAAGGAAAAACATTTGATATGGGTACGATAACTACAGGAAATGGGAACGCAGACAGTCGGAAAGACAGACAGACAGACGGACAGACCGCTTGCCCTGAAATCAAGCGCTCGCCATCTGCGATAACGCACCGTACGGTGCGACCAGATCTCAACAACTTTCAATTAGCCAACCTCACAATAATGGAAATTGATTGCCATTGTCAGTTCAGTTGTTGCGCCGAGAGCTCTTCCGGCTACAAATCAATTATAGACTACTCATTTCATTCGCATCGAGGTGTTCTATTTTCTATTTACCTTTCGACGAAAAGAAGAAGAGGAACAAGAACGACACAATACAAAATCAATAATTGAGC
Organism: Drosophila montana; assembly: GCF_035044405.1. Lineage (NCBI taxonomy): Eukaryota > Metazoa > Arthropoda > Insecta > Diptera > Drosophilidae > Drosophila > Drosophila montana. The sequence goes on from NW_026996452.1 coordinate 188,872, forward strand.
CATCGCCGTCATAGAAAAAGTCAACAAATATTGTTGTTAAGGAAATCTCGACTCGTACACCAAAAGTTAATTTCATTGAAAGAGGCAGAGTGGGACAGGTAGCACCCCGCAACCAGAGGGGCTTCTCACAGGTGACAAACATTCTTATCGGCACTTCAAGTGCTCGCCTCAATTTGGGAGTGCGGCCTTTTTATTTTGTTGCTTTTCCCATAGTTCGACTTTATCTTTCTCATTGCCGCAATGTCGCAGTTAATTGTACCGTCAATATTGACTCTATACCAATTATCTATTTACAACCTTGAGAACAGAAGAGATATATATATATGCCCCAATCGATATTATCAATAGCGGCAATGGAAACTATCCAATCTAGTTCAAATATATGTTATCGATAACTAACTAATGTAATCGAAAACGAATAAATTCTATAAGAAAAGTACATTGTTGATAATGATTTAGGTAATTCATTTAGTGTGTGATGGATATTAACTAGAGAATCTTTAGAATAAATATACCGATAACAATATTGATCTAGATTACAGAAATCGATACTATCAATAGTATTAAAACTACCGTATGTAGTTCAAATATATTCTAACAATAACTTTGTCGAATTTATTCTATGTGAAAAATATTGTTAAAGATTATTACTAACTAGATCGATAACAATATTTATATATATTGTCTATCGGTTATCGATAACGATTGTAGTTAATTAGTCACTTTTTTAAAATATCTGAATTCTCTTGCTAGAAATCAGAAAAGATTTCCTAAAAGTTTCTAAGAAATAAAAAGGTTTCTGCCAAAATTTAGAAAAATGTTCCTGTTATGGCAATTATCGAAAATTTAGAAACTTTTTTTATCTTCTAAGCCCTCCATAGTCTATTATATTTTATTATATTTTAATAAGCACAACTCTTGACCTAACCTGACTCTCAAGTTCACCAAATCAGTTGCCATTCTCTGCAGCTGTATTTATATAAAAATCTATTAATACCTGCATGGAAACTGTTCGAGTTTAGGCTCTGTAGGCAATCTCGACAATCTTTCTGAGGTGTTTCTTTTTTAATCTCCGTAATCAAAGTTAAGAGCTGCTTTTGACTAATTTTTAAGCAAACAATGCGGCTTTGTCGCTTATCTAAACTAACCTCTATTTGCGGTAGCTACCTGATTTTTAGTGCAGCTCGTGCAAATGTCGGACACGTAACTGTATAAATCTTGAGCATATGACGTGCGACTTAAAGTGACAGCCGCAGCTGCCCCTTTGCCGCACTCCGCTGCTCTCACCAGGCTCTTGCCACACGCCGCATTCGGTATCATGTGATGCGCGCCTCGCAAACAGCTCCGCAGGGGTTAGATTTTTGGTTGTGCGTGGAAGGGTGTGGATGGGAGGGGGGTAGCGGGGACTGCTAGGGTGTGTATAGCATGCACAGATTTCAGCACCTTTTTTTTCGAGTTTTTCAGCTTTTTTTTGCCAGCCACAGACATGAAGTGATTTCGTATTTATACCCTAGCAAAGGGTATGATACATTTATCTCAAGCTATGTAACGCTTGGAAGAAGACAACTCTGAATTCATTGAGTATACCCATATCCAATTCTAATAAGCATCAATCGGTATGCAGAAACTAGTTTCTCAGTTTTTTAGCTGTCTTCAAGTTACTTGGGTTAGATTTGATATTTATTTAGAGGGTGCTGGTTCTAACCTACATATCATAAAGGAACTATCTTGACCTAAACGTGACCAAGTTTCGAACTCCGCGCACATAAGCAATATAACTATCGAACTTCTATAACAATAAGTCCTAGTTTTTTTATGAAAACATGATGAGGCATAGATTTTATACTTATCTGCAAGGGTATTTAAGCTTTGGCATTCCCAAGAAATTGTTTTTTTCTTACATATTTTTTGCTGCTCAACCCGTGATGTAATTTTCCGCAACTTTTTCGTGTTGAGAGCAAGACCCCCAACTCCTGAATACTCCCAGCCAAACCCCAACTCCTTAAACCCTCGTCACATTAATGTCTCTATAGCTGTCAGTTTAGCCAGGCAACTAGGTGGCTTCCTGTGTGGGCGACTGGGCGTGGCGATTGTCTGTGCTTATCAGCAGAGCAGACCCAAAAAAAAAAAGTGTACGAAAGAAAATCACATTCTGCGGCAGTTTAACGGGTTTTGCCAGGTGAAAATGTTGGGTGTGCGTGTGTAGGTGTGTGTGCGTGTAGGTGTGTAGCTTGTGGCACGCGCTTTCGACGCTTGTCAAAAGCTTTAAACTTGCGCTACTTCAGCGACTGCCTTCCGCCTGCCTTCCTCCTGCCTGACACACGCGGCGTATGTGTAATTTTTGCAACTTTTCACTTGCTGCTCTCGCTTGATGGCAAAACTTTTGGCATCAAATTGGCGCCCCGCTTGCTGCTGCACTTTTACAACAATTTATCATTGTGCGGCGCAACCCCTGGCCCCTCAACACACCATGCCCCACCCACCCTCCGCTCCGTCCGTCTGCGTCTTTCTTGACGCCTGACTAATCGCTAAACAATTGTTTAACAATTCAAATGGCAACATAATCACATTAATTAGCATTTTCGTTGCGCCTCAGTTGGTTTCGCTTAGTTGTTGTCGCTGCTCTGCTTCTTCCTGTAAGCGCGACAATTGCCAAAAAAAAAAAAGAAAAGAAAAACAGAAAACTTTTCCCACACATTTTACAGCACATGAGATTTTTCCTTTGTTTTTGCTTTAGTTAACAGTTTACTTTTTGTGTGCAATTTTCACCAAAATATTTTCTTTATATCATAAATGCATTTGAAACTTGTTCTCATTTTCCCTGTAAATTAAAAATATATTTGTTTTACAGTCGGAAAACAGCTGAAAACTGAATATTCATATAGTTTTGTTGTTGTTGTTAAGTGTGTTGCGCCTTCGCGCTGTTTTGTTTTTTCAAGTTGTATTCATGAAATGTTCACACATATTATAAATACATTTATTCATAGGGTTCATTCAACTTTTTCTCTTTCGTTTTTTAATTCTATAAAACATCTGCCCAACTGTTCGTAATGGCATCTGTTTTTAATTGACCCACATATTAAGTACTATGCATAAATTATCTCAACTGTTAAGCTTTTAATTTATAATAATATAATATAATATAATATTTAAATGTTTTTTAGCAAAAGAGTTCAACCCAGACATTGTGTTAGCTTTTTTATAAAAATTAGAATTATTAAATTATATAGATTAACAGTCCTTGAGTAAGGGAAAAAGGAATATCTATGGGGTCCCATTATTGTCAACAACTTCAACTTCATTTACAGAACCGCTCAAATCGCTCAAATCAAAATTCACGACTACTGCAACATTTGAACCAGCGACTTTTCGCTTGCTAGTTGGATGCTCACTCTCCTGAGGCACGCGGGCTTGTGACGTCACTTTCGTTTTTCTTCATGTTTTTTATAAACATTTTGACCACTTCTTTACTATTCCTCCACTTTAAGGTCAAATTTTCCGAAAAAAAAAACGTCTCAATGCCCACTTTTGATCCAAAAGGAAGCTTCAGTACGAAAGGGCCAAATGGACAAAATATATCTAGCTAATTGCGGTTCACTAAGGCAGCTTTATTTCGATTTCCAAACCCATTCAACTGCAGTTAATTTGAACCAGTTGGTTTGAATAAACTATGTGTCGTCAGAGAAACTTTCAACAATTTTGTTTGCTCTGTTTGCCAATGCGCAATAAATGTTGCTTATTTGTTTATGACTTTCATATGCATAATTACCGATATAATTTCCAGTTAATTGCAATTTAATTTTTGCGTAATTTGTGCGTACAACAACAACAACTACATAAAAAGAAGCAGAGGGCAAAGAGGAAAAAAACTAACAATAAACAAATATTTGCTGTTTTTTGTGTTGCGGTACATCAAATCAACACACAGCTCATTACCATTACCGCCCACTCCCACCTGCCCCCCTCTTTCGCGCCCTGTCATCCATCTATTCACCCATCTATCCAGCTATTTATCTGTCTAACTGACTGAATGTCTGTTTGCTCATTGCTCATCATTAGAGCCAAATAATGAATTCATGTTTTTAGCTGCTCTAAAATTCATGTTTAATTTGGCTTTCAATGTTTTTCTATGCCCTGTGGAAATAAATCGCTAAAGAGGAAGGTAAACTCAGTATATTTTTGAAACATTTTTAAAGAGCAACAAAAGCTGAGTTAATTTCTCCATCAATATCGTTACAGTTATCTCGAGATCTATTAGAGCTAGAGTTGTTAAATTTGGTATGCAGCTTTTCGTATTAATTTCCAAATCAGTTTTACCTCGGATTTTATATACCGCACACAGTTAGCTCGGTTACTTAGAAAACTTCGATCCCAATTTAATTTATGTTATGCTAGAGTTAGGATTATGCAGGATCTCGTGTGTGTTCGCCTTGCTTACAGGGTATCTGCAAGTCGTACAAATTTCTCTACATTATTATTGGTTAAGCTTTTTTTTCGCTCGCTTTGTTTTTATTTATGTTAAACAAATGCTGTTGAAAGATAAATTATGCACAATTTATTTATGGTTGGCGCAAATGGATCGATATATTTGTGTGGAGCCAGCGGCAGGGGCAGGGGCAGGGGCAGGGGCTGCGGGGGATTTAAGTGTTTCTTTTTTTGGCCATTTTGAAGACTTCCCATCCCATGGAGCTCGTGGCTGGGGAGGCACTTAATAAATCGCTGCTCATTAAAAGTTTTTAAGGCAGTTTAATTTGCTCGGCACATGAAAACACTATGAACTGACCTTAGAAGAAGCTGCCGCAGCCGACCCGCATTAACATGTCTCCTCTTGACGGCTTTAATTGCTTAAATCTAAAGCTTAATTAAATTGATTTATGTAAGCGTTTTATTTTTTTGAATTCGCCAAACACTTTGTGCAACTTTCATATTGTAATTTGTAATTTGTAATTGAAGGTAATTAATGCGCAATAGCCACAAAAGGCGTGGCAGGGGGGCTCTCTACCAAGTGCTGAGGGGCTTAACTAGCCACAACACACACACACACTCACATGGATGAGATTATAAATAATTGAAACATTTATTGCAGTCATGTGCAATTTCGTAGCTAATTATAATAAGCAACCGTGCCGTATGACTCGACTTGGGACTCGCTCTCTCACTCTCTCTATCTCAAATGAACGCTCCCCCACAAGCACGCTCTCTCTCTCTCTCTCTCTCTCCGTCATAATTGTCATAATTTATATGAGCTTTGCAAATAGTTGGCTTGTCATTTGGCCTTAAATAGGCCCCATCCCATCCATACCCATGCCAACCTCTCTATTTATGCCCAACACATTCCTTACCCAGTTTTTGGGCGCTCTCTGCAGCTGTCAGTATTACATTTTGTCATTGAGAATGCGTTGTTGTCAATGCCTAACAATTAATTATTATTTATTGTGCTTGGACTGGGCTGCCGCTGAAGCCTTTAAAAATTACATTCATATTAATTACGTTATAAGGAATTTCGCGTAGACGCAATTTTTGATATATTTATGCAGCTGTCAGTTGTCTGTTTGCCAAAAAGCGGCATATTTTGCATATGACAAGCTGCTTTTTTAAATATATATGTATATATTAGCACATCTTTCGTTTGCCTTAACGAACCCCACAAAATTTGATTCAAGTACTTGTAGTAGACCTTGCGTGTGATATACGCCAAAAATTTCAGCTTTCTAGCTCAAAAAGATCCCGAGTTATGTGCAAAGAAAAAGCGTACATAATATGGAATGCTCTTTACAGCTTCTGTTATTTACGTGCGGCTCACTACGTGCGCTGTTAATAATTAGCTCTGTTAATGATCTTTTGGGATGTTGATTATGATGATTATTTTGCGAGTTAATAATAAATATTTGTTTTTTGCTTTTTTCGGCGTAATTTCGGCTACTGCCGCCTGTCTTATGTTTTATCTGTCATGTTTATTTATTGTGCTGCGTATTTCTTTCATTGGGTTCTGTTTTATTCGTATTTTTGTCCATTGCAAATGCCGCGCCGCGCCTATTAATAAGCTTTGAACGTAGCCGCATAAATTTGTTGATTTATTATGTTGCACTTAATTAGGCTCAGCTCAGTCAAGGCACTGGCTTAAAGCCATCTTCAGATTGTGTACAATTTAATGAAGTTAACAACATTTGGCTAAGCTCCAAAATGTTTGGCCAGGAAAACTAACTGCATTTGCAGACCAGTCAAAAGCATGAGGGCAGAGTCAAAGGCCACAACTGTCTGATAAAAACGAAACCAGAAATAAAGTTTTGGCCACTCGACAAACTATGCAAGCGATATGAGTGTGTGTTTGTGTGTGTTAACCTGGCTAACGTTAGCAACAGACCACTGAGTTTCTGGCTTTTAAAGTTGCCAACATGAACAGCACACATGCATCGTCGAGTATTCCAAAAATGATAGCATGTATCACATATAAGTATCTGCTAATGCACTCAGCGAAAAACTGCATGATGAAGTGCTGGGATCCAATAGACATATTGTCCACTAGAGCTCACTAATTGGGCTTAAATTGATAATTACTTATTTTTCATTGTGAATACTAAGAAACTATAACAAGAATTAAAAGTTAATATAAAAATGCTAAAGTTGAACCAGCGACTTCCCCGCTGCTAGACCGACGCTCAGAATAGAACTTGCAGCAGCGTTTTTCTTCGAGTGCATTTACAGCGATACTTTTACTCCCACACATTTATGAGTATCTGCCTGCCCGTACACCCGCCTCATGCTCGATGTTCCCCTCACGTATTTTCTCCCAGAGATACTCACATCCCTCATAATCTGCAAATAGGCATCTGGTCTTTTTTTTGCCCTGGCGATTGCTTTGCAATTTGTTCTGGCCAATGCGCGCAACCTGGCAGCAAATTGCTGGGGCAACATTGGGACTCGAGGCGCGGCTGGGGCAAGTCAGGGGGTGGGGCGTCGGTCAGCTTGTTGCTTAGATGTTGTTCGGCTGTTGCTTGGCTTCATGTTCGACTGCAATTAATGTAGACACTTAATTAATCATAAAAATTGGCGAAATGTGCTTATGGCTCATTTAAATTGACAAATGTTGTGTGGGCTGCAAAAATCAAGACCTTACAACATAGTCGTCATCACCATCATCATCGTCATCATCATGTTCATCTACGTGCCGTCGATTGCATAATTTCGGAATCAAAAATCACAGATGACCTGATTAACATATTCTCTGCGCTGCTCTAGAGCACAACTCGCTCCCCTTTCTTGTACTTTTAATATTATTCATAAGCATCATGCGCTCATCATTTTATGATAATGATAACAAACTCATTAATTTGTCGGCTCGTATAAGTCTAACATTCAGTCAGTCAATCAGCCGCTCATAACTTTACAACAAACATCTGTCTGTCGTCTTCTTGTCTCTTGCATACTAATTTGTCTAACTGACTGATGTCTGTGCCTAACCCACTGGATTAGTTGTGCCGCTTCTTGTTGGCAGATTTTTCGAAATACGCCTTGTGACAGCTCGAATACTCAACTGAAAATTCACAACAGATTTAATGCCCAGATGGGCGTCGAACCAGTTTGTTTGCCAATTTTTAGCATGCTTAATCAAAAAGATCCAAAGAAATAGTAACAGTCGTATAGATTTTGAAGTTAATTCGTGCGGTCAGTAGCTATGCCAAGCTGCATAATAAAGCTCCCAGCTAAAACTCAAAAAGATCCTGAGATATATGAACTTCTTAAGCATATTTATATTACCTGTGTCTAGGCTAAGTTGCATACCATATCTCCCAACTGGAACTCAAAAAGTTCCTGAGATATGTTAAGTTCTTTGGCTTACTTGTGCTGTCTGTATCTATGCTAAGCTGCATACTAAGTTTTCTAGGTGGAACCCAAAAAGTTCCTGAGATATGTTAAGTTTTTAAGCATATTTGTATTGGCAGCATCTTAACTAAGCTGCATCCCAAATATTCCAGCTGGAACTCAAAGAGATCCTGAGATATGTTAAGTTCTTAAGCATAACTCTAGTTGAATTGAGCGCCTGCTCTAATTGTCCAAGCATTCTGGCACAGGCTCTTTAATCTTTTGATGCTCAACTCAAAAAATGTAATTCCTGTTGCTGTGTTTATATATATATTAGAAGTAAACAAATTTCATCTCGAGCTGCTCGTTTGGCTAATGCCGCTCACGTACGCAGCGGCACTCCCCTTCACTCATTTCCCCGCCTCTCCACCTCTTCCTCTTTGCTGCACGCGGCCGCACTAATTTTATGGCTTAATATACTCGGTACTTCCATCGTTTGGGAGTCGGTTCTTAGACGCCCCCAGTCTAGAAACTATGAGAGTTTCCTTGGCGCAAAATTGGCACTCAACGTCGTCGTCGCTGTCGTGAGCTGTCAGTAATGCTTCACTCATTCACTGAATGCCACGCCCCCCCCCCCCTTCTCCCTCTTGCTTCGCTTGTCCATGCGCCATTCATTGCGTATGAAAAAAAAAGAAGAGAAAAGAAGAAGAATTTGTCACGGCAGCTTTGGAATTCTTAATTTTATTACACTTTTGGCGTGCGTAACGTGGCAAGAGACAAATAGAAAGACAGCCCGAGGAAGCAGTCAGAGGGGACAGCTAGAAGATATCGCCGGAGCTGTGTGGGGTGAGGGGGGGTGGGCGGTACTTGACGTAGTTGGGCATAGGCCAGGCAGCTTCTGGTTCTTGTGACTTATTTTTTTATTATTTTTTTTTTGCTTGTATTTCCCTTAACATTCCTGCATGCAAATTTCGAACCCGCCTTCGTTCGTGCCTTGTCGGAAATGACATTTTCATGCGTAAATTGAAATGTGAGCGACGTGTTTGGGGATTTGTTTTTCTGTGTGTATATATGTGTGTGTATGTGTGTGTGCTTCCCCCCATGGAGACACGCCTCCGAGAAAGTAAAACCAAGTTGTCATTGCTTTTAATTATTTTTCATCTAGCCGCCTGTCAGCGTCGTCGCACCAAATGCAATTACAAGCTTAGCCACGCCCCCCATGCCAAGTTGCAGAGGTCTTGGTCTTGGTCTTGGTCTCTGAGAGCTCTTACAACTGAGCCTCTTAACGCTGGGCATTTGTTAAACTTATTAACTTTCACTCGAGCCTTAGTTATAGGGCCTTTGAAGAGCAACTTTTTTTAAAACAACTGCATAATAAATCCGTCACAAATGTTGTGACAAATTAATAATTTCTATTGAACTTAAGGCAATCTTTGCTATAAAATGTTGTTTTTACGTAAATCAATTTTATTTCTTGTTCGTTTTATTATTTTTATTTTGCCCTCTATGTAAGCTGAGTTGCTTGCACACTAAATATTTCCATGAATTCTTTAAAATATCCTGAGATTTTAAAGCGTTCTTCTCACTCTCTCTCTCTCTCTTCATTGCAGGTAAGTTGAAATGATCCCTGGGCCTAGAAAGCCGCACAATAAATAAATTGCTATGCAGCTAAGTTGCCTTTTAACTTCCGTTTAACTTTTGCGATCTGTGCTTATATCATATGCCTTGCACACACCATATATATTTATATATCATAGTCTAACTGGCAGACAGAGTCGGGCGGCATTTTAATTATTGCAAAACATAAAACTGCCAGCAAAAGTCGGTCAGAGGCCTCGGCAGCAGTTTTATTGTTTTTTTTCTGTCTCTGATAAGCGCAATTTCTATAACATTTCCGGTGCGATAAAAAAAAACTCGACTAGCTGTAAGCAACAAAAGCACACAAAAGCACAAACTATCATGAACTATATACATATATAGCGAGAGAGAGAGAGAGAGAGAGAGAGAGTATGTGCAGCTGTGTGCATTTTAATTCAAGCTGGCAGCACTTTTTTTTTTGCTGAGAAAATGGCATTTGCTGTCCTACACTGAAACAAAAAAATGTGTTAAAGCAAATGTGGCAATGGGAAAATCAAATGCACAACAAGCCGCCGTCGACGACGACAAGTTGGGCGATTCCCACTCGAGTAGGGTTTTGGTTTTTGGTCTCGTTTGCCGCCAACATTCAATAAAAATTCAATTTAGAATCGAATTTGTTTTCGCTCGGCTCGCTTCTCGCTCCCTCGCTCTCTTTCTTTAGGACTGTCTCGCTCTCTCTTTCTCCCTGGCCAATTGTAAACATTGTAAAATTGGCAATAATATTCCTATGCATGGAATGCACCCCCCTCCCCCGCCCTCCTTCAGTGCCCTGCCCTAGGCATGCATAGGGAGCGCGTATAGAAAACTTGCCGGTGTTAGCTTTTGTTGCGTTGCACTTGAAAACAACGGGGGGAGTTTATGATATAAACAAGGGGCGTGGCAGTGCGTTAAGTTTTCATTTTGTAAACCAATTGCTTAGCCTGGGCAGCATTTATATGCATGGAAAGTGCCTTTTAATACCCTACAGTTCGAAAAAGGCTAAGCTAAGCTGCAAACCTGAGTTCTGCTCGATGTGAACTCGGGCACTAATAGAGCGAGAGATATGAAAGTTTATGTGCACGTTTTTAAGTACCAAACAAAGAGTATTTATGCATCAGCGCTTAGATTTTTGCTCACACAGCCCCGAAATTGATAAAAACTAAAAATATCTCTTCTATGTGAACTCAGGTATAAGTGCAGCTAGAGTCCTGATATTTGGTATGTCTATGTTTGAGTACTCAGGCAAGATTGTATCCGTATAGGAGATTGAAAATGTCCTGCCAATACACTGTACACTTTACAAATATACAATTAGAATAGTCCTCAACATATAGCAAAGAAACTGGGTATGCTTGTTTGTCCTACAATTCAAAACAAATATTATATATACCAAAAATATCTCAAGGATCGCTTTGTACGAGTTTTGAGTTATGTACAGGGTATGTGAAAGTCGGCAAGTGCACTTGACTCTAACTTGTGGCAAATGCACTTTACGTTTGCTCTGTTATATTTATTACATTTGCCATGTTGTAAATTGGATTTTAATGTCAACAAAGCAACTTTAGTCTAAAAAGTACAGTCGGAAAAACCAAAGCATATTTTTGTGGGCAAAAAGGCAAGGCCCCAAATTAGCCACAAAAACTGAAATTAATTAGGAGCCCAGCAGAGTGCGACTTTAAAAGGTACAAATTAAAAGAAAAGTAGAAAAAAACACAAAATATTAAATATAGCTTTATATATAGAAGAAATAATCATTAACAAAAGGCTAGAGCTAGGGTTTTCCTTTGTTATTTTTTAGAGCTTAATTCTCTGCTATTTTTTTGTCGCCAATATGCAAATGTCAAACTGGTTGATGACAATGTTGATGATGAGGTTGGCAGCCGCTGTCCCCAGCCTGTTCACAACATTTCTTGACTTGGGCCACGGCGCAAAACAGTTCGGACAGCAGTCACGTTAAGCGGAAATGGCAATGTCTAGACTTTGGATGGGCCAGCACCAAAAAAAATGAAGAAAAAAATCAGAAATGAAAACCTCCCCAAAAATAACCGCAAACATTTGCAACGGCTTTCTCCGCCTTTTGCCTTTTGCCTTTTGCCGCCTGCCAGCTGCAGAATAGACCGCAAACAAATTTCTGTAACTGAGCCCGGGCAGAGCCAAAACCCAGCACCAAGTCGCCCCGCCTTCAATTTGCTGGAGTAGCCACATGAAAACCGCCAAAAACGATTCATTTTCAGGGTGTCCACAAGGCTGAAGGCGGTATGGGGGGTGGTAGGAGGGGATACCATCTAGCTTACCTTGCTAGCACTTGATAGCTTTTGCTTAGATATTGTGGCCAGCAAAAGAGCTCTAGTCGAGTGATAAGTGGCCTGTTAGGGAAGGCTCCTTCAAAACTTTTACACACTTTCATTGTTATTATTTATATTTTAATGTTAATATTTATTGTTATTATCATTTTTATTTATTATTGTTTTTATTATTATTATTTATATTTTTATGATTAAAATTTTGACAATAATATCATTTTGAAAATGTTTTTATCCGCGCTTTTCTTTTATTTTAATTAAATATAGATAAACTGTTATATTATGTATTTTATATTATATTTTATTTGTTATCCCTTATATATTATAAATTAGATTTAAACTTTGAAAGGATTTAATTTAAAAAATGTAGTTTTTTTTCCAAAAATTATTATCTTATTAGTTATGTAATTATTCATTTCCTCCTCCCAACTGACGCTTTAACTGTTTTTATATTGTATTTTATGTTTGGTTGTGCATGCATGTGTGTCTGTGTGTGTGTGTGTGTGTGTCTATCGTTTAAAATATTTGCGGAAACAAGTGCTGATAAATGCGCCATTTTTGCATTTTGATTTCATTTCCGTTGAGTTCGTTTCTTTTCGTGTTTGTTGTTCAAATGAAGAAAAGCTAGCTGGAATAAAAAGAAAAACAGCAATTTCCGCTTTATCACAGTTGCAGAGAGGGGAACGGCAGGCGGCAGACGGCGGACAGCAGGCCGCCGCAATGATATGGCAGAGCATCAACAGCATCAGCCTCCTCACATGTGCCTCCTTTTTCTCAAGGCCTTTACTGCCGCTGTTGCTGTTGCTGCTGCACGTTTGTCTAAGGACTAAAAGACTATGAAAATTTGCCGAGACGGCAACCGCGGCAACGCTGGCAGCTGCTGCTATTGTGGCAAATTTCTCAATTCGCATTTCGCATGTGTTGCACTTGTTCCATTTCATAAGCTGCACATTTCTCTTCATCTGCGGCAGGCAGGTTGCAACATGCTGCAGCAACTCCCCTTGGCAGCGGCTATGCCTGCAATTTATCCACCTTCTCGCTCGCTCGCCCCTCCCCCCCCCCCCTCTCTCTCTCCCTCTGTCTCTTTCGCTCCGTCTCTCTTTGTCTTTGGGCAACATTTGTTACAGTTTTCTGCATGTCTGGCTGTCATATTTTCTCATCTCCTGCGCTTTTACCTCTGGCAATTGCTGCCTAGTCTCATGGTCTCACATGCACTTCTCCCCTTAGTCTGCGCATGTACTCCCCCCGCTCTTCCTCAACATCGTCGTCGTCATCGTCGTTCTTGTTGTTGCTGTTGTTTTCCAACTCATGGCTCATAATTTTACTTGTGCACCATAAATGCCAACCAGTCAGCGAATTTCTGTTTCAGTTCTTCACGACAAACATTTGCCTAAACACCCAAGCCCAAAACTCGCAACTGAACAAACAGCTCCTGTGCAAAAACAACAACAACATCAACCTGTGCTCTCAAAAGATATGCTGTCCAGTCCCTTTGGACTGCAAACAGCAGTTGAGCCAAAATGATCCAATTGCAATGCTTTTTCCAGGTATTTTTCCTGTATTTTTTTGTCATGCTTCGTTTTTCTTTTTTCAAAGTCTTTTTTTTTTCTGCCGTTTTTGCTTCCGCTGTGCAAACAGACAGCAACTAGAACCAGCCGCCAGACGACGACGCAGCATCAAGTCCGGCACCAGAGAAATGCAAACATTGTCCAACATCCTTAATCAAATATTAGATCAAGGTGATCAGGCATGATAGACTAGTGAATGCCCTTTCGGGCGTGAATGAAGAGTGTAGCGATTATTATTATTTTTCTATTATTAATAATTTATGTTAATAAATGTTATATATACCAATTCTCAGCCTTCTTGTATGTATATGTCTGGCCACTATGGAGTTCCAACTAAGAGATTCGAACCAGGCACCTTCTTGTTATTCTGCCTTCAAAAATTTAACAAACTAGTTTCGATATTTTTTGTGCTATCATTATCGATATCTAAGTTATCGATTGTTTTGTAATCTATTTTTTAGATTTATACAAGAGATTGCTTAAATACCCTGTAAGGTAGCGAATTAACACAACTGTTGCCTGACAGCAATCCGCCTCCAACTTTGGTCATATCCACACACAGGTACACTCAATAACACACACACACACACTCCCACACAGTTGAATTGCCTTCATTGTTGCTTTTGTTTCTTGTTGTTGCTGGGCGGCAATCTCAGCATTGCTTTTGGCCAGAGACTTCACGTTCGCAGCTTGGATTTGTTTGTGAGCGGGCGGTGAGGGGGCCGTTCAGGTAGAGTTAGCAATGCGACCAGGTACTTTGTCTGTCTGTGTGTGTGTGTGTGTGTGTGTGTATTGTTTTATATTTGCATTTGTGTGTCTAGCTTGTCTCATTGTGCGCATTAACAACCCATACACACACACGCACGCACACAGAGACGTGTGTGAAAACAAGACAAATGTGCGCCATTTTGTTGGCTCTTCCCGTTACTTCTTGCCGTGTGTGCCAGTGTGTGTACACTTATATATTTTTTCTGTTTTTATTACTTACTCGCGCATCGTTAAAGTGACTTCCGGTGCCCTCACACACACACACACACATCATTTATGGTAATAGCGTATTTTTGGTGTGTGTGTGTGTGTATGTGTGTGTATTGTATGTATGGCATATATTACGGGCCACTCGTTGGGTTCAGGCGTTCTTCTGTCTGGCAGCTGCATGCGTTAAATTATGCACAGCTTTTGCCTTGACTCGCTACCCAAGCTCAACCCCCCCTCGCCCCATGTCCTGCTCCCACTTCCGTGCTTTTTCTCTGCATGGGCAAAAGGTGACGAAATATTACAACTTAACCTTTTTCGGCAAATTTCCGCTAACAAAATGATGAAAGCCTCATACAGCCCCTCCCTTTGCAGAGCTCTATGGCAAAGTTTATTTTCATATCTAGCATTACCTGTACCGTTATTTCTTACGTTGTTTATGGCAGACATCCAGGTTTTCAGGTTGATTTTTTATTAAATTTTAAAGTCTTCTGCGAGTCGCATCCCATTCTTTTGGTTGTGTTTCGTTTTGCCTGCAAATCGCTGCCACTGATAAGGCACAGTACGCAGCAGCAGGTCGCCAGATCATAAAATAAATGTGTGCGTGCATGCAAAAATATTGGATCACAATTAATTGCCCTTGCACCCTTGAGTCAACAGTGTCTCATGTCAGCTGGCATATTATCCATTTATGCAGTATACAAATATGCATATATATGGTATAGTATGGTCCATGCATATTCATATTTATTCAGCGTGTTTTTTTGGCATTATTAAAAAATTATTTAACACAAACGCAGCAATATTGACGGCCACAGCAAATGGCCAAAAGCGATGGCCAGATTAAAGTCCAGCCAAGCAAAAGTTTCGATTATTTACAAATAAATGATGTGAGTGGATTTTGCCAATCAAAATCCCGTCCAAACATTTGGCAAGCAAACACAAGAACCAACAAAAAACTTTACGGGCGGTATCTATAAAATACCATAAATTATTGGGTATTTTTTAGGGTTTTTTTATGGCGTAGTCAGTTGTTATTTTAAGAGTGAATTGCTTTTTTATACCCTTGCAGAGGGTATTATAATTTTGTCGTGAAATGTGTAACGCATAGAAGGAGACATCTCCGACCCCATAAAGTATATATATTCTTGATCAGTATCAACAGCCGAGTTGATATAGCCATGTCCGTCTGTCCGTCTGTCCGTCTGTCCGTCTGTCCGTCTGTCTGTTTCTATGCGAACTAGTCTCTCAGTTTTAAAGCTATCTTTATGAAACTTTGCAGAATTCCCTCTTTCTGTTGCACGCAGCTCATATGTCAAAACCAGCTGGATCGGACCACTATATCATATAGCTGCCATAGGAACGATCGGTCGAAAAGTAGGTTCTTGTATGAAAAACATTTTTGTTTATAAAGTTATCTTGACTAAACTTTGTATTTATTAGTTTTACTACGCTCCCCATATATATGCAAAATCCTATTAAGATCGGGCAACTATATCATATAGCTGCCATAGGAACGATCGGTCGAAAATTAAGTTTTTGTATGGAACATTTTTATGTTTTTCAAGATATCTTGACCAAACTCGGTATTTATTAGTTTTACTAGGCTCCCCATATATATGCAAAATCCTATTAAGATCGGACCACTATATCATATAGCTGCCATAGGAAAGATCGGTCGAAAATTAAGTTTTTGTATAGAAAATTTTTATGTGTTTCAAGATATCTTAACCAAACTCGGTATTTATTAGTTTTACTACGGTCCCCATATATATGCAAAATTCTATTAAGATCGGACAACTATATCATATAGCTGCCATAGGAACGATCAGTCGAAAATTATGCTGTTGTATGGAATTTTTTTGTTTTTCAAGATATCTTGACCAAACTCGGCATTTATTAGTTTTACTATGCTCCCTCCACTTATGCAAAATCTTATTCACATCGGGCAACTATATCATATAGCTGCCATAGGAACGATCGGTCGAAAATTAAGTTGTTGTATGGAAACCTGTTTTGTTTTTCAAGATATCTTAACCATACTCGGCATTAACTATTTTCCCTGTGCTTCTTAGATACGGGCAAAGCACTATGAGCATTTTGAAAAGGTTGGGTCTGCAAGGGTATTAAATCTTCGGTGTGCCGAAGATAGCACTTCTTTCTCGTTTTTATATGTAATTAGTTTATGCTCTTGCGCATTAAAAATATAAAAATAATATTGTTAAAATTTCTCTTGAATTTTGATTATTTATTCTTCAACAGTATGTTAATTGTAGGATATATTTATTCAATACGTATTTCATACCTTTTTATATACATAAATTATCGCACACAAGCACACACACACGTTAAAACATTTTCTCTCATTTCTCAGCACTTCATTTATGCCAAACAGATTTTTAATTATTGACTGTCCGTTTAAATATGTGCGATAATTGCAAGATTTATGGCTGTGTGCGAGAGTCGAAACAATGCGGGAAGAGAAAGAGATGGAGAGAGAGGAAGAGAGAGAGGGCGAGAGGGCGAGCGGGATAGAGCTAGCTGGACTGTAAATAAAAAGCGTTGCATACTTCAAGGCGTCGCCGGAAACAAATTGCACTAGAAAACTGCGCGCGAGATAAGTGAAAAACGAGAAAAAACGAGGAAAAAAGGAAAATGCAAAAAACTCGAAACAATTAAAAGTGCGCGACGTAGGTGAAGAGGCGTGGCAGGGGCGGCTCGGCGAAACTTAGCCAAGAGGCGAGGCGCAGGCAGGCAAAAAAGTTTGCCAAAAACACAAAAAAAAACTGCGAGTTAAATTGGGAGAGACGACTCAGAGAGAGAGAGAGAGAGAGAAAGCGAGGAGAAGGAGAAAGAGGGAGAGAGGTGCTCTTTCTAGTAACTGTTACTGGCAGTGACTTGTTTCATGGGCGCTTTTGGAGATTTTCAGTTTATTTTTTTCTTATGTTTTTTTGCTCTTGTGACAAAGCAGCAAAAGTCGAGAAACGGAAGCGTGTGGGCGTGGCGGGTTGGGCGTGGCAGTGAACAAGGCAGCATGGCCAACACTTTATGCTGCAATTTGCACTTCATTGCCAGAGCAAAGAGCAGGGGGCTGCGGTGCAGCTGCCGCTGCTGTGGGGCAGTCTGCTCAAAGCACTTTATAAATTTTTTAAGTGCCATGCAAAAAACTTTTGCCCCAACGCCTAGCACAAAGCCCATGAGCGCGAGAGAGAGCGAGAGGGAGAAATTGTGAAAAATTGTCGTACCGGGCTTTAGTTCTTAGTGTTGTAAAGGACCATAAAAAGCGCCACAAAAACAAAGAACATAAACGCGCGGGCCAACGAATTTCGCGAAATGCGAATTGTCAAAGGGAATGAGAATGAAACTTGTTTTATATTTCATTTTAATTAGAGGAAAATGGCAAAAAGTTGAAAAACAAAAAATTAAAAATAGTAGTGTTCAGTAACGGAAACAGGCAATTGCTGCGACATCTAGCGGCCAGCAGGGTAAACAATGTAATTGTGTTTTGCAATTGAATTTTCATTAGTTTGCTGTTTGCTTAATATATATGTGCAGTCTCTAGGTGTGCGTGTGTGCAAAACCGCATAATTTAATTTAACAAACAAAAACCGCAACATGTCCAACTTACAACAACAAAAACAAAGCAAATAACCAAATAGAGCGCGCGCGCGTTAAAAAACGTTCGCAAACCGCAGGAAAACATGTCACAAACGCAACTGCAACAAAAACAACAAGCAACAAGGAAAATCAACAAACAACGAAATGAATTTTTAAATGCCACAGCAAACAGTGCAGTCAAACTAAAAAATAGAGACAAAGAGACAGATAGAGAAAGAGCCAGAGGGAGAGACGCAAATATGCCATGAATTTATGCCTTAGTTGTTTTTCGTGCCGCATTTATGGCCAAATCGCATCTACAAAATTGATATTCTAAACGCGTAAAAATTTATATGTGCCAAATATGCATAAAACGGGCTAAAATTCTTGTTTTTTCCTATCCGAGAGTTTTTTTTTGTTAACTGGCATTAAAAATAAATGTTGCATACTTTGCGGGCGCAACATGGCAAATGCGATTTTGCCAAACGATTTTTATGATTGCTGCGCATATTACCTATATAAATGAACATAAATGTATATCTTTATACTTACATGTGTTTTCTCTTTTTTATTTACCGAAATGGCGTTAAGAATGACGGCATTTTGTGACTTCATTGAACATGCCGAGTTTATGTTTCGGCATGATTTGTGCAAGGATTCTCTTGGAGTTTTGTCTTGCTATCTATCATATTATTGTACATGGCAATTAACGGTCAAATTTTCTTGGCTCTGTCTTTGCAGAAAATTTCGAGCATTTGCTTGTTAATTCATTTTCTATAGACTTCTGGAACTATACGAATTCTATTCGTCTATTCATTTCGTGTTCATGTTCATATTATTTTCTCTGTCCTTATATTATCAACCATCTACCTATACTCTATTGTTAAAGCACTTCATTACATTTTCTTTATACGTTCATCGTATTTAGTCATTAAATGGTCATACTTTTGATTATAGTAGAACATTTATTTTACAGTTTATCATGCTATTTGCCAATTGCATTGGTTTACTTTTGCCTGACTTACTTCTTGTCCTCTATGATAACTTTATCACTATGCTTTTTATGTAATTGAACATATTATTACCATTTCTCCTCCATGGGCACATTTTTCTTTAAACCTGCATTATATATTGTTTATCTCGCTGTTGCCATTGTAAAATCTGTTTGATTTGCATAGAGCATAAAATGTTATTGCTATAACTTAAATATTAGTCATATTCATCATTCATCTGTCTTGCATACTAATCTAACGTCAAATACATGCCGTTAAAATGTTTGTCCTCCATGGTCACATTATGTTCTATCACTGTTTACATAGAACTATTTCGATTCCTAATTTAATCAATTTGCATTGCTTTAAATTCCACATTTAATATATTTACGTTTGGTGGTTGGAAAGGTAATTGGCTACAAATTAAATAGTTTGAAACTATTTGAGTAAAGCGTTGCACACTAATTAAAGAGCTGTCATTACCTGTTTTCCAAATTGCAGAATTAAAAAAGCACAAATGGATTTCTCCCAATTTGAAATTTAAAACAGTTGTTGAAATTTTCTGTAAATTGAAATTAAACACAAAAGTTTGTTTGCAAGTTTTATTTGGTTTTAATTGGATTTAATTTTTGTTTTTTTCCCTGTCCATTTCTCTGTCTCTCTGTCGCTGTCGCTGTCTCTGTCTCTGTCGCTGTAAATGTGAAATTATTACACAAAAGGTTAGACAATTCGTTGCGCTTTAATTGGATAGAAATTGTGGCCAAAGCAGCTACACATAACGAGCAGATGCAGATGCAGATACAGATGCAGATGCGGATTTCAATAAATATCATAAATACATGTCTTCTCAATATAGCAGGCCCCTCTCTTCTCCATCTCCCGCTCTCGGTGTGTCTCTCGCTTTCTCTCTCAAATAAGGTCGAGCTAAATGCGTTGCCAACAAATGACGCTGCAGCTGCTGCTGCGCAATTGCAATTATATGTCATTGCAATTGCAATTTTTTACGCTCTAATTAAAGTGCTGACAGTTATTCAATTATACCCTACCAGCCCCACCTCCTACTCCGCCCCGCCGCACACTCAATTAAATGCGCATTTCTCAAGGCGTTGGGCCATAACAAAGAGCGAGAGAGAGAGAGGATGAGAAACACATGCGAAACTTGGCTTTCTCTACAACTCCAACTAATGGCCAACAATGAGCACTCAAAATCGCATTAGAGCCAGCTTTCTTCTTTAGCCTCTCCCTGCTCCCCTCTTTGCCGCTCTCTAACTAACTTGGCCTAAAAGCAGACTACGCAAAGTAACATCAATCAATTTTTGGCTTTCAAGTCGCGTACGCAGCAATTTGTTTGTATAGAAAATGCCCCGAAGTGTGCACCCCCTGCCCCTGTCCCAGACCCTGTTCCTGTTTGCTGTCTAACTTTTAATGTATTTCGGGCACGTCTAACCGCAGGCTAGGGGCTAAGAAGGGTAAGGGGCTCAGAAGTGTGTGTGTGTGTGTGTATGTGTGTCGGCTGTATTGATATGCCTATTGATATAGCCAGGCTTCATCCACATCATCCCCATCATCCCCATCATCAAGCCAGCTGCCTGTCTGCCTGCCACTGGCATCAATTTCAACACCCTTTTCGGTCGTCCCCCCACCTCAAGTCTGCCCCTGCCACAAATTGTTGTTTCTCCTTGTGCCTATTACTTGTAATAATATTTTAGCAATTTTGTTGCCATGTCACATATGCGAAAAGCGTCTCTGCTCGTGTCAAGCTGTGGCAGTTGAGTTCCTTTTGCTGCTTCGCCCTCGATCATGTCCTTGTCCTTTTCCTTTTTTTTAAAGCCAACAGCAACAAAATTTGCATTTTTATGTCGCCTGCGCCTAGGCCAAGGCAACAAAACAGGGCCGGGCAGGGCAGCTGTCGAAGAGAAATTGATTTGATGCAAATTAATGACAGCTTCTTGTCAATTTCATGAAAGGAAAACAAAATAAAACCGAATTTATGTCTACGCTTTAAATGAGCCTGTGGCAAATTTTTACAGTATGTCGAAGTAAGAGCGGGGGCTTATTATAAATAGTGTGGTTAATTTTTAAACAAGACTCTGCTACAATTTATAAAACTCAAGTAACTACATATGTCAATTACTTAATTATAATTACATTAGTTTTTTAATGCTTTTAATTACTTAAGTCATTGAAAATGAATTCCACCTAAAACTAATAATCATTTTTTATAATTTATTACTTAAATACTTCAGTGAATCTTACCATTAAATATTTAATTACCTTATAATTATGTTAAATAATGTATCGTTAATTGACTAAAGTAATTGATTCTTTAATTACTTAGATACATAATTAAATTATTTTATAAATACTTTACAAAATGTATAAAAATATTTAAATATTACTTCTGTATTTATATAATTAACTGTATATTATTGACATTTTATGTCTAATTACCAAAGTTATTCTATATTTAGGTAAATAATTAAATTGTATTCATTAAATATTTTAAAATAATTAATTACTTTTATTTACTTATGCAATATTAAATTTAATTACATCTACAATTACTTAAGTATGGATAAAACCTTTGACTTGAGAAGCATTTACCCACGTAATTAATTAATCTAGTAATTATATTAATTTTATTATAAATATTTTAATTAGCTTTTAGTTTATATTAATAGTGATTTTATATGCTCCACTCTTTTATTGCTTTCAAGCTCTCGTTCACAATCCCATCTACATCTAAAGGGCATCTCGACTGCGTTGTGCAACTCTTTCGAAATCTTTTACTCATTTGCTGTCCCTTTTATGGATTCATGCTAATTTTTAATGGATTTTTAAGTAGGGCCTTTAAAATTGAGCAAAAGAAAAGGCAATTTATTCCGAAGATTTTGACATAATGACAATGTCGTCTATCATCTGCCACGCCTTGTTCCACCGACCCTCAGGCTTATCCTGTCACTTGTCTCGATTGTTGTTGAAATTAATTTAAATTAAATTTGTATTTTCTGCTTCTTTTCTTTTTAGGTAAGTTCAAGTCCTGCGAAAGGCGTCGCCTACATTTGGCCCGAATATTGCGTAAGTTACCTTTAAGTTCGAGCCGCAAAAGGACATTGGGCGGCTAATCCTAATCCCGGGATCGCATTTAAATAAAGTGCCCGGCCACTTGACAGCAGCCGCATAATTATGTTCATTGCCTGTTCCCAATTTCCAATTCTCCAATTCAATCAAAGAGCTTTGCGCAGCGCCCTTAAGCCCAGCCGCAAACGCGCTCAGCTCAGGCAGTCGCCGTATATCCTGGGTGTGTCCTGTGTATGTCCTGTGTGTCGACTTCGTCCTGGCGGCTGCCTTGGCAGCTGAGCCCTATTGAGCTGGATTAGGCGCTAACTGCTGCAATGCGCTTGACGCTAAGAGCCACAAAATATTGTAAGCTCAAGTCCCCACTCCCCGGCCCAGGACCATAAATTAATCAACAAAGCGTAGCACCGAAAAGTCCTGCAAAAAATGGGAACTTAAAAGCTGTATTCATAGCATAAAAGAAGTACAACCAAAAAACATATTTTCGGAGCGCAGTTTTTAAGCCACATAAGTGACGTTTAATTCACTTTCAACGCGGCCGTGTCCTGTCCTGTCCTGCCCTGTCCACCTGGCCGAGCTGTGTCCTGTTCCTCACGTAATGCTTATTATTTACTTTATTAATTTAAGTGTTGACCCTGGCTCCAGCCCCTTGTTAGCGAGGGTGGCAAACAATTTTCCTTTTTTTTCTGAGTATGCGCTTCTTCATCATTTAATTCTATTAAAGCCAAATATTTACACGAAGCTCCTGGCTAACAGAAAAAAGGCCGACAGACTGTGCAGAGTGCAAGCACTTTTGGGCCCGTCTGTAAATATAGCTAGAGACCCCGCCCCACCCCAGACCTCAAGCTGACTGCGTAGGTGCGTGCTGGCCACACCCAGGACCCACGCGCACAGGACAATAGCCGCACATGGACGCGGCGGCCTATCTGTTGGCCTAGAGTTTATTAAAAGTAATGTCCCGCTGCTTGTTAGCGCGCCGGCGCTAGGTGTATTACGTTCAGTCAGAAATTTTGCTGATGTTCAACCCCGCCCCTAAGTGGCGCTACGTGAAATAACTACAGTAAATTAAGCTTAACGGGCACAACAACAAGCTGTAACTACTCTAGATTCAGAGCATTCGATAACAGCTATTGTGGGCATATAGATAGTTTATGGCTCTTAGAATACTCTTTGATGTAAGGTATGCCAAGCTTCAATTTGTAGTTATTTGAAAGAGTAACTGCACAGTTTTCTATATACTTATTTATATTTTACATTTATTGTATATTGTTTATTTAATTACCTTTATGTATTAAGAGAGTATCTAATCAACGGATATTCTATTGTAACTTGCAAGCGTGTTCACTATCTTACTTTTAAGAGTACACATTCCCTTTTTTAGTTTCTCTTTCTGCCTCATACGTAAACGTTTTTGCTGATGCTACACCGTCTCTCTCTCTCTCTCTCTTTTACGCTTTCGCGAGCGCATGCCAATTTGGTGCCTTCCCTTTTGTGCTTCATTCGTAATTGTTTTACAGCTGATGCTTCAGTCTCTCTTTTTCTCTCTCTCTTTCACGCTCTTGCGAGCTTACATTGGTTTCGTGCCTTTCTGTTTATTACTCATACGTAAACGTTTTACAGCTGATGTTTGTTTTTGCTATTTAAAATGCCATTAAAAGCAATTCTCTTGATTATCGCGAAAAGTTTTCAAATCTTTGTACTCAAGCCTTTTGTTTTTCAACCCCTCCTCCTTATTCATTAAACGCATTTAATTGCCCAGTATTTATAGATGCCTCGCTCTTTTATCTTCATCCGCCCCTAACTCTGTGTCATTTCCTCAAGTTTCTTGTATTTTAATTGTTCTCTGTAGCTGCTGTTGTTTGACGCATTTTAAGGTAATAACGCACAGACTTGCTGCAAGTTGCTGCTGCGGGCTCTACATCAAATATGCCACGCCTCCAGCGCGGTTGTAGCGCCCACATTAAGCGCTTACGACAATGCTCCTGTCACACGCGCAGGACACACTGACAAAAGGACATTTTGTTTGTCAAATGTTTGTCATTTGTAAATGTCAAACGGCGGTCGAGCATATTTTGCATGCATGAGAGGGAGAGGGAGAGGGAGAGGAAGAGAGGGAAAGATATTCCTTACAAGTGCAAAGGAAGTGCGGTTAGGTTGGGGTAGTTATTTTCTCCTTCTCCACTCCCACCCACATGCAAAGGCAGTGCTTTAAATGTGCTTTCAGCTTGAGGCCCGCATATCTTTGGGCTCAACTGAACAAAGAGCAAGACAGAGCGGGAGAGTGGGTGAGAGAGAGTGAAAGAGAGAGGGAGAAGAAAAGAGTGGAAATCGAGGGGAATGACAAGCAGTCAGCAGGAAATTCTTCTGTTTAGAATGAATTTTGCACAACAACCAAAATTATGAGACATATTTTACTCTTGTCTGGGGTTTTGTACTGCGGCTCGTTGTTGTCTATTTGGGGTGAGGGCGCAGGGGGCTTCTGTTTTCTTATATAGAAATCTGACATTTAAATATTTACTTGCGTCAACTTGTGACATTTTACTCATTATGAAAGCCAAAGCGGGATCTGGCGATATGCGTTTCGCTTTCAGGTCCGCTGCTGCAGCGAAAGGAGGGAGGGTTTTGTTGTTTGTCTGGTTCTGGTTGGGTGGGAGCCTTGTTCAAGGATTCGGTTTTGTAAAACTTTTGTCATGCTTTAATTTGCCGGCTCTGAGCATTTCGTATTCATAAGCTGACGCAATTTTGACAGTTTTTAGTGCCTTTTTGTCATAGTCTGTGAAGACTCGGCAGCTTCTTGTGCGCTCCTCTTCTTCTTTTTATGTGTAGATTTATTTCCACGCAGAGACGTGGATTGGGCGGGGGTCTATCATTTATCAACGCTTCCGGGCGGCTGTCTTGTTCCTGAGTTTTGTGCTCTTCTTGACTGACTGCCGTCTCCTTTCTTTCAATTGGGATTTTCTGTTTGTTGTTGCTGCTGTTTCTTTTATTCCCTCCTTCCTTCAGCATTTGCCCTTGCCGCTCTTCTGTAACGTTTTCTGGCCTTGGGGCAGGTATAAATGCTGTTGTAAATGTATTTTTAAATGTAATGAGATTATTACGCAATTAGTAAAAGTTTTCTGCGGGCGGCGTGCGCTGCGGGTGTCGGAGCGGGGGTAGCTTTAGGAAAGTGAGCCCTGAGGTAGGCTTTTAACTGCTCGGATTTTATAGCTAATTTATTTTTGCGTGCGCCTCTGTTATTATGTGTTTGAGGGGCTGTGCGAGAACAGGGCTTCAATGTGCGCCACCCCAGCGAAAGAGAAATCCAATTTGATTTACAGTGAAATAACTCAAAGTTTATTTTAAATAGCTCCTCAGTTGCTCTGTGAAAGATTTAATCAAAAAGATATCGCTGTAGACAATATTTAAACGAAAAGTTGATATTCAAGACAAAAAAAAAGACTTGATTTAAGTTGTTACATTTCGCATTCATTTCAGATTTATTAATTTATTTTTTAATAAACACCTTAAATATGTTCATGTGTGGTTGCCCTTAGGCAATTTGCACTGTAGTTTTAGCCTCAATTTTGTACATTTGGCTGCCTGCTCTTGGGGCGAAACTCTTAATTAATTAAAAATAGAGAGCACTTTGTAACTGTGTACCTTTGTGTCGTGTGTGCACCTGTGCGCGTATGTGCGTGTGTGTGTGTGTGTGTATGTGTGTCTGTGCGTGAGTGTCTGGTGTAACATTTAGGTTCAAAAATATAAAATTTTTGCATAAACAACACAGACTCTGGACGAGCATTTCATTATGGTTCAGGCACAAGGCGACCACAAAAACCTAACTAGACGCACACACATACATACATACATACACACACACAGACACACCTCTCCAGAGTTGCAGCTGCCTGGCCAAAACACGCCCATCTCCGCCCCCAATCTCGCCTGCCTACGTGCCACATGGTAAACGCTTAAGGGCTCAACAAACACAAGAAGTCAAGACATTTACACTG
The DNA here is from genome assembly GCF_035044405.1 of Drosophila montana. Classification (NCBI taxonomy): domain Eukaryota; kingdom Metazoa; phylum Arthropoda; class Insecta; order Diptera; family Drosophilidae; genus Drosophila; species Drosophila montana. Next base: position 214,797 of record NW_026996452.1, read on the forward strand.
CACTTCATGCTTCAGCTACAGCTACAGCTAGAGCTAGAATTGAGCCCAGCTTCGCCCGAGCCGAGGCAAATGAACCTTAAAAACAAATCATTATTAAAGACCCGTCCGTAACCCCAGACTAACCCCGCTCTTCCCTAAAAGACTGCTGCCTTGCTTCATATTTCTAATTATATTTTTGCACCATGTTGCATTTTCTCTTTTCGCTTGGATGTGTGTGCATATGTGTGTGTGTGTGTGTGCATGCCCCAGCGGCAAATTATAGTTAAACATAAGACACAGTGGTTCCTTTTTGTAAGCCCTACTGGTTGCGCCCCTACGCCTGCCCCTGCCTCTAAGCTTTTTGACTTTGCTGGGGGAAAGTGAATTGCAGTGGGCGTGTCTTGTTGTTGATTCACCAGCGGCACTTTTATGCTGTGCATTTGCTCACTCTCTATCGCTCTCGCTCTCTCTGGCCCCCTCACGCTCGCTCTTTCTGCCTCTTTTTCTTGGCATAACCAAGTTCGCCCTCATGTATTGCTAACTTGTTGCAGTCCGTTCTGCTACTTGATGCCTTTAGAGCGTGAGTTCGCCCGCCTCCCACCCCCTTAGGCATGCAACATGCCACAGCTGTCTCTGCATGTGCCCCACTCTCTGCCCACGCCCCTCGTTGCTTTTCTCTAACGCTGCTCGTAAGCAGCTTTGAAAATTTGTTTTTGATTGAAATTTAAACAAAAGCTGCATCGTTGCTGCCAACAGTCCAACAACAACAACCTAAACGCACTCCTAAACGCCTCTAAACATTGCCCTGGCAAAGATGAAGCCAAACTTACCCTGAGAGAATAAAGAACAATAAAAAAGAGAAGTGTATCGCGAAAATATGGACACTACGATATTTTGGAAAGTTTTGCTTCATTGATATTAAGGCAAGGACTACATGTGCCTAAAGTAAAGATCCTTAGTAAAAAAGGAAAGATTTTAAAGCCTTTATTATGTATAAATTTAGGTAGATTATATCTAATATTTATTGCAGTTCTGTGGTATTTAATAGGCGTTCGTTAGCTCACAAGTAACCATCTCGCTGAAACTACTGAAAAGCCTGTTTCAGCGTGTAGGGTATATGGGACAAAATCATAGCATACTTTGCTGCGCAGCGCATTGGCTTCAGGTTATACGACAACGCACCTTTGTTGCGTCATGTTTATGGGTGTGCGTGCGAGCGTGTGTGTGTGTGTGTGTGTGTGTGTGTGTATATGTGCGGCTTTTGTGTGTGTAAAGTGGCAGCAAAGTTTTTGCATTGAAGGCGCAAAGCAAGAAAAACGAGGCAGCGTCCCCAACGGTGCGCAACATGAAAGCGAAATTCCTTTTATTACAATTTGTTGTTGTTTTTGTCGTTGTTGTTGTTGTTGTAGCTGCTGTTAAGCATCTGCTTCAAATGAAATTGTTTATCAAGTTTAAACTTTTTGAAGAGAATTATGTAAAATATGTTGTTTGCGGGCTTTTGTTCGTCGTTCATCATTCATCGTTTGTCTTTTGGCCTTTTCAAAAATGTTTTACATAAAAATTAATTTTCTGCTTGAGCTATTAAACATTTATGTGCCATGTCCTGTGGCCCATTGTGTCTATCAGTTAGCCTGTCCCACTGTCCTTACAGTCTTCCTGTCTAACAAATCATTCAGTCCTAATCCCTAGCAACTGTCTCTCTGGCTCTCACTCTCTCTCTTTCTCTCTCTCTTTGTCTCTTTCGCTCTCTGTGTTTAGTTTCAATTGCAAACTCTACTCTAGAATCACTCGGTTAGCTGCCTAGTTGCCCAGAACTTCCGCTGCCAGCCCCCTTGCAGTTCCGCTTTTTCCTCCTAGCCCCCTTCGGGCAAAGCGATTTACATTTGCGGAATGCAGCGCAACCAACTGGTAAAGCGCTTAAAACTGAAAGCTCATCATTGGACGGGGACTGCGGCATTTGGTTTTTGCTCTTTGCCAGCTGCCAACCTGGGAATGACCCTCAACTTGCATATTTATATCTCTTATGATTAGATCAGCTCAAAAGCTGCGCACAGTGGGACCAGCAATATATGCACATCATAATTTACATTAAATTTGCCTGTCATGTTCATGTAAAATTTGTTCGCTTTGCGTCGCTCATCAGTCAGTTAGTTCTTCAATCAATCAGTCAGTCAGTGCAAACGGTCTTTTATTAGGATTAGGATATAAATTAATGGGGTAATTCAATTGAGGGAGTAATTGTTCAGCGTTTATTATCAACCAGCCCGTCGCCCAATTAATCAATCAGTCAGTCAGTCAATCAAGACAAACAGTTTTTAACGTTAAAATTATACAATCGTGGCGTAATTAATTTAAAAGAGTCTTCGATCATCGTCGATCATCAATCAGTCGGCCAACCAATCAGTCATTCAATCAAGACAAATATTTCATAATTTATAAAATCATGTCGAAATTCAATTCGGTAGGGTATTTCGAAAGCAATTCATATGCAAATAGGGCTTGCAACGCACCTAACACTCCACGCACAACGTTTTCCAACACTTCCGCCTTATTGTCGGACACATTTATCGATAAGTCGTTGGCCTAATCTGTTGGGCAATTGTGTCGCAACGTTGAGCCGCCGTGTTGGTTCTATTGTTCGATTCTTGAATACTTTCACTGCCAAATGAACAGTTGCCATTGAAATCAAATGAGTCATGAACCAAGTTCAGCCACGCGTCTAAATTTCACAGAAATGTGAAACAATAAAAGCAACAAAAAAATATACCATCAAAATGACCCTCGACCCCCGACCCTGGCCAGGACACTCGCAGCTCCTTTCTGGTCAACTGAGCAGCAGCAGCAGCAGCAGCAGCAGCGAACTGAAGGTCATCATCATCAGCAGCAGCAGCAGCCCCTTTCCCTCCCCCTCTCTCCCTGTATCATTATTATGCTTCTCCTCTCCCTCTCTCTCTCTCTCTCTCTCTCTCTATGGCTTCAGCATTGCATTCTCCGCTCGCCGGAAGTTGGCAGCCAGCCGTTCGCATTGTTTTTGGCATTTCATTTGGCGTCATTTCATTGTTGCTGCTGGTCAGTGCAACCCCCTGCCAACACGCCCCTTTTCACCATAATAGGCAAGCTGCAGCATGCCCCACTCCTGCAGCTCACTGCCGCTTTCGCCAACCCTGCCATGATTCGTGCTCAGCCATGGGGTTGATGATTTCCGTATGCATAGCCCATTTTATGCACAACTTCCGGAAATTTCATTGCGATTTTTTTGCAGCGGATGTTGAATTGTTGTTTGCTTTTTGTTTGAGATCCTGTTTCAGTACCTTACGAGCTAGCCACCCACACAGAAGCCCCACTAGCCCAGCATCAACAATTCCCAGCAAAAATCAAAACTTTTAAATGCTTTTGTTTTGAACAGCTTTGCTTTCGGCTTCGATATCAGTTGTGTTTTCCTTTATGCTTTTCGGGAAATATTTTCGGGCACATTTCCATTGAATTTCGCACATTTATAAATATTCATAAGAATTTGCAAAATTTCCACCGCAACGATTCGGCATTTTCCATCAGGCTCTCGAATTGCATGACTCAAAATTCCGTCACATTGCGAAATGGATCAAAATTAATAATGTTCCAAGAAGTAGGCAACAGTTTTTCACGGCCTACGTATAAAGGACGCTCTCTCACTCTTGCTGTCTCTTGCCGTCTCTCTCTCTCTCTCTCTCTTGATTATGTAACCACATTTCCGGCTGTGCCTTGTGCAACATTAGCTTTGGCTCTGCCTGCAACCGACATGCGTATGTGTGCCGCCGTCTCTCTCCCGCTGTCTCCCAATATATCTAGCTCTCTCTGTCACGCACTCTCGGTGTCCGACTGCTGCATGCATATCAATTGCCTTGCGGTCGACTTGGTTTACACTAAATGTGCTTTTGTGGGAGCGAGAGAAAAAAGAGAGAGAGGGAAACCAGCTGGAATGACAAACGCACTGACCGCATTCACATACGTTCCCCGACAGAGCTTGATTCGAATGCCCCAGCTCCTAAAACAGGTAACTGATAGCTATACCGAATCTAATGATTTGTGCGCTTAATGAAGTGCTCGAGGCGCTTGGGTTCTGATATTGATATTCCATAAAGTATACCTGTCTCCCGCAGCAATGGAGCGCTCTGAACAGCCTTCTTCCTCTTATTGAACTCAACTTTCCTATATTATATGTCTTAGGCATACTTGACTCTCAATATGCTGTTCTCTGCAAGCCTCATTCATTACGTAATCCCCTTCCCCTGTGCTTAATCTGGACTTCCGTCTAATCTCTGGTCTTTTAGTGCTTATCTAAACATATTTTTTTTCTGCTTATTTCTCTATCTCGGGTTTTCAATCTTTAGTCGCCTTTTCTTTTCGTAAGCTTTAGTTTATTGTCGTTTCACCTTTTCTGTTTGCTCCTTGTCACATGCCAAGCCACCACCCCCTTGTCACCCCGCTGTCTATGTGAACAAAGGAGCTGCCCGTGTGACGTTCTGTGCAAGATTTTTGGTATACCCGCTCCTCACCCCTGCCCCCTATTGTTGTTATTGTTATTATTATCATCAAGTTGTCATGTTAAATGACATTTGCCATATTTCATTCATGCAGCAGATTTATGTGTGTGCGTGCGTGTGTATGTGTGTGTGTGTGTGTGTGCGTAGCTGCCCCAAAAGACGCACAGCATAAAAAACTGCCCTGGCATATCCTGCTGTTGCTGTTGTATATATCCTGTATATCCTGCTTCCTTTGACCGTTGAAAATGAGCCATGTGAACTGTTGCGGCTGCTGCCAACAATGGTAATAGTCTGCAAGCCCCCTCTTTCTCTCTTTCTCTTTACTCCACTCTCTTTCACTCTCTTTCTATTGTTGTCGCTATTGTGCTGCCTGCTTAGCTGGAGTCCCGTGTGTGTCTGTGTGTGTGTTGCTCCGCTTGTGGCATGTGTCAGCAACTTGCAACTGGTTATCAACTTTGGATTCTCATCTTTATTTTCATTTACATGCATTTTCATCGTTTCTCCAAGTCTTTCTCCCATTTCATCTCTCGGGTCGTTGCCTGCTTAAAAGTGTAATTGTTCTCGTCCATATTTGCTACTACCCCATGCTCCACTCCAGGTGGCATTTTCCCGTTCTATTTCTATTTATCTTGGCTATAACTATCTATTCTTTTTCTTATCACTCACATTTTCTTTAGCTGTCACTGGCAGCTGCCGCCACTCCCTTTGTCTGCCTCGGCCTTTTGTCAACAGGCAGAAGGCAATTATGTATACCTAGAAGAATAGTTATAGACCAACATCTTGTATATATATATTTATGCATAGGGTCGTAAAAAGCAATTAAGCTATGCACATGTGTGGGTGGTCTTTTCTTTATTTTGTTCGTTTCTTTGAATTCCCATCAACTTTTCGCATATTACATTTTAAGCCGGATATTACAAAATGGCCGCTCGATTGATTGTGCTACACATAATTGCAACCGCCCCCTCCCTCTTCCCTCTCCCCGAGCACCCTCTTTTCCAACAATTTGTTAGTTACGCCCCCTCTTACTATATGATTAAAGCGCACATCAAAAGACGCTGCCAAAGAATTTGCATACTTTTGGGCGCCCATCACGAAATTAGTTTACAGTCAACACCAGAAGTCAGCGCACACATCAGCTTCTAAGTGGAAGCTTAAAAAAAAATAAATTTAAATTAAACAGGCAGTCAAAAAATAAGAAGAAACCAGATATTGACAGCACAAGTGTCGCTTTTGATTCCTTGCCTCGGGCGGGTCTTCGAGTTTTAATATGAAATGTTTTGCAATATGAGAAAGACTTTTGCCAGGCTGTAAGGAACATGTATATACACCACTAAATTCAATTTGATGTCTGAAAAGCGATAATTATCGATAATATACAAATTAAAGAAGTGGAACAGATGGACGTGGCTAGATTAACTCAGCTCGTCTTCCTGATCATGTTTATCTATATATATATTTACTTTATAAAGAAAAGCAAAATACTCTCTTACCTCAGCATCATATGACATATGACATATAACTCTCGTTAACACTTTGCAGTGTACTTCAGTTTCGGCTTTGCGTACATCCAAAAGCTCCTTCTGGGTCTTTTCATATTTTGTTGTTGTGTACTTTTGACTTAGCTGCCAAAGCAACGGCCGCCGCCGCCAAATGTAATTATCTAAAAGTTTTTACTAGTTGTGGGCAAAATATATAAAAAAAAAACCTATAAAGAGTCAACTTGAAAACGGCTAAAGGAAATTTGAAAAAAATAAAATTAAAAATAAAGCCAAAAGCAGCCGGCGCGCTGCGCGTCAGCCGCAGGCGTCTCTTGGCGGCTTTTGCGGCTTGTTTCTATTTGTCTGGCAGCCGCTAAAAAGTAGAAAATTAAATTTGTTTCAACTGCAGACTTTGCTCAGGTTGGCTTGCGAGGGTGGCGCATAAAAAGACGCCGGAAGCTGATTTTTCACTAGCCAAAAAAAAAAGCAAAAAGCGGCTGCGTCTGACGGCGACTTCATTTTTTTTTCTCCTTTCTTCCGTTACTTTGGCGCGTCGCCATTTTGCGGCGAATCGAAAATGTTTGCCACAAAGAATTGCAAAATGGAAAAAAAATAGAAAGTTGTCAGGCCATTTATAACAGTTTAGTGCCAATTTTCGGGCATGCTAATCGCATGGAAATGACTGAGACGTGCCACGGACCCAGCCCCGCCCCAAAAGAGAATAAAATGTATGTTTTATTTTATTGTTTTGCCCCAATGCGTCAAAAATGTGACACGAGAACAATAAAGATTTACACATTTTACAAATGAGCTAAGCCGAATTTGTCAGGAAAGCACCCGAATTGATGGCCCTCATGCCTAATTTGTCCCATTTCACAGTGTGAAACGATGCAAATGAAACGTGACACATTTATTAATCAAGTGTCATATGTAAACCGGCTTTTAAAATGGGTTAATTCCATGTGTCTTTTAGCCTATAAAATGGAATTGGAAATATATTGGGTATCACATTCAGATTTATAGCTAAGCTATTGACAATTGTCATGTGTGTGCTACAAAACGGTGGAGCAACTGGAAGGGAACATTAAACTTTGGCGTAGCGGCTCTTTTATACATAATATTTTAAGCATATAAACAAAAGAAAAGGATTTTTAGAATTTACAAAATCAAGTAAAACGCTGAAATTGGAACATAAAAAGCTTTCATCTGTTTAGATGATCCCACTTGACCTGGAACAACTGTAAAGAAATCTAGATATTACAAGAGCTCGACTAAACTGACACCTAAATTGGAGAAACAATGGAAACGAAACAAAAAGCTGATAAAGCTGTTGCGAGAAATATTACAGATACACAGATGCATCTGATATAGAATTTTGTATGTAAATGGGTTTATATAGTAAATATCGGGATATAAAAAATGCATTGCAGGGGAATAAATTGCGAGATAACAAAAATGAAATTGAAATGAATATTTTGTGCAATTTATTTTCACTGGAATTTAAATATTCATGCGTATGCCAGCAACAACGTATATAGAGTGTATATATGCATGTGTACATTGTTATGGGCCTCAATTCTCCAGAGGCACACACACACGTACGTATGAAATTGAAGCTGTGTGTGTGCATATTTAAGAGGCGCACCATCTAAAACGGAAGCTGTTGAAAAGCTGCTGCCTGAAAATCTTTGCATTTTATTTTTATTTCCTTCTCTTTTCTCTTTTTTGTTGGGCAAAAAATTTACCCCGACCCGACGCTCGCTTTCAAGGCTCGATTCGGCTCCAGAGCCGCTTCGAGCATGATTTTTAAATATTTTATAACAATTTGTGTGAAAAGTAAATAGCAAAAGCCCCAAACCTCTTGCAAATTTCCTGCTTCCTAACTGGAAAAGCTATTAGCGTTGAATTGTGTGCTGATTGAAATTGAAAGGCAGCTGTTTGAACAGGTTTGCCTGAATTTGAGAGCCGAGAACCGGCCCGAGTTAAATGATGTGTGCCAAAAGCACTTGAAATCTTTATGAATACCAGACTAGCGAAAAAATATTATATCAAAAGTGACGAATTTCTATTGTGGGCAAGCTTGATTTATAAATCTATGGACAATTTAAGCCAAAAAGACGTTCAATTAACTTGAAACTCGCATATGCCCAGGAGGCCATATTTCTGAAGCATAAGCATAAGGAAATTAAACAAACAAAAAGCAATACCGGCAATTACTGCTCGATTTGATCCGGTGATCTTTCGCTAGCTAGTTCAACTAAACGCAACTGTACCGCATTTAGCTGAAAGACACCCCAAAGTATGCAACACTTTTTGTTGCCCTGCACAAAATTCACTTAGCCATTGGCAATTTGTCTGTGTGTTGCATGCAGCAACACCTGACTTAACCATGGTTACATTTAGAGGTTAAAGTAAGCTCTCTCAAGGGTTGTCTTTCCTCCCCTCCCTCTCGCCAAGGGGGAGGTTGCTTGCAAATCCCGTTAGCAACCGCCCAAAAATACTTGTTATCGCTTATGTTGTCTCTTACGGTCTGCTGGATTTTCGAACACACACAATTTTTGGGCCCAACGATGCGTTGCCTAACAATATGTACGAGAGGGTGGCCGGGTTGCAGTGGAGGGGTTGTGTAAAAAGAAAAAAAAAAGGAAATGTGTTTCTAATTCTCTGGCTGCAATCACTTTCGCTTAATGCTTAATGCTATCTGCCTTGATTTGGGTTCAAGTTCAGGTTTTCCATCTCGAACTAAATGTTTGTAATTTGCCAAAAGTTCTTTTTCTTAGTATGGCTAAGCCCGGCGGGCAAAATAGGGAGAATCAAGCAAAGTCCTCAATAAAAATTACCAATATTTACTTTACAAAATGACAGTTCCACTTGGATCTACTCCTAAGGGCGAGCATGGAGCGGGGGCGAGGGCCAGGCCTCAAATCCCCTGTCAACTTTGCTACTTAATAAAATATGAGTGCCAAAGTGGAAGATACAAACAGGCCAAGTCAGGCCAGGACTCGGGGACAGCAGAAAAAATAAACAACGCGCAGGAGGAACTAGGAAGAAGGGGCAACAGGGAGAGAGGGCGACAGGGCGACAGGGACAAGGACGTGCCACTAATGGCTGCCAAACTCAAGTGCCGCCGATTCGGCTTGCCAAAGGGATAAAGAAATAAATAGAAAATGCAAATAGATGGCAAGACATTTGGCAGAGGACCTGCGCTGCAAGCCAGACGAAAACTTTTGCCATGTCCTGTGGGACTGATTGTGGGGGCAGCTCTTCTCGCCTGCTGCTGCTGCCACTTTTGCCACTCAAGGACATGCGTTGGCCATAAACTGTTGATTTTTATGTAAGTTCGTGACGCGACAGTAGCCAACAGGATCTTGTGTGACCCCCCCGCACTCTCTTTCTCTCGCCCACCTCGCTCAGGTGTGTGGCCCCAAAGAGCTTTTGTCTACCACATCGCGCTCTGCTCGCTGTCGCCCCCGCTTTGACATGTGTCAAAGTTTGTGCTGTGACTGTCATTTCGGCCAGCGCTAGGTCCAAGGTCACTCACGCACAGCCGACCCCTTGCCCGCACGCTCTCCACCTGCTTTGATATTTTGGGAAACAGTTTTTGCGGCTGTGCCATTAGTCTTGAAATTATAGTGCCGCCCCCACTTCCGCCCTGCTGTTTATAAAGCAATTTCAATAGTTTTATGTTCTTCTACCCCATGTGCGTGTGCGTGTGCGTGTGCTAAGCGTGCATTTTACGACTTAATACATATGTGCGTACATATTAAGCGCCTGCTGCTATGCTACAATTTCTTATTGTCGCCACACATTATATTATGACCTTAGTCTGCTGTTTTCTATGAGTTTGTGACTTTCGTTACCATGTTTTATATTTTATGTTAGCCTTAAAGAACTTTCAGTAGCTATGTGCCTTGCCATTAAATAATCTCTAATGCTGCATTGTCTGCAAACAGAGCTGTTTGCTAATTCTTCTTTGTGTCGCTTTCGTCAATGTTTTCGCATTAACTCTTTAGAAAACAACCTACTTGATGCTCCTCTCTCTCTTTATCTTGCATTGCCTCTCGGATTTGTTTTTGCAATTCTGTTATGTGTCGCATTCGTAAACGTTTCTCCGAAAAACATTGTTCATTATTAAAATCAATATAATTTAATTGATTTCTCATAACTATTTGCTTTAATAAGAAAATCTGATTATTTAATTGAAATCTTTTTTAATCTTGATTTCTCTCTTTCTATTTTAGGTAAGTGACGACGTGCTTTCGCTTGCTTTGAGTCAGAATCAAGTAAGATACTTTTTATTTCCCATTTGTTTTTAGCTTTAATTTAAAAGTATTTATTGGTTGATACTCGCTTATCTGTAGTCTAACACCTTTGGAGCTCAACGCGCACATCCTTGTCTGGCTTCATAAATCAATCAGAGCGAGCGTCGCGTTTGGCTTCTGTTTGATATGGTGATGGTGAAGGCGGGAAGGTGGGGAGGGGGCAGCTGCTATGTAGGGAACAGCGAATTTGTTGTTGCTCCTGTCGAATGATGCAACAACATTCCCGACGCAAAGCAGTTAATTTGTCAAATGTCTGCACTTTATCACCATATCGTCAGACCTGGCAACAACACAACCAACCACTCCCACCACCCCCTCCCATGGGGCTAGTGCCGGAAAACGCATTACGCACTCAGGCATTTTGGGGCTCGCCTCTGTGAAATTTTGAAGCGATGCGCAATCAGAGCACTGATGCGATTCCCACAGGAACGAGAAAAGAGCGAAGAGACAAGTCAGAGGCTCGTCTGCATTGCCAGGAAGATTTAGAGAGACGCCAAAAGGGAGAGAGAGAGAGAGAGAGAGGGGGAGAGAGAACGGAGCTGCTAGAAAAACTCACTGGGAAGGCAATTTAAAGTTGCATCCATAACAGAAGCAACAACAACAGCAACAACAACAGAAACAATATAAAGCCTTTGGCCTGCAGGGAAATCTGTCCGGGCTAATGTTGTCCTGGCTCTGGTGCATCCTGTCTGGCACACTCCGCCCACCCATAGAGATGCTGCACCCGAAAGCGTAATTAGAAAAGTGCTCGCATGATAACTCACTTTTTGAGTTGTGGCAACCCTGCCACCCTGTCACCCACCTCCCTGTCCGCCTTTGGCTCGAACATTTAATAGCTTTGAAAATCAGCTATTAAATGGGAAAGCGAATGGTCACTCTTTCCCATCAAATTACCCAATCTATTTACATGGTCGCACTAATTGCCAGGATAATTGAGAGCTAAGCGCCGGCAGTGTGGGGCTGGGTGCGGCTGAGTGGCCAGAGTTGCCTACTGTCAATATGTTGCAATGCATAAAACAAAATATTTGCAACATTGGCAACATTTTTGCATGCAAAAAATGTCATCAAAATGCCATTACGGAGGGCAGGGTGGAGGATAGAGTGGTCCAATAGATGCCTAAAATGTATTCATGTTATGGAGAGTTCGGGCTTGGGATTTGAATAAAAAAGAATGCAATTTGTTTGGCTGGCCCACAATATGTAAATCATTAGAGTTGAAAGCGGACGCCAGTCCAATAAAAAGGAAGGAAAGCAAAAAAAATATTGCAATCTAGAGACTACAGCTAGGGTAATCAAAACCACCAGGGAAAACGGATTTAGGGGATTAGGGGATAAAGCAGAATACTGGCCGTGTTTCAATTATGGAATTCTCAACTTTAAAGTTATAGTAGTATTGGGTGAATTAATCCGGAATGAATAAAGGAGTTTGGAAAGATTGATTGACAGAGTTTTGGGAGAGTCGACCCCAAAGTGGCGTGGCGTCATAAGCCTGCGCAGCTAAGGCGGGTGAACGTCGAACTACCAAACGGGAAACCGCCGGCTCAAATCGAATTCTCGATGTTTGTTTTTCATTTAATGTGTTGTTATTAACACAGACTCCCTGTAATTTATTTGAGTAAAGAATAATAGAGAAAAATAAAACATTGGTTTGAACCAAACATTTCAATTTAACTTTTTAAACCGAATTTCGATTTTCTGTCTAACCCCAGCCCTAACCCACTCCATGCAGTCAAAAGCTTAGCTATAACAGAACGGAAATTAATAAAATTGAAAGAAATGTAAAATTGATGCCGCCCTGCCGCTAATGCCGGGTGCCAATTATGAGCACGCATCGCGTGCCTTGGCAACCCTTGCAACAGACCACAACTCTATTGTAGGGTTGATACAGAAAGAAACTCGTATTGCCACAATGTGCAACAGCCTGCGCATAATTTCTATATGTTGCTGCAACATACAATTAAAGCACACGGGCCGATGTGGACATGAAATCAACGCCTAATAAAAGGTCGGACACCAGCTTGACCAGAGTTGTCGCCCACCATTGCCACAAGCCTTACAGTTCCACGCATTGTTCATGTTGTATGCATTTCGGTCGCTGTGCGGTCCTCACTTGGCGCAGCCCCAGTAACAGACGCAGCTACAATGATGACGACGACGACGACGACGACGACAGAAACACCCAACGACAACAACATCAACAACCACAAACAGCAAGAGGAACAGCAACAGTGACGGGGACGGGGACGGCGACAACCCATACAAAACAACAGAGGAAGCGCAGTGGTCAGCGATGCAAATGGGATTGCATATGGAGCATTAGGCCTGGCTTTGGGAGTTGGGCCAAGGGTGTAGGGTATGTGGCTGGCCGGGGTGCTAAAGGGGCGCTACCAACAACGTCATCAACAACAGTCTCCGACTCGCCAGCAGCTCTAATGACAACCGCACGTCATCAGTGTTGTCGTCATTGTTGTTGTTGCTGCCGCTGTAGCTGCTGTCAACGCCCACATTTGACACGCCCAGACAGCCAAGCGCATACATTATAAACATGCATACATCCAAAGCGATAGACACTAGTCCCACAGTAGTGCAAGGGCAGTAGAAATCGACTTGAAAGCAGTTGAGTAAATAAAAACGTAAGAGAAGACAAAAAGAATTTTATAAAAAAAAAGTTTGTAAATATAGTAAAGTGGGAAATCAAGTTGAAAAGATTAGAGAATCAAAACTCTTCAAGACTGTGGCCCCAATGTAATGAATTTCCAACTGTCACTTGAGGAAATATAGATTTTCTTTTTAACTAAAAGGGAAAAGTGCCCAATAAGAGAAAAACTGTACAGATTCATAAGCTTATTATTTACTTCTTAATATTCTAACTAAAATTATTTCAAGCCCTTATATTATTTTTTATTTTTTTTATTTCATATATACAAATTAAATATATATACAAATTAAAAGTACTAGCAACTGAGGGCTAAAATTATTTTTAGCCACTGTTAAACTAAATGTTAACACAATTTTAAAAAAGTTGTAAAATAAATGCAAAGAATATTATTTTTAAAATGAAATGTTAATATTTGTAGAACATTTGAATGCCAGAAAATGCACATTGTACCACTGTGCCATGGTGTACAATGTATGTGCGTTGAAAAATTTCTGTTGTAGCCGGCCGTCGTTGGTTTTAGCTATTGTTGTTGTTGTTGTGGTTGCTGTTGTTGTTGCTGTTGTTATTGTTGTTGTTGTTAGATGCCCATGTATCATTGGCATTCACGTTTTTTTAAGTTTCATTCTGGTTGGGATATTCCTTTTGGAAGTACAATAACAGGCAACGCAGGACGTCTATTTTGATGCCTCTCACAGTGTGTCTCTCTCCGTCTCTCCCTCTGACTGACTCTAGCTGTCCCTGCTTCTGTCTTCTCTAACCCTTTCTCGCTGGCTTTTGCCTGACATCTCCAGCTGCGTTGCATAATCGCGTCTAATGGTTGTCATCATTAAACAATGTTGCTCGTTAGTTTTGCAACGCGACGAAAATTCAACGCATTTTGGTGGCTCATTTGGGGGGCAAACAAAAGAGGCAACAGACTGGGCGGAGGGGTGGTGTGGTGGGGGGCTGCGGAGTTAGATTTGGCTATGTCGCTATTGTTAACCTATTGACGCTTTTATTGTGTTTACTGCATTAGAGCCCGGCCCGAACAGAAATAACCCAACCAACAAGAGGCCAACACATTTTCCTCCACATTGCGTGTGAGTGTCTGCGTGTGTATGTTGTCATTAAATGCGATTTCATTTTAAGCTTGGGCTATTTTAATTTGTTGCCAATTGGCATGCAAATGCTGGCAATAGCAATAACAACAACAACAACAACAATTGCCACGAAAATTGCAATTTAAATGCGTTGGGAAAATTTGTTGCTGTTCCTGCTGCAGCCTTAGATATTGTCATATTATTGGTGTGTGCATGCGTGTGTGTGAGAGTGTGTGTGCAAGTATTTTTACGACTAATTTGCGTAATTTGTCAGCGCATTTAGTTTGAATATCCCAAAAAAAAAACAGCTGAAAAAGGCTTTTAAAAAATCTTCGCATACGTTTTGGCTCTGCGATAAATAAAAAGCAAAACAAAAGGCTTAAATCTCTATATATAAAACTGTTTGTCCTGACTGACTGACTGACTGATTGGTGATCAACGCACAGCCCAAACCGAAAGAGATAGGAAGCTGAAATTTTCACTGTAGCTACCTTATGTGATGTAGGTGCACGTTAAGACGGGGTTTCGGGAAATTCCATCCGCAAGTGTGGAAAAATCGCGAAAAACGTTTGCATGTAACTTTTTTGTTTACCATCCGATCGGCCTCAAGCTTATTTTCAAAGATCTTTGTTCAAATTCATTTGAGGGGTGTTTCACACTTTAAGGAAAATCCGTTCCTCCTTGGTGGAAATGGAGGTCAAAGATTTGGTGGGTGACGTTTCGCGCTCAAATTCATTTCCAAAGATCTATAAGAAAAATCATTTGAGACGTGTTTCACACTTTTCGCAGAATCCAAAGTTTTTCGGGTGGAATGCGACTCAAAGATTTGTTGTGCGAAGTTTTAAATTGTGTCCGATTTGCTTCAAACTTATTTTCAAAGCTCTACTTAAGAATGTAATGAATACGTGTTTCAGCGATTTGGGAAATTCCACTCGCAACAGTGGTAAATTGGCGGAAAACGTTTCTATGAAAAATGTTTGTTTACCGTCCGATCAGTTTCAAAATCATTTCAAACTTTTTTAAGAACATTGATTTTATAACATACGTGCCACGGGCAAGGCCGGGTTATACCCGCTAGTTATATATATTACAAAAACTATTCGTATATAACAAAAACTATTGCTTTAAACCAATTTCATTTGGCCCTGAAAGCCTAAGACGCAACAAATCGCGAATTTCTCCAGTTTTCTTCTGGGGCCCATATTAATTTTCATTAGAATGTTTTACGAGCTGACGCACAAAACCCGCAGCGATACGCAAAATGTGCCAAAGCGCACTCTAGCTGGAAAATTCCAAAGGGAAATTATGAAATTCTTAGAACAACGAAAAAAATTCCAAGGTAGAAAAATGAATAGGGAAACGAAGAAAGGAACAAAGCGGAAAAAAGCTTGAAATGAGGGAAATGCTAACCGAAAGCTCCAGGGCACACATAATGCCACTTAATTAGCGCAATGCAGCAGCAACAACAACAACAGCAACAAGATAACAACAACAAGAAGAACAACAATAACATGGAACACATGCTTTTAATGCACATTAAGCACAGGGACTCAACGCGAAATCGCCGCAAATCAGGAAGAAGAGAAGAAAACTCGAGCACCAATTTATGGTAGCTGAGAAGAAGACAGCATGTGAGGGAATGAGAGTGAAAGAGATGTCAAATGTGGGTCAACTGCGTGGCTCATTGTGAAAAATGAGTGGAGTGTATATATGACGGTTGAGAAGGGCCAAGAGGAAGAGTCACAATCACATGTGCAGCTCTTTTTTTTTGGGTCGTTTTGCATTTTGGTTTAAATGTCATTTGCATTTCTTTTTTCCATAGCACAGCCAAATGGCCAGCTGCTTAATGTGTGTGTGCGTGTGTCAGTGTGTTTGACTGTGTGTGTATGTGTGTGTGGCAGCCACGGCTGCAAATTTATTCCTTGCCTTTTACTTGATTTAATTGTGCATAAATATTTTGCCATTGCCCGCTGCATGTAAATTAGGCGGCAGCCAGAACAAAGCGCTGCTTTCAGTGTGTGTGTGTGTGTGTGTTTGAGTCAGTGTGTGTGTGTGTTTGAGTCAGTATGTGTGTCTCTGTGTGAGAGTCAGTATGTGTGTGTGTGTGCGTGCCAGAAATGTTAATGATGTCAAATGCAATGGGATTTGTTTTTTCAGTGGTTCATTTTTTTCTTTTTTTTAAGCATTTAAAGCAAATGACGCGTGATATAGTTAGCCAAATGAAAGGGAGAAGTGTACAGTGGTTAGGGGATGGGGGATTACATTATGATAGTAAATTAAGCAGAGCTTAAATGGAAAACAGATTTAAAAGCTTAAACAAAGTAATTTATAATTGTAACAGACTGTCAGATTCAGTAATGTGCAATGGTTCTTACATATCAAATCAGCTGCAGGTCAGCTGTTAATGATCTTAGCTATTTACTCAACACTAACTGACAGTGTTGCGTAAAGGCAAGAGATTCTTTCCGCGCAGAGTTGTATCCAGACGAATGTGGGTTAATGGGTTACAGTATTCTTGATTGCGAAATAACAAAATATATATACAATTAAAAAGGACTTTCTTAACTTAAGTAAAAGTTAATGAGGATTATTCAAAGCAATTTTTTTAGATTATTTTTTGTCGAGATCTAAGATTCTAGATTCAATTTTCCTAAAGCCAAATTCCTCTTTGGATCTGTCGGATCTCTCTACTCAAATACGTATCTCGAAGTGCTCCCCATCTCGTTTCTCTGGTCTCTGTGAAATAGGAAGTCAGTTTAAATTTATTTAGGCACACAAAAATAATGTTCTAGGCTAAACAATTTTTAAAGATAATTTTTTTCTTCAATTAATTATAAAGCAAATTAATAGTTGGTCTTTAGAAAACAATACCCAGGGGTTAGTTTTATTATTTATAATAAAATGTGTTTTTTTATGTATGCATTATTTATTGTTTAAATATGGGATATTAACAATATGGAAATCGTATCGCGAATCTCAATTTGTTGTCATGTGCAATTAGCAACAACAACAACAACAAATTAACTCCATTGACCCCACTTTGCGCTGCATTTGCATTTGCATTACAATTAAAAATAAAATATTAGAGCCGACTAACCACGCCCACAATCGCTCGTCGAAATTTCGTTTTTATATTGAAATTGCAATTAAATAACATTTTACAATAGCGCATTTGGTGAAATTTTCATTGATATTCGCATTTAATATATAATTAGCATAAATGAATTTGATTGCATTAGTCAAACTAGCAACAAATTGCGCAAGCAGCAAATTGGTTTACGTTCTTATTCTTGTTGTTGTTGTTGTCGCTCCTATTGTTGTTGCTGTTAATGAACTTTTTGGGCATATACTGGGAAATTGCGCAAAGCCCGTATATGCATTGAGTATATTATATTGGGCCGCATGTGTCAGCTGCCAAATGTCAAAGCTCGAACAATTTTGAAATTTGTTTTACACAAATCCAAAAACACATAGTCCACACACACACCCGCATACCCCTCTTACATACGCATATGTCTATAAACTTATATTTGCCATAAATTGCATTTTATAACCGACAACAATACAAAATGGCGACTGTTTTTGTTGTGTGCATCAGCAGCGACAGCAACAACAGTGTCTGGCATTAATGTACTCTACACCCAACTCAAATATGCATGCGCCTCTACGGGCTATACGTTCTAGAATATGATATTAAAAACCCACAGAAAATGAAAATAACACCCAATAGAGTATAGTCCTATAGAGAAAGCTGCCTTTCCTTAAACTAACTTATAAGTACCATGCTAATTTTGATATAAAAACTCTTGTTGGGCTTGTTTTAAGAATAGGAGCAAAGCTAAACTTGTTACATCTCACTCTCCATCGCTCTTTTAAATTAAAAGAAAAGACAAGTGGAGAACTTCCTTTCTCTCTAAAGTAACCTCTAAATACAGGTCTTCTAATAAGCATCGAACAAAGTTCTCAAAGCGAAATTATGGTAGAACTCTAGAAGAACGGTTTTGCCCTTGTCTTCTTGTGTCTTTCCTCTCTCTGTCTATTTCTAGGTCACATATTAAGTTCTTTGAGCAAAGTTTCTATAGCGAAATCTCCGCAGGTTTATCTATCTATCTGTATCTTTTTTTCTGCTCTTGCATATAAATATTGTGTCGACTTACCAAAGCGTGTAACTAAATGTTCTTTAATACCTAAAGTTATTGGCATTAAATAAAGAAAGTCTATGCGCATTATGCCAAGCCAAATTCATTACTAATTAGCTTTCTATTAAGATTCAATTGCATTAAATAAAACCTATAAGTTATGTTTAAACTTTAATTTTCTTTGCCTGCTCGCACCTCCATCAACTATCTCTCTCTCTCCCCTTCTCTCTTCACTCTTTATTTATTTTTGATTGCACTCATTTGAGCCCTTTCAAAAATTGTCCTAGGGCAACTAATTTATTCTTCATTTCATTTCGATTTCGATTTGCGTTTAGTTGGTTCAGACAAGCAAAAACCCTTGAAGGCTTATGTCGTTACAATGTGATGCAAATTATAATGCGCTTAGCTTGGCAATTGCCCAGCCCGGCCAACTCTAGCCCCGCCCACTTGCCAGCCTGCCCCGGCAGCGCCTTCTCCAGATTAATTGCTTAACTTTGAACTTTGATTAAAAACTGATACGCATCGAGTCTCAAATAAGGTTCATTGTTTATTGCCTTTTGCTGCTGTTCAGTTGCAATTTGTGGCCTGCAGTAAAACAGCTGCAAAAATTTCTCAACCGAAAGGTTGAAGTGGGGTCTCGCATGCAGCTCTTTTGATTTGCAGAAATGTTTTGATACGAACTTCAATTAGTGTGCGCAGCTGTTGAGGCTGGCCCAGACAGCAGGTCCTTGGAAACAGCCAGCCAGCCAGATAGCCTGGCTGCCTCTGCAGTTGCATGCAACATATTTTAGGCTGTGCAGAGTTTGGCATATTGACAGGCGCATAATTAACACTATTATCAACACAGCAGATAGAGAGAGAGCAAGAGGGAGAGAGAGGGAGAGCGAGAGAGCGAGAGTGCGATGTCCTGCGGCTGCTGCCAAAATGTATTTTGTTGGCCATTAAAATTGAACGAGCTGACCAAAGCTGAACCAAGCTGACCAGAGACATAAGTTTTGATTACGCTGCGGCTGATGCCACATATATAAGCCTGGGGCTTTGTCTGTCTATGTGTGTGGTCTCTGCATGTATTAGTGTTGATTGCATTTGGGCCCTCTAAGCAGCACATGGACTGCACATGATTATTGCCTGTGTGAGAGGCGGCAGCTGCCACAGCAGGGCGTGGCTTACAGCATTTGCAACAAATCAAATTATATGCGAATAATCATCGCAATAATTATACATATTACAAAAGTTGAACACAAATAAATTTCCTACTTTCACATCGAATGGTTCGTTGGGTACGGCAGCAGCAACAACAACTACAACAATAATAATTATAGCAAAAAATATATAATTATTAAATATTAAACAAAAGTAAACATGGCAAATTATGAACTAAACTCGGCTAACAAGCGCCGTTAATTAATTGCTAAGCGTTGCGGCACACGCGGCGTATGCGCAATTTCATGCTTGGCAAAACAATTGAAAATTGTGCGTGTTGATTAGTGTGCGGGTGTGTATGGGTGTCTGTGTGTGTGTGTGTGTGGCAATATACATATAAACATTCTGAAAGGTGTCGAATTTTTATTAACTTTATGATTTTTGTACTACGCATACAACAGTCTTGTACATCACAATGATATCTGTTCGTTCTTCTTCTTCTACTACTTCTTGTGTGCTGTCAACTGCAACTTTTGCTGCACACACATTTGACAGCTGCTGCCACACTTCTTGCCAGCCAACAAATTTGTTGACTTTGTGCCACAGTTTGTTTGGATTCTGTTGCAATTTGTTGCATTTACTTGAGTTATTTCGAGAAATATTCTAGACAAATATTTCAATTGTTGAACACGCTGTGAGGTTGGGGTTAAGGTTCGACTGCGTGAGGTAATTTGTATGTTCTAAGCCAGATATTATCCTGCGGGAGCTCAGTAGAAGAGAGGTTTTTTCTTAGTTTTGCAATTGTAACAAATGTATAAGAACAACGCATTATTCATTTGGGTATTTCACTTAATTAATGTGACTATGGAGGACGCCTGCAGTGCGCTTTAAAAGTTGCAGGCTTATCTGTAAACTGAACGTGGAGAACTTGTGAGGGCAATGTATTAGAAATAAAAATATCGCCTATATCTAAAAGTGACCTTGGAGAGAAGACATAAAGCTGTGAATTGTAGGATTTATATCCTACTTTACTTTTTAGTGAGCATGTAGGACAGTATGTCCGTCTGTAACTAAACTAAACTTAAGCACTTTTTCATACATTTTGTGCACTCTGTTGCTCTCGCCTAGTATTAATCCACCATTTTTCTGCTCTTTCTCTTTCTAGGTAAGTTCATGGCCCGATATGAAAAATAATAAACCCGTAACTGTTCATGCTGTAAGTACTGTTAAAGGGATTCGTTTGCATAACGGTCAGCCAGAATTTCCGCAACGTTTTGCATATTGTTGATAAATTAAAAATGTAACAAGCTTTGCAGCTTCTCTCGGCTGTAAAACCGCACGGAAATCCATGAAAATTCTATTGGAAAAAAAATTCACTAACATATGACGCATACGAAGCGACGAGGAGAGAGATTCGGGAGGTTGGCTTGCATTCTCTTGTTGTACATCAGACTATTTCAGAAACATGAAAATTCCATCATATGCAAGCGTCAGGCATTTAATAGATATTTTTTATGCCGCCCATTTTTTGTTTTAGTAGTTGCAGCCAACATTTTATTCGCCGCATTTTGCAACATTTTTCAAGCTCTAACCGAAGCGAGCCATAAAAAAAAGATTTCCTTTTTCCATTTATATTTTTTTTGTTTTTCACTTTTGTGTGTACGTGAAATGTGTTTTGTGTGTGGGCATTTTATAAATTAAATAGTAGTCGCAGTCGATTTAGACGGCCATTTCAACGAGCACTGGCCCCGCCTTCGCCTCTGCCTCCGCCCCCGCGTCCTGTTCATGAGAATCGTGCGTGTTAGCCAGACATAAAAATTGCGGCTATAACCGGGTTTTAACCGTTATAACTGTAACTGCTGTGGCCGCCATTTTTCGTGTCGTTCTATTCCGACGCGGCAGGAAATCAAAGTTTATGACATTCACTCGCCATAATTTCCAGCTACATTTTACGCTATCCGCCAGATTACATTGCACCGACAAGAATGGTATATCATATGTGTGCTCTGGAAAGAGATTTTTTAGTGGAACCCCCACCTCTCTCACTCCCGTCTCCATAATTGCTGTGGTTTGAATGGATTTCGCAGAAATACTGTTAAATTGTACCAAATATAGTCTGGAGAGTTTCATTAAATAGCCTACACATGGGATTTTTCAGTTTAGAGTCATGAACTTCTCGAAAAGATAAAAGAATGTCTCGCAATTATATTAAATATAGACTAGAAATATGCGATAGATATGAAATAAGTCTTTTAAATCAAAGCTAATTCCTAGGGGAATACAGAAAATACAACAAATATAAGGGGCTAACAGAAAATACTAGAGAAATATTTAAAAATGTAAGAAGTTATCTCTGATTCTTACAGACAAGTTATCTTTTCATACCCTTACATGCCATAGAATCAACTAGGCAGAGATTTCCTTAGAAGAATACTAGGGTATTCCAAAAATACTAAAAACTTAAAGAAAATAATTCTGTTTCTTAAAGCCAAGTTAAGTTGTCATACCCTTACATGCCATAGTGCCAACTAGCTTTGAATTGAGTTGAATTTTCTTTCGAAAAATACTATTTAAGACTCTCCGACTCTAAATAATTCCCTTGGCATTTGCCACAGTTAACATAGTTCTTAGCTTTTACCCTCTCGCACTCCCGCCTTTAACTTGACCTTCTCGAATTGTTTGTTTTGGAATGAAACTTCCCCAAGTGAATTAAGTTTTCATTGCGTGCACACCACAATCATCGCCGTGACTGTACTCGCGCGACCTTTTCGACACAATCACAACAAACCTCAAATAAAACACCATGCTCACGCCCCCTCCCCGGCCTACCTCTTTGCTGTCAGTTGGCAATCATAAAACCAAATAGAAAGCATTTCAATATTCATCGATTAACTGTCACGTTATCTCTGGGAAACTCGGCAAACAAGTTCAATACGGCGCTAACTACACCCGTGACACCCCTGACACCCTTTCCCCACCCCCTTGGGTCATAAATGTCAGAAACTTATCAAACGCGAGGCTACATAAATCAACATAGAATGTGCACAAAACTAAACACAGAAACTGCCAATCACACAACGGAGTGGCCCCAACAGCTACCACCCGTCACCCCTGGTGGGTTGGGGGTGGCTATTTGGGTTTGGGTTGACTGCCTAAGAAAGTGTTGAGAAAATATGCTATTAAAAACAATTTAACCAGCTCAAAAAGTTGCCCGAAAGAAGTGAAAAGTGAGCTAAATAGTGCCAAAAAGCAGGTGAAAATGTCAACGACAATTGCCAGCGCCAGGTGGCGCTCTAACAAAAGCCACATAGGGGCAGGTAGCCGCCAACAATGAGAACAACCAACAACGAACACATTTGCATAAATTTTGAGGCAACCCGCAGCGGGCAAAAAGTTGTGCGCCAAGCGCTGAAAGTGATTTACATCAACACCAACAAACAGTCCCCCCACCTCTCTCTCTCTCTATCTCTGACACCCCCCGCCAGCCCTCTTAGCATTTGGCTGCCTCGTTTGTTGCTTAAGTTCTGTTTAACTTTTCATAAACTTGCAACACGCCTCAGCGCGCAACTCGCCCCTCACCTACCCGCCCGCCCTGCAGCAGCAGCTGAACGTTCGCACTTTGCAGGGTGTTTCTTTTTTTTTTAGCTACTTTTGGCTTCTTTTTTCAGCTAGCCTGCTGTGGGGGTAGTCTTATAGGGGTGGGAGGCATTTTATTAACCACATTAGTTGATTTTTGTCACGCGAAACTTTTGCTTGGCCCGCTAAAAATGTGATTTATGGCCAAATTTCAACACACTCACTTGCAGGCAGCAATTGTTGTTGTTTTTGTTTTATTTATTGTTGTTGCATATTTTAACAATTTATTTATTTAGCAACTAGGCAACTTTTTTCATATATTGACTCTCACGTATATGCACGAATCTATTTTTATACTTATTTTTTTACGAGTGCTTGTGTGACTATTTAGTTGGTGTCGGTGCTGCCACGCCCACTCCACACACACACAGCGACTGCTTTGCATTTAGCTATGGTAATTTCAGCTGTTGTTGGTAAAAGAGGGGGGGGGGGCTGGTAGTTAGGGGGCAGTAGCCAAATGTGCGTGTGCTTGATTTAATGTTCTGGGCTGCTTTTTATTTATTTATTTCTCTTGGAATTTAGTCAACAATTTGTTTGATTTGATTGCTCTGCGTGCGCAGGGGGCGGGGCGCAGCCCGCAGCCCGGGTAATTGGCGGGCAAACAGTGAAGCACCACTCTGTGGAAATACTTGAGGATATTTTTATATATAGCCGGAAATTTAATTGATGATGCTTGCAGCTTATAGAAAATCGATCAGAAAACTTAAAATAGATATCGGAGTTAAGTTTTTCTGGCCAAAGGCCAATCTCAGCATGCAGCTAAATGGTCCATGTTGCAGCTCACCTGCCTTCGCCTGCGCTTGAATTAACAATTATGAACAATATCCAAGTATTTATATATTTAATGTTTAGGTTTAAATAGCTAGCAAATAGCTATAAACATTAATCGAATTGCTTCCAATTGGATTATTTCTCTGCAAAACAGTGCCGTCTGCCCAATGTATCCCACCTGCTGCAAGTACCTAAGCTTGGCATTTGATTGCCCCACAATTACCTGAGCACACCCTCACCCCCCTCTGTGCTGGCATTTGTTAATTGTTATTAGCCCAACCCGCATTGTAACTTGGTTAATTAACAATTTATTCATTTGATCTGACAATTTTATGGCTGTTATCAATTTCAATTGTTGGCCTAATTAAGTTTTCAAATTGCCTGAAATTATTCATTACAAATTCAGTTGCAATTCAGCTGTCGCGCTCACTCCCATCCCACTCTCCATTTGTTTGTGTGCGCACACTAATTGCTCGCAAATTAGTTACTCTACGTAAATTAAATACTCGGACCATGCCTTAGATATCCTTAGACAGGCTGTCAGGCAGTTGAGTGACAGGCGCGCGCGTATATTTGCATATAGGGCCCTCGATGCCGGGCACGTTGACAGTTTTCAATTTGGCCAACTGTGCGCTCGGCGCTTTAAGAAGGTCCTTGTTCCAAGGACATGGCAGCTGCCTACAACATTTTATGTGCTTTTTTCAATGTGCCCCCGCTGTGTGTGTGTGCGTGTGTGTATGTGTGTGTATGTGTGTGCTTAGTGCTAAACAAACAGCAGCAAATGCGCAAAGCTTGCCAAAAATCGATAGCCTGATTTCCTCAACGGCAACAACAGGCGGCAGGCGTAAGGTGTAAGGCGCAGCGGACAGAGGTTTCCTTTAGTTGTCAACGTTTTGGCCGCCCCGCGTGGCCTGCCACTGTATGTGTGTGTGCGCCCGCAAAAGTAGGCAACAGTTTTTGCTTGGCTCGCCGCACATACATTTTTAATGCATGGCTATTTAGATTGCATATCGCGCGTGTGTGTAAGTGTATGTGTGTGTGCTTCTACTACACATTAAGTGGCATATAGAAGTGGCAACTGTGACTGTGCAACTCGCCTGCCATTTGCCAGCAGTTTGTCTGTGCGACGCGTCGTCTTCTGCCGTTTAGTGGGGTTCCTTGGCCAAAGCCATGCAGCAAAACAAAAAATAAAATGAAGCCCACATACGTATACTATACACGGCCTGCTCGAATATGAGTGCGACAGTGCGGCTCATGTGTACCACAGTCCACCACCCGCCCCCCACCCACCCGTAACCTCGTCTAGTTGCCTTGTTTAGTGCCAGTGGCTTTTAAATTGCCCGCCAAATGGGCGAATAGCCGTCTAATTGCAGCTGCTGCTGGTTGACCATTTGGTTAGCTAATTAAGTATGGCAAGAAATTGCATGTATATTTAAAGTGAACTAGTTCCGTAATTTATAAAAATTTAATTACTTTCTACAAATTGAGATATTAAAATAGCAATTAGTTAAATTAGCATTTTTAATAAAAGAAACTTAAGATGTTTCCCTTTAAATTGTTAAGTTCACCAAATCTTAAGTTTTCATATTGTTGTTAATCTTTTTGTGAGGTCCAACCAGCAACTTCTTGAATTTGAGCTTGCAACCAGTGTCTTCTCTTTGTTTTTGGCTTTAAAACTAGTCCAAATCTATTTTCATTGAAAATATTTTCCTTTTGACCCACTACCTTATTTTGCACCTGAAAGTTAACTGCAAAATAAAAATAAAAAAAATTATGTGAGAAATGCGTGTTTACCATTGGCGCTGCCATCATTTGGTCTGCATTAAGTTTACGAGTTATGTGCAGTAAAATGCGAAAGACTGTAAAAAACATGACTTTGTCAGCGAGTTGTAAAAAAGTTCGAGTGAGAACCAACTGGCGCCTGAGCTATGAAATATGTGGCAAAGTTGAGGCGTAAATAGAAACTGCAAACTACGCGAGTTAAATGCAAGCCACAACTGCAGCTCACTCTCTCTTTATCTGTCTCTCTCTTTCCCTATCTCTCACTCTCTCTTTCTCTACCTCTCTGCAGCGTGAGTCACATTTGAGTCGAATTAAAAAGCAATATACAAACAGCAATCAAGCACAGAGAGCCATAAAGCAGGCAAAGTAAATCCCAAACTCGAACTCAAATTAAAGAAAGCTGACCCCTATGCGTGTATATATATATATGTGTGTGTGCATGTGGGCGTGGCAGCGCCTAAAAGTAGGCATCAAAAGCACACGCGTGCGGTCATTAAGTAATTCGGTTTAATGCTCGCCCAACACAGCAGCATTTGCCGCGCGCCAAACGTGGTGTATGGTGGTTCGCTGGTTCAGTGGTTCACTGGTTCATTGGTTCCGTGGTTCTCAGTTCACTACTCCGAAATTTTGTTGTCCTTTGGCGCCACGCCTAATGAGCCACGCAATGCGGCACGAAAAGTGCGCTAATGTTTGTTGTTTTGTGGCATTAATTTTGTTTACAAGTCGTTTGTGCAACACCCCGCCCACCCCCGCCACTGTCCACTGTTTGCCGACGCCATGTGTCGTTCATTAACGGATGGCCTGAAGGGGGGGTTGTGGGTGAGGGTGTTTGGTTGAGTTGGGTGCTTCGGCTCTAGCACATTAAATTTGCCTGCGCCTTGGCGTCGACTATAAATATTTGCACTGCACTCTCGCCTTTTTATTCCAATTGATAGACAGTGGTCCTCCGCCAAGGGGTGTGGAGGGGAGGGACGGGTGGTCTTGCTGATTGGACACAACTAAGCATACTTAATTGATTGCTTTTCAGCTGGCAGCGGAGAGTTTAGCTCACTGCGTAATTGATATTTAATTAAAGCACAGTTGAAGTAGTTGCCGAGTCACCGGCGAGTGGCCACTCCAAACTTGGCTAAGTGCTCCAAAGGATGGCTAACTGGAGCAGCGGCACCGACTGAGAGCCCCGTCCACAGTTTGCCGATTGAATGAGTTGCTGTTGCGCAGCTGGACAAATGATACTCGGAGAAATTGAAGAGAATAAAAGCTAAAACCTAGCCAAAAAGACAAAAGCGACGCACAAATTGTAAAGTGAGCTCCTGAAAGCAGCAGCATGGACTATATAACCGGTGAACCAGCTCAAAAGAGGTAGACTTTAGAGTCTAACTGTAACTAATCAGTTACAGCTAGCGAGAGAACTAGTTCACAGCCTTTAAACTATTTACTGCAATTAGGGCCTGAAACGCAAACGTATTTAATCAGTAAAAATTAGTGAATGAAATCGTAAGCTAGTCAAAAGGCTAAAGTGCCAAAACGAAGCTATAAAAACTACAGGGAACTAGTTCACAGGCTTTAAATCATTTACGATGTCAACTCATGTTTTCGATCGGCAAAAGGCAGTGGAAGAACTTACAAACTCGTTCAAGAGAGCTAGTCTTAAGAGTCAAAACTAACTCCTGGGAACTAGTTTAAAAGAGCAAGACTTAAGAGTCAAAACGAATCTTTACCAACTCTAGGGAACTAGTTCACAAGCTTTAAACTATACACTGGAACTGGAACCCAAAACTATAAAAATATTTTAAATTACAAGAAATCTAGGAATCAGGAAAAGCAAATGAAAGACTAAAGAACTAGTTAAAAGCTGAGCAACTTTATACTTGAAACTTTTCTATAGCGACTTCGAATTCTTTCAAAGAACTAGTTCACAGCCAACAGCTGAAACCATGAGCTAGCTCACAGACGTTCAGCGCAGCCTTGAGTAAGTGACTTTTCAAAGTTTAATGATCCATTCGAAGCGTTTCAGCAGTTCCAACTGAGTGGGCTCCACTTCCGAACTGGAGTACCGAGAGCCAATTTCCCCGTCTCGCGTGCTTCTCATATTTAATTTTATTTTCTTAATGAAATTACGCAGTTGTTTTTTCTCATTTTCTCACATTTTGTTTATTGTTTGCCCGCTGCGTTTGTTGACTTATTTAATGAGTGTTGAGACAGAGAAAGAGATGGAGAGAATTGAGAGCGTTGAGTGAATATGACCTTAATTTCGCGCTCTTATTCTGAGTGTGTGTCGGTGTGTGCGTGTGTGTGTGAAAATGTAAATACCCATTTGATATATGGACTATAGAAATTGAAGTAGGAAGGCAGGTAAACAAAGCAAGGCAAGACAGACGAGTCAGAGTGAGAGACAGAGAGAGAGATTGCGAAAGAGAATGGAACCACAACATTTACATGAACAGGACATTTAAGTAAAATATGGCCAACGCTGTGGGTCTGAGCTGAGAGTCCGATAAGCGCAGGTTCAAAGGACGCTGCAAATTACCCGAAAAAGCGGCTGTTCCCCCTTGGCCACCGCCGGCCCCTTACCACCCCCTGCATGCGAGCTGCTCACAAAAGGGAAGAAAGAAACGTGCCCCTCCTGATGGAGGGAGGGGGCGGTCGGCACATAAAAGTGCTCAAAATGAAGCCAAAAATGCGCAATCACGAAATTACAAAGTAGCGCGCGATTTTCAGTTGGGTTTTGGTGTTGGGTGTTGGGCGGTGGGCGTTGTACGGTAGGCGTGGCACAGTTTAAAAGTGTTTATTTATGCAGCTTGTATTTTCTTACACAAAAACATTGCGCGCCAAAAAGCAGTCAAATTTAATTGGCTTGCAAATTGCCCAGACGGAGTTGGCCCAGTCATGAGGGCGAGAGAGAGAGAGAGAGGAGAGAAGGCTCTTCACGTAACTCCCCCTCGCTCTCGTTCTCTCCCGCTAATTGGAATGTGTCTTCACGCAGATTCCAGGCAAAGCTCCGTTAAAAACCGCCGCCCATTAAAACTATTTGCCGTAACAGACAAGTTGCAAGTGTGCTGAGCGGGAAGGCGGGGGGAAGTTAGGCCAAAAGTTGCCGACAAAAAAATTTGTGCAAGTTGGGAAAAACTTTTCTGTGCTAAGATTTGTGTGCGCGCTGTCCAAAAAAACTTTCGATTGTCTCGACATGATTCTT
The DNA here is from genome assembly GCF_035044405.1 of Drosophila montana. Taxonomy (NCBI): domain Eukaryota; kingdom Metazoa; phylum Arthropoda; class Insecta; order Diptera; family Drosophilidae; genus Drosophila; species Drosophila montana. The sequence goes on from NW_026996452.1 coordinate 243,504, forward strand.
AACAAATTCTCGCAGCAAACTATTTGTGAAACTATTAGAAAGTCAATTAGTTGGCACGATCCCCCACTCTCCGCGTTCCCCTGCTCTCCTGCCCTCTCCTGTCTCCCCCTTTGAGTACATGTGTATTTTATTTCGCTAGAATAGCTTTTCAAATGCCCCAACTGCCCACACAGTAAGGGAGAGGGGCGCAGAGAGGGAGAATTTCAGGCAACGCTTGACGCAGCTGATTGAATTACTTTGCGCCAGAAATTCAATTAAATTGCCCATGCCACGCCCCCATGTACAATGACATATGGCACACCTGCAGCCAACAACCGAAAAATCACGCAATTTGTCGAGCATATTTTTTATTGTTAAATAAAAAATTTCGTGCGTTGTTAATCCCTGAAAACATTTCGCTTGCCCTAAGTGAGGTTATGTGTGTGTATGATTGTGTGTGTGTCTCTAAATTGGTTGAAATTATATTAAGGCCTTTATTAACTCAAATTTCAATTAGTTTTATATATGTCACTGTTGGTTTTCCCTTTCAAAGAGTCTTCCAAAGAAATTATGAAGAAAGCTAAACTAGCAAGAATAAGGCGAAAGGCGCTTCTAAACATCTCGATCTTCCGTTGTGAACCTGTTTCTTTTCCCCTTTTAACTAAAACCGTTTTTATTTATAAATTTAAAGTAAACACATTTTAATTTTGCGATTACGAAATGAGATGCCTGGTTCAAGCACGGTCAATAGTATGTGTTTACAGGGTAATTGATTGATGTTAATTGGAAACTTTGCTGTACTCCAATTCAATCAGTAAAGCAACAAAGATTCAATAAGCGAAATTAAAATATAATCACGAACTGAGATTCAAACTTAAGTACGCATAAAAACTGTGTCAATTAGCCAAAAGGAATGCAATAAAATGCGGCGAAAAGAACTTTTTTGTAGCACACTTGAAACTTGAAAGGGAAATGGAAATGGAAATGGCATGACATTTGTAGTTGTATTCGAGTTGGAGTTGATTTCATGGTAGTCGTGCTCTCCCTGTCCCATAATTATAAATCAACTAGCAGTTGGGCCAACTCCACCTGCTGCGCCTCGGGCAGCAACAACAACAACTAATCCACTCAGGCAAATAGTGGAAAAACAACATTAAGAGACTCCAAAGTTTTTTGTTGTTGTTATGCGACGACCCACTTGCAACAAGTAAACGCGGGTAGCAAATGCTAAGGGTTGCAGTGGGCGTGGCTGGCTGCCCCGGTAGTTGACTCACTTTCACTCGAGGCGTGGACGCGTGGAGGCGTGGAGGCGGGTGGGGCTCCCCTGTGTATGACATCAGCTATAATTTCCATTACGAGTCGAGCGACTCGCTCAAAATTGTACACCTGGGAGCTTATTAAGTCGGGACCTGGGCAAATGTAATGTAATGCGCAAATGAAATGAAATAAAAATATAGAAAGAAAAAAATGTCCAGCCCAGGGGGTAGCAGGGGCTCGCTCACAAATTACAAGGGCATGCAAAGGAAGCCACGCAAACGAGTAGCGAGAAACTTGTTGATACTTCTCTGGCCAGAGTTGACAGCACTTTCAGTGCGCAAAAACGAACTAACCAAAGAGGGACACGCTTCAGCTATATACATAAATATAAATCAGCTGCTGAATGATGAAGTATCGCTGCTTTAAGCTACAGTGCTGGCCATGTAATCAGGAACTGTCTTAAATAAAAAGTATTCTAATTATTTATATATATTTATATATTAACTTTAAATAATATAAAAAATTATTTTTTACTAAATGCTGGGCTTTATAAAAACAGAAGTATTCCTAATTATATGGCCGCTAATGTATGGCTTTATAATATATAGGCCACATAATACGCCCCGATTAAGGTGATGCGTTTTGTGCTGTGTTTGGCCATTGTAAATTACGCACTGGACGACCATTTGCATAAATCACAAGAGCAAGAAAGACAGAGAGAGTGAGAGAGAGAGAGAGGGGGGGGGGGGGGGGGAGAGAGAGAGATGAAGAACGTGGTGTCATATGTTTGTAGCATTAGCTGCAGAGGGTTAGGAGGTAAGGACTGTAGACAGTGCTGCATATAATCAGCAATTGTGTAACTGGTCACACTCTGCAAGAGCGAGAGCTGGCGTTGCCAGAGTGCTGCCAACTTGCGTAACTTGGCAACCCTAGAATCAAAAGCAATTCCCCTGAAATTTTTTAATATTTATTCTTTACTTTCGCTTGTGAATATCTTCTTCTTTGCTTTTTTTTCCTTCTGCTTTTGTTGTGTATTTGCAATTTCGCTTTTAATAACGGCGTCAAAGTGGTGGCGTGTGCGGGAGGGGGAGGGTAGGTGGCGGGGCAAGGTTCAGATTTCAGCGTTTATTTGCTGGATGATTATTATTTTATGCCAGGAAAGAGAGTTTCGCATCACGCGCCTCAACGTATGCAGCATGATGTTTGCCTTTATATCGCTGCGTGCTCAAGTGTGCGTCAGTGTGTGTGTGTGTGTGTGTGTGTGTGTGTGTGTGTGTGTGTGTGTGTGAGTGTGAGTGTTGCGAGTGTGTGCCTGTGTATTATTATTTCAGTTTCGTTTCCGTTTTTATTCTGCGACTGCCGCTGCGCCATTCATCAATAATTCACATTGATTCCTCATTCCTCCCGCTTCTGGCTGCTCATTTCGCTGTTCCCCAAAGCAGCTGCTCCCCACTGTCACAAACAAATTGATGCTATACTCTGTGTACTTTGCGCTTTGTTTTACTTCAATACTCGCAATGCTCGCATGTAAGCAATTGACAGAGAACTCCCCAATGGAAGATGCTGAAATAAAAAAAACGGCACTTTGTGAGGTTATGGCCGAACACATCAAAAGGTATTCGCAATGCCAAACGGCCAAACGTTAAAATTGAGCTTATGAATTTTTAAACTAAATTAGTTTTACACATCTCTTGTACAGAGTCCTTTGAATGCCTTAGTTAAAGAAGCTCTTGGCCTGCTAAAGATTAACTGCTTCTTTTTTTTTTGACTACAGTCTGCGCTTTGGAACTATTTACCAACACTGTTTTTTGCACAAAGCGTTTCGATGGTTTTTCGATTTGAAGTGCCGTCTGCAATTGGTCATGCCAGCTTGTCAAGTGGCTTTTCATTAGTTGCAACTGCTGTGCAGCTGCCCCAACTTTTAAATTGCGCCACTTAAAGCCACTGTAAACCACGCTGTAAATCACACACACGCACACACATACACACACAAGTGCCACACTTTTTTCCACCTTTTACGCACAGCTTTTTCTATGCCTCTTCTCGAGCTTTGAGTAGGTCTTGTTGTTGTTGGCAATGATATGACAACACTGCAGCAGACATTGCAGGATAAAAAAAGTGAAAAAAAAAAGAAAAGCAGTCACTCATGCGTTGCCATGTTGTTTTTTTTTCCTCTCCCCAACTTTTCCTGCATACTCGGCATATAAAGGTATTCTGGTTTCCCTGCTTCCCCAGTGCGCTGAGAGTGGATATCACATGCTGATTTGATTGGATTTGATTTAATTTTCCAATTGAGAACACTTGATCATGTTTCCACTGCTAGAACAACACGAACAGCGGCTGCCTCGCAACGGCTTAGTTATTAAAGGACCAGTTACGAGAAAATGCAATATGACACGACTGTTGCGTCCTATTATGCGACACAGATTTTCTTGGAAAATAAACCAGACCAGACCCAATTGGCATTAGGGTACCTTGTGTGTGGGTGACAACAGCATTTGCAAACGATAACATGACTCGTAGCACAAGGACAACTGAAAGAAGATACAACTCGAGTCTTAAAGTGGACATGAAAAGTCGGGAAAATGCAAGACATTTTTCATACTTTAATTGAAAATGGGCTGGAAGTTGTTTTAATGACCAAGGAAATTTATTTTTTGTAAATGGAGTATATAATAATAAGTATACAAGTATATAAATAAGTATACACCTAGCTAAATAATTCATTTTAACTAAATTAACTTAATGTCTTAAGACAGGATGTAAATAAATAAAATGTAAAAAACAATAATTCGAATATGTAAATCAGACGCTGAAACTAGGCTAATAAACAGATCAACGATAATCTAATTTAAAACTAATATCAGATGCCGAAATTAAACAAGCTAATTATTAACACTGATAAAATATCTAGTTTTATTATATACATTTGGAATCGGAGATGTCTTCCTTTACATTTCGTAACCAAATTGCGAACTTTTCCCAAATAATGAACAGTACTTACAGCATTAGCCCGATTACTTGGACATCTCTTACAAAAGTCCTGAACGATTAACTAATTATATAATTCTCTCTCACTCTCTCCCTCTCTCGCGCTTGCAGCAACTTTTTCGCTCACAGAATCCGGGTCTAGCGGCTGCGGCCGCTGCGGCCACATCGGCAGCAAGTGCAGCGGCCGCAGCCGGCGGAGCACCACCCAATGGCTCAATGCAGGCCTCGCAGCAGCAGCAGCAGCAGCAACAGATGCAAATGGCGGCTGCGTCGCAACAGTTTTTGGCCGCACAACAGGCGCAACAGAATGCGGCATATGCAGCACAGCAGGCGGCCCCGTATGTCATCAATCCCGGACAGGAGGCGACGCCGTATCTGAGCATGATTTCTGCCGCTCAAATGGCCCCATATTATGGCGTTGCCGCGCCGTGGGGCATGTATCCGAATCTGATACCACAGCAGGGCACACAGCCCCGCCGCCCCCTGACGCCCTCGCAGCAGGGCGCCGAGAATCAGCCGTATCAGGTGAGCCACACGTTCCGGGCAGGGGCTTTAACGAAGACAGAGTAGCATCAATTGTACATATATGTGGGAGGGGGGCAAATTGTAAAATTCTGTGTAAATTGTTTGTACACATTTAACGCATATTACGTTCAATATATATATAAACACACTTACATTACATATATATATATAGATATATATATTTGTATAGTTAACCTACAACTTGACCTAAAACGTTGTATTTTTCTCTTCTTTTCTTTTTCTACATCAACAAAAAATGCTTCATAACCTCAAAATACAAAAACCAAAAATCAAATGCTAACCCTGTAAAAAAAAACTGTATAAAAATCGATATCGAAATCGATGAACTCCTCAAGGTCATACCGGCCTTCTTCGATCAGAGCGGCTCGCTTGTGATGGGACCACGCACCGGCACGCCCATGCGTCTGGTTAGCCCCGCCCCCGTGTTGGCGGTGCCACCGGGCGCAGCACGTGCCGGTCCGCCGCCGCCCCAGGGCCCACAACTGTATCAACCGCAGCCGCAGACGGCCCAACAGAATCTCTACTCACAGCAGAACGGTTCCAGTGTCGGAGGTAAGCCATAATCCACCCAGATCATATCCAAGTCCAACTCACAGAAACTCCATTTGTAAATATTTTATGTATATATAAGCTTATATAGATATATCTAGGCATTATCCCACACGGGTCTCAGGCCATTAAACTATCTAACATTCCATAACATAGCCCACAGCTCGCAGAGCGCGGCAGATATACATATAAAGAAAATACCAAACCATACTATATTTTATCTATGTGTATATAGCAATTATAACGAAACGTTCAGCTAGACTTTCACTTGACGCATTTCTGGCTTGGGGCGCTATTCAGGTCCCTCCTCCGCCTCCTCCTCCTCTACAACTTGTCAGCATATTATTCATGCCATAACAATATAATGCAATTTATAATTTCAAATTTCATTTCTATTATTTTGCGTGTCTGTGTGTGCGCGCTACACATGCTATTGTGAGGCATATTAGTTGAGTGGCAAAATAAGTGATAAAAATAGAGATCACAATTGGCGAAAAAAAGGTTTAAGGATAGAAATGATAACTCTTTCGATTGTCTAGTTTACAATATCTATGGATTATATTGTAAGGGATTTGGGGGATATCTCAAAAAACGGCACAGAGGCGTGAGCTTTAAATATTGATGCTATTTAAGTGAAGGGCTCTCAGGCCCTTCAGGCTAATCCATTTAAAATAATTAATTATTAATACTGATAGACTGATAGATACTGTAGACTCGACCTGACTATTTCTTGCACCTTTCGCTTATCATAAGCCCCATTTAACTGTATCTACTGATCCACATATCTATAAGCTTTAGTAAAGCCTGCTTTACAGGGCATGAAGAACAGTTTGTGCTGTCCCAGAGACCAAATTAGCGAAACGCCAACTGTTTTTGTCAGTAGATTTTCTTGCTTTTCATAAATATCTAATGCACACTAAAAAAAGAGGAGGGAAAACAATAACAGAAAAAGAAAACAGACTGAAAGCAATCGCATGCAAGCACGCAAAATGTTATTATTGCCCAAATGCTGCAACAGTAGCACTAACAACAACAACAACAACAACAACAACAACTGGAGCTGCAACAACGTGTGTGTTATCCTTACCATGCAACTAACTCTGTCAGCCGTCGACTGAATCATGCAATATAAGAGTGTGTATGTGTGTGTGTAAATGTGTGTCGGTGAAAGTGCTCGACTTGACTGTAAAGCGCCATAAAGAAACTTCACTTTACAAATGATACAAAACATTCGTTTATGTGTGCGAATATCGTGTTTAGGCTTATTGCGCAATTAGACAAGTCCCATTTTGCATATTGTTATCGTTTATCGATATGTGTATGTCTCTTTCTCCCTCTCTCTCTCCCCTTTCTCTCTCTCTCTTTTCCTCTCTCTCCCTCCCGCTCTCTCTCTCTACTGACCTTTATAACTCATATATATATTTTTCAGTCAAGCTATTCTAGTTAGGGTGCAGGGTATCCCCTAGTCGAGCACTTTCAAGTAGAGCGCACTCTTACTTATTTTTTGGTAGCAACTATGTTTATGTATTCTGAATTCATGTAAACTAACAGGGCATAAACACAACACGCGCAACACTCTTGTATACATATATATATATATATCTGTGTGAGTGTACGTGTGCTTGTGTGTGTCCGTGTGTGTGTGCAAGTGTTGAGTGTATTTTCTGTTTAGTTTTTGTGCTCAAAAATAACATTTGCAATATGAGCTAAAGGAATTGGGTCTGTTGTTGGGGTGGGCCGTGGGCGGCGGCGGGGGCGTGGCTTGGTAACCAGAAGCTTGAAACTTGGCAACGCAAAAAGTTGACGGCCTCTGCAAAAAGCTATATTTGTATTTGTTGTTGTTGTTGTTGTTGTGTGTTGTTGTTGTTGTTGTTGTTGTTGTTGTTGTTGTTGTTGTTGTTGTTGTTGTTGTTGTTGTTGTTGTTGTTGTTGTTGGCTTTGTTGCTGCTGCTGTTGCTGGCAATTGTTGTAAATTTATAGAATTTCAAATTATAATTAATAACGGCAGTCAGGCAATGAAAGTTTACACTTTCGCAGGAGTTTACTCGTATAGCATTTTGTACATAGACACCCACCACCCACCACCCACCAACCACCACCCCTTTTGCGCTCCAACAAACCATTTTGTGACTGTCTGCAGGCGCTGCCACAACTCCGCCTTCGCCCCGACTCTCTCCTGGCATATTCTATTATACAAAAGCTGCTGAAAATGTTGCTCGGTCGAAGCAATGAAAAGTTATAATTTTCCAGCTGTAGAATAGTTTTTTTATTCGGATAATGTTACCCGGCATTGTGGCGCCCACAAATTCAGCTCGACGATATTTGTGTTGCACAAACTTGAGAGTCGCGGCATTTAAGCGTTTATTGAATTATTGGCTACGAAGCGAGCGCATTGCGAGTTGAAGGAAAAATCAATTTGACCACGCGGAATGGTGCTTAATGAGCGGGGGAAAATTAAAACTCCATTTTGAATTCCAATTTCCATTTCTCAATTCCCCGTTTGCTGCAAACACATTTTCGACATTTGCCACCGTTAACTCACTTAACCGGTTAATGGCTCAACTTGCACATTAATTCGTTAATTAATTTTCCTTCATGTAGGACGTTTAATGAAGAATTTTCCTCATTTTTCCCCGAAATGTTCTTTTTTCTTGTGTTTCCGTATTTCGCTGACGCATCTCCCTTGACGTATGACTACAATTCTCACTTATTATGCATGCGGTATACCCTGTAATAAGCAGGCAAGTGGGCATTATAATGCGTGTCACGAAGTATGTGCATATAAACTTTATCGGCTTTTAAAGCCGAGTCAATAGGCAATCTTAGCTCTCAGTTTGGATGCAAGTTGGCATATGTCAGACTTTCTGGTTTTCTACCAGATATCTTAGCGAAACCCATTTATGTTATCGAGCCTATGAAAATTGGGTTGTGCGGCCTGATATAGAAAAATACCCTGTAATTGCTGTAACTGATTTAGGTATTTAATGAATAATAGTATTTTGTTGCTCCTGTCTCTATTAATTGGTCTCTCTTTCTCTTAATTCCTCCTATAAAAGCTTGCCTTGCAGCTACGTAAATGTCATCCATATGCATACTAAAAAATACCATGTGATCATCTATAATCACTAAAATCAAATTAAACAAACAAATATCAAAATTTTTAATTAGTGTGGAGTTTGAACCGGCAACTTTTCGCTTGCTAGTTCGACGCTCAGACATTTAAGACACGCAAGCGCTTGATGGCACTTTTGTAAAGCACACTTATTGGGCTGCGTTGTTGTTGATGGTTTTCATACAAACTTTGACGACCCTTTTTCAAATATTCCATGGCTTCGTCTTAGTGCTCAGTTTCTGCTAAAAGGCGTAGCTTCTGTTTCAGCTTGATCACCATTCAGTCAGGACTAGCTTTTCTGTTATATGTATAGCTATTCCGCATGCTTAATTATTTATAATACTTTACTAAATTGCATTTACTTTAACTAATGCTTGTGTCTATCCAATTGTGTTTGGAGCGTGTCGCTTACATAACAGCGTTACGCATACGCCATGTTGTACACGTCATTGGGAATTTCATTAAGCGCAAAGTGCAGCAGTCGCCTAGTCTACCCCTCTCTCTCTCTCTCTCTCCACCTCCCTCTCGCAATGCTACATACAGTAGCTGTTCGCCTTTGCGGCAAGTGTCAAACAAGTTGCTGCTGTTGCTGCTGCTGCATGTGGCACAAAATCATTCACAAGCTGCCATTGCTTCCTTGCCACTCGCTCCCTCCTCGACCACCCGCGCGCCACGCAATTCCAGATGCTGCTGCAGCTCGTCTGTGGCCCAACAGCAATTGACATTTTACAAAATAAACGAATTCATTTGCACAAAAGCCAGCAGCAGGCAGGATAACAACAACAAGGATAACAATAACAACACCAGCAGCAACAATGTGCGCCCTGTGCAACACACGAGAGTGGGTAAGAGTGTGGGGGGGGGGGGGGGGGGTGAGCGGAAAGGAGCATGCAAGCGAGAGTTTACGTAAAGTGGTTTTGGCATTGGCTTTGTCTCTTGTGTTGCTGTTGTTGTTGCTGTTGTTGCTGGCTTTCACTTTCCCCCAAATGCAATCACATGTTGCCAACATGTGAAAGGTGTACATAATAATTTGTGGGCATGGCCAGGCTGCCAGGCAAATGGAAAGAGGCAAAGGCAAACCCAAAGTCAGCCCGGCGAAGCCCTTCCGACAACTGTGCACAATCCGCGCCCCCGCCCGTTCGCCGGCCCTCCTCATTGTTGCAAGGCACGGCCAAATGGTTTGGCGGTTGCAAAGTCAAGTTGTGTGCGCTTTACCTCCCTGCCCTCCCCCTCCCCTCCCCTGTGTTTCATATGTGTGTGCGCATTAACGTTTGTAATTGCAGCTTGTCTGGGCACAGGCTCAAAAGGGGGCTGGGTTGGGTTGAGCCGCTGCGCAGCCACTTAAAACAATATAATCTCCATTAAAAAGCTTTTTGACATTGCACGCAGGCCAGGAGTCCAGGCAGCAGAACGTGGCTTTGGGCTTTAAGGGTGTGGGGAAGGCTTGTGGCAGGGCTGGTTAAAGGGGGCGAATGCCAAGCCCTTGGCTGTGCCTGTGCCTGTGACTCGTGACTTGGCTATGAGGCTTACAATTGTTGTCTTGGCGCATCGATTGCAGCACTACGGTAATGAGTGGAGGATTTGTGCGAGCTACAAGGCGGGGGGCGTGGGTTTACTCGGTAAACGAGCCTGCCATTTCGTAAGAGGATGCTGCGGGTGGAGGGAGGAAGCTATGAAATTGAGAAGCGACTCACTTGCTTTAGTGCTAATTGCAATTGAGTTGTGCTGCAGCATCTGTGTATGTTTGCGCGGGTGTGTGTGTGGGTGTGTCTGTGTGGGTGTGTGTGAGCGTGATGTGTGTACTGTGTGGCTGTGTGGGATGCTTAAGAGCAGCGGCTCGAGACACGTGCTGAGATACAATTCGCAATCGGCTGGGTTTGATTTGGTTTGAATTGGACTGGTTGGGATCCAATACATGTCAAGAAGAGCGCAATGACAAATGGACTTAATTGATTTTTGACTGATTGTCAGGCGCCACAGAATGGTACGCAGAAGGATGGCGTCGGGGGCGTCCAGAAGTGGGGGTGTGACGCACGTGTGACACACTTAAGTCAGTTAAACTTAGCCGAGGGTTAAAGATTGAACTGTAAATGTATTGAACTAGCCGTGGATTCGAACCAGCGACTTTCTTATCGATTGCTAGAATATTCATCTATCGAGCACTACAAATAAATGAGTAAAAGTCAGCTGAAAACTTGATCGTATTGAAAGCTTCTGTGAACTCTACATACAGTGAAAGCTGCCTAGAGCGAACACCCAAGCTTTTTTGTACTGCCGATAGAGATGACAACAGATCTGTTAGCGTATCGTCGTTTATAAATTCATATGCAGCTGTGATACATACTAGATTTGAGAGGATTTGCTCCATAACTATTATATATATATATATATGTGTATACATATATATTTGGAGTACACTCTTTGTCCTATTGTTCCAGCTCTGTTGGATAAAATGATATCGCTCGAGAAGCATTCAAATTGTTTCGTTGAATAACAGCTTCACATGCCACAACTCAGCTTACATTTTTATGCGCTCTTTTCCAACACTAATTACATTTTTGTGTAGCTCGCGCTCAACACTGTTTTGTGCCTTTTTTCATAGCATACTTCAGGATGTTTACAAACTTGCCAGCTCCTTAGTCGTCCGCACTTACAATAGTTTCCGGGCATTTTAATAACTCAAGACATTTTATTTAATGCGTTTTCTTTTTTATGGCCTGCGTGTGAATGTGTGTGTGTGTCGGCACACGTGTGTGCATTTATAATTCATAAAATGATTACATTAGGCTGAGCAGCGGCATCTGGTGGATGTGGGCGTGTCTATGAGGTGGCATCTGTCTCTGCTCATATGTGGAACGTGTGCATAAACCACAAAATGTCGCCTGCAATAAACGGGGGCGTCTTTTTAATGCCCCCAACATATGTGTGTGGCATGCTGCAGTTTCATTTGGCAAAGTGTCCTTGCAAAGGCAACACACTCGCCCACCAGAGAGATAGACGGATGGGGGAGTGTGTAAGTGTGGGAGTGGGGAAGGCAGCGAGCCGTGTCAGACATAGCCCAAAGCATTAGATGGTGTGACTGTGGTCCAAGGGGGGGGGCGACTGCAGAAGATAGGTAGTTGCCGCTCTTAATTATTACGACTGTTTTCGACTGCCGATACTCGACTTGCCTGTCTCTTCCTCTCCCATCCCAATTTCTGTCTCTCCTGGCACTCCCACGCACGCAAATTGCATGAATAATTCCCTTTTAAATTGTTGCAACTGCCACGCAGCACACCAAATACTGAACGGGGGCGGGGCAGGGGCAGAGCAAATAAAATAAACAGAGACTGGCAAACATCCAGCCAGGATAGGTGTTCACTCCGGCTCCCACCTCCTGCCTGGTTCACCCTCTTTTACTGGCCGCCCACTCGACACTTTCATTGACGCAAATTGTTTGTACTACATAATCCATTCCAACCCGCCTTTTAACCAACACAACCCCCCCCCCCCCCTGATCCCCTTTACTGCTGCCCTGGCATGTTCATTGCCTGCATTTGAAATGGAATTTAGCAGTCGCGTCTCTGAAGTGCGCCAAATTAGATGCAATTTAAATGCAGAAATTAAAAGTTTGTGCCAGACGCGTCGGCGGTTCGCTCAAATGTTGATGTCATTTATTAAGCATTGTATTTTACAACACTGGCTGCATGGCAACACTATGGAATTTACATTTTCTTCACTCGCTTCTTGTTGCTGTAATTAGAATATCGTCTTGAAATGCAGAAAAGCAAAAGGAGAAAACGCGAAAATGAGAAAGCATTTAAGAGGTTGTTTAAATTGTCGAGTTTTAATAGTGAATAAGGATTTGTATTGAAATTTTACAACATTGTATATAATTGACTAAAAATTCACTTGTCATTCAAAACAATTTTGTTGAAATATGTTTTGAGCTTTTCGCAAATTAATTCAGGATGTCATTAGACAATTACAGCACTGATATTTCAGAACATTACATTTAACTGATGCAAGGATAACATAGCAAATAAAACCTTGGCCTTAATTAGCACAACTTACAACACTGTATAGCACTCACTTCACGTCTACGCCCTTCTCCAACACTGAATTATTTGGAAAACACTGTTAAACAAATATAATTATATTTCTAGCTTCTAATATCCGCTTGATTAACTCCTTATAGCGCAAGTTCTTAAACTTTACCAATTTTCACGCCATTTTAGATATAATCTTTGTAATTCTCTAGCGCCTCATTTAGACTGCAAAACTTGCTGAACTTTATAGCTAAATATATATATATATATATATATATATATATATATAAATATAAACGTATGCCTTTCATTAGGAGGCGGCAATCGCTGCCGCTTGCTATTTTTATGGCTCTTTTAAAGTCCACGCCAAGGGCAAATTTATAGAAATTTGAGCAATTAATTTTCGCAGTTGCCGCCTTGCTCCAGGCGCCGCATGGCAAAGTTGCGTGTTGCATGGTTTGCCGCAGGCATTTACTGCTGCATACTTTTTGGGGCATGTGCAACAGACGACAGGCAATGAATTCATTAGGACGCAAAGTTGCCTGCGCCGCGGCTCAAGTTGTAAGTTGTCGGTTGTAAACGGGATTGCATTCTTGCAGGCGCAAAACTTTCACTTTTTTCACTCAGCCTATAAATTCTGCCCCTGGGCATTCCCTCTAGCTCTGCTCCTCTGCTCTGCAAATCAATGCCAGTGACATATTACAGCATCCATCAAGTCGGCAGCACTCCCACCGCCACCATCTACTCTTGCTTCTGTTGTTATATGAGCTTAAAGCGTCTCCCCTGAGTATATGTGTGTGTGTGTCTCTCTCTCTTTCTCTCTATATCCTTTTACATATCCCCAGAGCTTTGCTATGTGACTCTTGGAGCGCATATGTGCTTCCTTAATGGTTGACATTACGAGTACTACACTTACTCCCCGCTAGTTAAACATGTAAGTGGGCAGCTCTATCTCTGCCCCTCTTCCTCTCTCTCTCTCTCTCTCTTTCTCGTTACTGAGCCGCATCAAACTGAGCCACAGCTGCGCCCTAAAAGTAGGCAATTAAGTTTACGAGCACCCTACACTAGCCCGACCGTAACTCGATTAATTACAAAATAGCGCATACTCTGCCGTAAGTCGTGCTCTATCTCTCTCTCTCTCTCTGTTTCTCTGTGGAATGAATCTCTCTGTCGCTTTCTAGTGACCCACTTGGATTTGCTCAGCTAGTAAATTGAGACATCGAATGGACAATCTGTTGGAAATATGCTTCAGCTTTGCTGCCATCCATTGCAATTGCCTTTTTTTAATGGTTCTTTAATATGGGAACAGCATAGTTATAGTTAAGCTGTTGGTGGGGCTTTAGCATTTTACAACACTGAAATATATCTGGGTGACCATTTCGCATATTAAAAATGCTTTCAGCTCACAGCGAAAATCCAATTTGTGTCGAATATAAAATAATGCCTCCTTTCGGTTTAGTTTAAATATATAAATTCCAAGCTCGAACCTGACCTTATAGTATTATTACTAAGATCCGCTCCAGCTCTCTTCTCTCTCTTTTCTCTCTATATCACGATCTCTTTATCTATCTGCTTTACATATCCTACACAGTATTTAAGTATTTTTCTTCTGCTCCTCTCCTCCACAGGCCTGGCATTGAACACAAACTCGTTGACTGGTCGTCGCGACTCGTTCGATCGCACCACATCCGCCTTCAGCCCCTCGGCCATGGACTACACCACAAGCAGCGTTGCCGCCGCCGCCGCCGCGAATGCGGTCAACAGCAGCGTGGCCCAAGCCGCAGCAGCTGCGGCCGCAGCACGCGCCAAGTGGCCCGGCGCCATGTCGAATGCGAGCGCGTATGGATCGCTTGGCGCAGCGGCGGTAAACGCCTCGGCCAGTCCGTTGGGCGCACCGCTGACACCGCCGCCGACGGCTCAGTCGTGCCTGATGGGCGGCAATCGTGCTCCTGGTGCCGAGTCGCGCCAGCGCCAGCAGATGGCAGTGGGTCTGCCGGCGGCGTCAGCGGCAGCGGCCGTTGCCGCCGCGGCCAACAATATGTTTGGCTCGAACAGTTCGCTCTTCTCGAACCACCTGGCCTTGCCGGGCACCACGCCCGCGGCCGTGGCCGCTGCCGTGGCGAATTCGCGGCAGGCCGCCGCCGCAGCTGCTGTGGCAGCTGCCGCTGCTGGTGCAGCTGGTGCGCCACAGCCGGGCAGATCACGACTGCTGGAGGATTTCAGAAATCAGCGCTATCCGAACTTGCAGCTGCGCGATCTGACCAATCACATTGTCGAGTTCTCGCAGGATCAGCACGGCTCGCGGTTCATCCAACAGAAACTGGAACGTGCCACAGCCGCCGAGAAGCAGATGGTCTTCAATGAGATACTGGGCGCCGCCTACAGCCTGATGACGGACGTCTTTGGCAACTATGTCATACAGAAGTTCTTTGAATTCGGCACTCCGGAGCAAAAGAACACGCTGGGCATGCAAGTCAAGGGTCATGTGCTGCAGCTGGCGCTCCAGATGTACGGCTGTCGCGTGATCCAGAAGGCGCTCGAGAGCATCTCGCCCGATCAGCAACAGGAGATCGTTCACGAGCTGGACGGACACGTCCTCAAGTGTGTCAAGGACCAGAATGGCAACCATGTCGTACAGAAGTGCATCGAATGCGTCGATCCCGTTGCCCTGCAATTTGTCATCAATGCGTTCAAGGGTCAGGTCTATTCGCTGAGCACACATCCCTACGGCTGCCGGGTCATTCAACGCATCCTCGAGCACTGCACTGCCGAGCAGACCACGCCCATTTTGGATGAACTGCATGAGCATACCGAGAACTTGATCCAAGACCAATATGGCAACTATGTCATACAACATGTTCTAGGTGAGTTGAACAAATACAAATCAATTTCGAGATGACAAATTTGTAAATTATTTATTTAAATAATAACAATTTTGATAGAGAACTAATGTAGAGATCCAACCATGACCAAAACGGCATTCATCGTAGAAATCGGTTCAGTTTCTGATACTCGACCAATTATTTCGTTCGAGCTAGTTGAGACTCAAATGTGTTCGATTTGAGCCATTCGATATGCATTTGCAGCTCGAACATGTTTCTGAATCGAGCACATCGAACTTCGTTTGCTTAGATGTCTTCGATTTTTAGGACAATATATTAAACTTTAAAAGGGAAAAACTAATTTAAAAAAAAATTGCATAGATAAATATAAAGGAGAACTGTTTTGAGGTCAAATCGTAAACAAAATAATATCCTGGCTGATAAATATTTACGATAAGCCCATGTTATAAATGTCTAGAATGCATTTCTTGGCGTAGTTTTAAATGTAGATGGTGTTAACGATTCCCTTTCTCGTTTATATTGCAGAGCACGGCAAACAGGAGGACAAATCGATACTGATTAATAGTGTGCGCGGCAAGGTGCTCGTGCTATCACAGCACAAGTTCGCCTCGAACGTGGTGGAGAAGTGTGTGACACATGCCACGCGCGGCGAGCGCACCGGCCTCATCGATGAGGTGTGCACATTTAATGACAAGTGAGTATCCGAAATAGAAAACCCTATCAATCAATTGGAATGTCAACTCTCTGTATCTCTCCCACCCTGCAGTGCCTTGCACGTCATGATGAAGGATCAGTATGCCAACTATGTGGTGCAGAAGATGATTGACGTCTCGGAGCCGACGCAGCTGAAGAAGCTGATGACCAAGATACGACCCCACATGGCCGCCTTGCGCAAATACACTTACGGCAAGCACATTAATGCCAAGCTGGAGAAGTACTACATGAAGATAACCAATCCCATAGCCGCTGCCACGGCCAGCGCTGGCATCGCCAGCGGGGCCAGCACAGCAACCACAACCACAGCAAACAGCGCTGCAGCCGGAACCGGAGCGAGTGGCGCGCCCTCATCCACGTCGATGGTGGCCGCCGGCGCAGTTACCACAACCACCACCAACAGCATTGCATCGCCCAGCATTTGTGCCGTGCAGGAGAATGGCGGCATCTCGATGGCCGAGCCCACATCGCCAGCCAGCTCGGAGTCGTCCGGCACTGTGGTGGTCGGCGGGCTCGGTCCCATCGGGCCACCCACAACAGCCAATGGAGTGTTGTAAAGTGGCGAATTGCGAGGCGCGCTATCGAATTTTAGTTTTTAGTATTTGGATGAAGGAAAAGGAATATGAGGAGAGCAGTAAAAGCAAAGCGAATGCTTACTATAAATATTATAAAAAAAATATACATAATAATAATAATACTAATAATTATAAAAATAAATCTAATGTAATTTATTTATAAACACAACGCAGAACAAGAACAAAACTGCAGACACACAACAAAACAAAAATGATTTAAACTCAGCCCACGAACGGCTCGCGGAGATCGACTCCAACTTGTGGAGCAATCGATAAATTGTATATTCAATTGTAACAAAACACAAAAAAAAAGAATCAAAATATGATCGTTAAACGCTTTTGTAAAGTGCGTAATACTAACACACACTGACACACACACAAGCATACACTGAGAGAAACACAAACTCGATAAAAGCAACAAGTGCGCGAAATTCTGCGCGATCAATTTTTTTTTTATTTGTAAATGTTGCGTCACAGAAAATGTGTGAAAAGAAAAGCTATCGAAATAAAAAATCGAGCAAAGAAAATGGAAAAACAAAAGAAAATCATGTCTGCGTACATTATCGATGTAACAACTTTTCAAGAAAAAAAAAAGAAAAACAAAATAATTTGTAAATGTTTAAGCAAGTCGACTGTAAATTTGATTATTTAAACAAAAGCGCGTGACGTTCCGTTGCGAAACAGAACAGATTGAAGAGCACATGAAGAAGAAGAAAGTAAGCATAGAATTTAACTGCAACCATTTCAAACATATACATATAAATATATATATATATATAAATATTATAAAATATACAATACAACATAATGAACAACTTAAATGTAGCATGTAGGCTAAAGAGCAAACAAATTCAATATGTGTAAAGAACTTCGTTATATAAAAGCCAGCAGCACACACACACACCAACACACTCACGCACACCAACACACACACACACACACACACACAATTATGAACTCTTTAGCGTTGCGTTTTGCAACAATTTCACGTCGCTTTTGCGCTATGTAAAATTTTGTACAAAAAAAAAAACAAACAAACAAAAAAAAAAACTAAAACTGAAACCATGTAAAACAATGTAATAATTATTAAATTTATTTTTTTGTCAATTTGTTCACTTGTAAAATTCAAAACTGTTTTGTAAAATTCTCATTAATTTTAATCGAACATTTGTTTGTAAATTGCTTGTAAACAAAAACAAAATATTGTTAAAAAAAAAAACACACACACATACCCAAATTCAAAGAAGACACACACTCACATACATTTACATATATATATATATACACATATAAAGAAAATACGCATGCATTTTAGCAATTAAAGCATGCTCTATACATATGTCTATATACAAACTATATATATATATATACATTCATATTTGTATTTTGTAAATTGTTTCGTTTTAAGCGCCCCCCACACACACACTCACACAGACACACATTCACACACACACACATATACACGCATTGTATTTATATATATAGAATTGTAGAAACGCGCTTCTTCGGGCCGTCGAAACGAACTCTTTTTCTGTTTAGCCACTAAGATTTAACTGATTACTGATTTATGATTTCTCTTTTAAGTTTCTTTTAGTTATAACGATTTTTCAAAGATATATAGATATATTTTTTTAACAAGCAATTCACTCTCAACCAGAACCTACAAATGTAAAACAAATTAATTAATACCATAAATGCAAATATATTCGAAATCCACTTTTAAGTCATTGTTAGTTAGCCCACCTTTCTTATAATGCATATAAATAATAATATTATTATAAATATTTCTCTCTATGTAAAAACTCGTCACGTGCTGAGCTCTCGCGGCTGCTGTGCGGAAAGCAGTGTGCATGCAAGCAGTGCTACACGATTGCACTGCTTACGCGCTATCTGCTTACAGTTGTGCAGCCACTGGCAGCAGCCATGTTGACGCTCGCTGTTTTAGTTGTATTTTAATTTTTTTAAAGATATATAAACTGCGCAGCTTGAAATGCATTCGTTGTGCTAATACACACACACACACACGCCGACACGCACACACACTTGTAAATTGCCAAGCTTGTATTGTATGTATGTAACACACACACACACTCAAACATGTTGTAAAAAGTCAGAATTTTTGTACATTTTGATATATACATTTAGAATATTTCTCGACGCCTTATTCGACACTGAAAAACGAATTTAAATTCTTAATTTGTGCATAATTTTATTTAACTTGTTTATTTTTTGTCGGTTTTGCTCTTTAAACACACAAAATTTGTAATGCAAACTAAAATTGTTTAACACATATTTTTTTTCACACACGTGTTTTTGTATATATATGAAAATCCAGCATTGAGCATATGTAATTTTGTGTAAATTTCAGACTATACCCATACACTCTCCACACACACTCCCAAACATACACACACACACACACACACACAGAGCATGCATATGCCCCGAGCGCATTTCAAGCGTTGGCGCAGCAATAATTTTCGTATTATAGTTGTGTATTTTTGGGTATATTTTGATTATTTATATTTTTTTTAGTTATTTACTAATCAACTGCCTGTCTACAGAGCGCAATGCACTGATTAATTTTAGTTTACATAATTCATAATTCAACAAAAACTCTGTATTTAGATTCTCAAGTTCTGCATAGTTAAAGAAGTATTGTATAACACACACTCACACACACTCACACACACTTACACACGCGTTAAGCTGCATAGCTGTAGTAGTTAGCCTAAGACAAGCTCCTTTATTAAACACCCAGACACACACACACACAGGCAAGTATATATGTGCATATTTATATATGTATTACACTCGATTATGACTTGCAGTCAAAGCAGATTTTAAATACTTATATATGATATACGATGTATTTGTATATGTAAAATAAAATGTGTGTAGAGATTAAAGAAGAAGAAGAAGAACCAGCAGGACAGTGAAATTTCAAACGCAACTAGCGCTATCTACATGAATATTAAAATATGTGTATATGTATACATATACTCTTTATATATATAGAAATATATTGCTAGTTTTTACAGTAAAAACATTTTGCACGCATGTGAAACACTTTCGAGTAAACCGACAAAAAACAATTTACAAAATTAAATGCAAAAAGAAAACAAATGTTAACAATTGTAACTTATATAAAAATGCATACACAAAGAAACATCTATGACTTAAGCAAAGTGTAGTTTAAAAAGGAACACAAAGTAAAAAGGATTTGTCTGAAATTGGTTTTTATATTAAAATACTTTGCTGGTAGTTCGAAAGGCACCCACGAGGCCGCTAGATTCGCAAAACGCAAACACAAATTTCAAATCTGCCAAAAAGCAGACGAAAATAACAAACTTTTTAAATTGTATATTTTATTTAGCCACTCGAATACAAGTGCATACTAAACTGGCGTTGAATAATAATATTACCATATTTAAACTAAATCCTAAAGAAATATACATTATATATATACTATACATGCGAGCAGCAGAAATTTGTAAAATTTTTCGACAGCTAAAGATTGTAAACTAAGCTAAGGACTTAGCTAAAGCATACACTGAAAAAAAAAACGGAAAAACCCATTTGTAATTTGTGTAAAAAGCATAGAATGATAGCAAGGATGTGAGCATGGGAGGACGGACAGGCAAACGCTATAAGGCAGATGTCAAGTAAGAACTATAAATTATACATATAAATATATATATAAATTTATATTATACATACATACACGTACATACTTATAAAGCATAAATAATTATATTTTTTAGTTACACACACACACACACACAGACACACCACAAACACACACATACATACATACACACCGAGGAACCTTTAGTTTTGTAAACAGCGCGCAATCGGCACAAGTTACGTACGAGTCTATATATAAAGAAAAACAAAAATCGAAAACAATTAACAAATTCGTGGATAGCATTCGAGCTCTCGAGCATTTGATTTAATTATGCATTACAATGGAGAAAACAATTCTTATGTTTATTATACAAATTATATTTAATGCTTATTTCATTGTGAGAAAAAATAAAAAAAAAATGAACACAATTTATTTTGTAGCGGAAATGGAATCGTTTTAATTCCAAAATTCGATTGGTTGTTCCAATTGTTCTTCTGTTCTATCACGGTTTTTAAACTCATTCATGTTCACGTTCAAGTTCCAACCAATTGGCTTCAATAGAAGGCTGCGATGACAACAAATCTGAAATCAAAATTCATATTAATATGGCATACATTTAATGGATAGCATACTATATATAATATATATATATATATATATATATATATATATAAAACTAACCTATAACCATTCCAACAAAACCAAAACTAGATGAAAAAACCAAAAGACAGCGCAAAGTTTGAGGCATTTTATACGGCGCATTTTTTATATAAACAGTCTAGCTGTCTATGACATACATATAATGATATACCCAAGAATGATCAACTTTTATATGAGCCAGTAAGTAAACGGACATATTTTTTTATAAGCCTTGGCAAGCTGCACTTTTTCCAGGCCGAACATTTTAACAAAATTACCCATTATCAAAATTCACTAAAATAATAAAAAAGAAAAACCAAAATTAATACTAAAAGCATAACAAAAAGATATACATAACGAATTCACAAATAATACAAAAATAACCCCCAACAAATAATTTCAAATAGTAGAATTTTTCCATTGTAGAAATGAAATGTATGTATAACTATATAGATTTTTACTTGAAACTTGTTCTGGATGAGCAATTCTCGATATGAAATAGGAATATGATAACAATGCATTACAACAACAAACTTGTAGAGAAACAACAGCTAAATCAGCAACACAGCTCCATATATAAAACTGTATATACAGAGTACTCGTACAAGGCATATATGTTTGCAATTGGGGGGTAAGTGAAAGGTATAATTGCACACTTGGCAAGAATAGTTCCATTTTGATTAGCTTTATTCCTAGTTTTACAAAAACCAAAATAACATCTTTGGATTTGCATGTTGGCCATTTAACCTCTTGTTGGGCAAATAATTTAATTTTCTCAAAAATTGCAGTTTACGAATTTTTTTTTTTTTAATTTATATGTAATTCACATTTTTAGTTAGCATTTTATTAAATGTTGCCTAGCTATAAATAGTTAGTGATTATTACTTACACTTACTCCAACTGCAGATTTGGAGCACTTTCGACCAATACTAGAACCGAACGACTTAGGATTGGTTGTTGCTTTCTACTTATTTTTAATGCCCCCATTAATGCCACAACAACAACACCCAAAAACAACTCGAATTCAATTAAATGAAAAGGAAAACCTAATTAGCCACTCGTATGTACATAGGTGTACGAACATAACTAAAGATGAACAATTGTAAAACTAAATACTTCTACATATTTAATAAAAAGAAACATTAAAAAAACGACCAGGCGGATCTTTTATTTTATATTTTTTTCAGCTGCTTACACGACTTTCGTCTTTTGGATTGCTTATTCGTAAGTTCCTAGTCCGTACGAGTCGAAAGAGGTGTATCCCTCCTATATCGGACGAAAAATAGCGGAGATATTTAAGTTTTAAGATTCTTAACAGCCGTATTTGCTGCACCCCTGTAACATTAGCAGCGGCTGCTGCTTAACCGCTGCCTAGCTAACATTAATGTTAGTCAACAGCAGCCTAACATTTCCGAACCTTGCGCGTATGCAACTAAATTTTTCATTCGAAAAAATATTGGTGACCGTCTGTGCATTTCTGTTCGCCTGGTGTTTTAGCTCAATTTCGCAAATGCCCCCCTAACAGCCTAACAGTCAATGTAGCAGGCATGTAAGTTAACAGCAGCTTAACATTTTCATTTGAAAATCGATTGTCTACCTGCTGGGCATTTCTGTTCGCCTGGTATTTCAGCCAAATTTTTGTTCAAATGTGGCCAGCCAACGGCTGCCAACGGTGTCCCTTGAGTGTATGCAACACATTTTTTCTCCGCTGAGTTTTTGTCTACCTGCTGTGCATTCCTGTTCGCCTGGTATTTTAGCTGAATTTTGAAATTGCGCCTTAACAGCCGACTTAACAGTCGATGTAGCAGGCATGTAAGTTAACAGCAGCTTAACATTTTCATTTGAAAATCGCTTGTTTACCTGCTGTGCATTTCTGTTTGCCTGGTATTTCAGCTGAATTTATGGTAAAATTTCGCGAACCCAGCCTAGTTAGCAGTTTTGTTCCGATTGCAAACCCGTTTGACCCGTACCCCCAAGAAGGGAAATATAGAGGGCAGATGAGAAAAGTCAGTTGTTTACAGTATGTAAGGAAATTGTTTAATACTTTGTTCATAGCAATAACTAGTATTTTACAATTAATTAAAAACCAAACTTAAAGTTAAGAGTCCTTATCATAGGTTGACTAATTCTCGTAGAACTGGTCGATAGGAACGTGCTTAAGCAGTTGATTGGCCAGTTTGCCAAATTCGTTGGCCAACTTCTTCTGGAGCTGCGCCTGCATTGCCTCCAGGACAATTTGTGAGTTGTCACGCAGGAAGAGATTGGTAGCCTCCACTAAAAATATAACAGAAAATGTTTAGAAATATAAGAGCTTTTAAGGATGCATCTAAATGCCACTTACGCAGAATACGATTGTTGTTGAAGGCGCGCGAGATGCTCATGGTAACCTTGTCCACATCCAGGACTATGCTGAGCGAGTCCACGTGCAAGTACTTGCCGCGTGCGGACGTCTTGCCGGTCAGATCGGCGGTGACGCCATTGAATACGGCATGGAAATCGCCACCGCCAGAGGCGGGTATAATCAGCAGGACGCCGGCGCTGGTGTAGTTGGCCTCGATCTTCAGCTTTGGCATGAAAATGCGCGCCTTGAAGGGCTCACCGCCATTCTCGCCGAGCTTTAACGATTTCACCTCATAGTTGCTGGCGCCAAAGGCCTCCATGTTCTTCAGCGTTATCTTATAGCCCTGCGGTCCTTCGGTCAGCTGTAGGGCCAGCGTGTCCATCTTGAAGGGCTCCACGGACGGCAGCTGCAAAGAAGAGGGAGAGGCAGTTAGGAAAAGTCGATGAATGTGCCACAATTGTTGCAATCGCAAAACGAATCGAGACAAACAATTTCCGCACTTGAGTGGCAGCTGCCACATGAAACTGGCAACTGGCGAAATGTTGCGCAAGCGCCGCATTTGGCATTTGCCATGTTGTGCCTTATGCAACTGCAACTCGTTTGGCAATGCAAATATGCGCATGGGGCATGCCACATGGTACAGGCCGAAGGGTTACCCACCTCTATCTCTGGTATGCCGCTGGCCAGATAGGGCTTCAGGTGCTCCAGGGCAGCACTGAAGCAGTCCACGAGCTTGGGATCGTCGCGACGGCATTGTTTAATGTACGCAGCTGTTGAGCAAACAAGAAGAAGCATTAAAATATTGGTCACTTAGTTGTTTAAACAAAAATCAATTTCGATTTCAGTTTCCGTTTATGTTTTCAATTCGTGTAGAGTTCAACGACTCTGGCCAGAATCGGCCAACTTAAATTCATGTTCGGGCCTGGCCAAGACCAAGTGCGAGATCTCCGGCAAGGCCGCGAAGCCAAGGTCTTTAAAATGCAACGCTCAAGAACCTGTCTGCCATTATATAATGTGATATTATGTGCTGCACGACCGTCACAGATCATTGCTATATCATTAAATATGGTTTATATTCAGCTGCTGATCATTAGCGGCGCGACTGCAGCTCAGCATAAAATTCAAGTTGAAGGTTATTCAACGGAAACTTGAACGAAATGCTTTGTTTTATTTATTTTTGTGTTTAAGTTGCGTTCATTAAATATGGATTTGGTTCATAGTTTGAATTTTCAATGCGTCTTTTGTGGATGCGGAAGTATGTCTTTTATTTTTGTCTGAGCTTTTCTTCACATTGTACCCCTGCCCGAGTTTTTGTACCGCAAACGGTGTCGCTTCAGGCAATTAACACACGCTTAGCTGTAAACCACACAAAATGTACATAATATTTAAGATCGATTTGCGCTTCACTTGACATTTGACTTTTGCATTAAAACTATAGACAGATGTGAAGAGCTGTAAATGTTAATTGCAAATATCGTTAACTCGTCTTGTGCACACCCACATTTTTCAAGCTAATTAGCCCACTTGTCTATCTTTACTAATGGAATGGGACTTTTTTTTTTTGGCTATAGAAAGGTGCTTAGCAAAGATCACAATGCACTTTACTGTTTACTTCATACAAACTGAGCTGTACGCGTGCAGTTTTTTAAATGAATATAGACACAATCTATATGACATGAATATTAGAACTTTTAGTATTGATAAAAGTTCATGCTTAACATGTTGTTATATGTTAAAAATAATTGATCTTTACAAGTCAAGTAAAAAAAAAATAATCTTATAATGCGAAAAAGCACAAATTTTAACAACTTCTATATCTATGAGGAAACTGCAGCCAACAATCTTATTTATCTCATTTCAAATAAGATATACTATATAATGTATATACTAAATTGTTTGTTGCTCAATCAAGTTGAAAGAGAATCAGAGATTAGACACTTATTTCCCTTTAGCTCGTCACATATTATACATATTAATATGTAATTATCTGAGCTTTCGTACACTTGAATTCTTAGCCTGTATCAAAATTTGGATCGTTTCAGAACTTACGCGATTCGGCCTGTGTAAAGCAGATCAGCTGCATGAGAGCAGCCACAATGCACAAATATTTCAGCATTTTAATTTGTTAGTAATACGAAAATAGAAACAATTAACACACGACACGCTGCGCACAACAACAATCACAATATTATTAACAAATAAGCAATAATTATGTAATTTATGCAACTCGATTCGCGACCGACGACCAACAACGCGCAGCTGAGAACGACAACTGTGAACGTTGGCATCGTCGCGGCTTGATTTTAAAGCCCCCTTCAAAGAGGAGACGGCTCAATGCAAAGCCCAGCTCTCCGCTAGCAGCGACGTCGACTGCGACGGCGACGGCGACGGCGACAGAGTGACTGACTGAATGACTAAGTGACTTACTGACTGCTAACTGGTGTTTAGTAAAGGTGTCTAAAGGTCTCTTTTCCGCCTCACTCTTCAGCTGGAGTCTTCACGTGATTCTGTGCTGCGGCGTCTACCAAAATTATGATTATTGTCTTATACCCTGTATCAATTAAGAATGACAGGGTATATTGCGCTTATGTAACCACTCGAAAGGTTTAGTCTATATATGTGGTACTTACGCACATTCAAATGCCATGAGAATCGAACAATAAACATCAACGTTAGACAGCTAGGTACAGGGTATCTTATAGTCGCGCTCCTCGCCTAGAGCACTCTTGTTTTCGTTTGTTTTGTATTCTCATTTGCCGATTGGCATAACTAGTAATTAAGCTATTCAATTTTCGTAATGGACTGTAAATTTCTGTCTTCAACTCGTTTAGAATAAAATGTTAATTATTTTTCTAAATTTTTTCTTGATATGTGTCAAAGTGCAAATCATTAAGTTTGGAGATTCTCCGTTGCAATTAACGGTCAACATATGTATATATAATAGTTTGTTGAATCTGTTCAGTCACGGCTCAACAAACACCCCGCAATTGACAACTGTCCAACAGAACAACCTTCCCTATAAGCAACTGACCTCAGCACAAGTAACCACAAGAGCACCCTGACCAAACAAATTGAATATCTATAATTTGTAATCTTTTATCATCTTTCAACTATTTCTATTTCTGTGCCAAAGTCATGTGTAGAAAACATTAAAAAGAAGTAAGATAAAGCTCAGATTCAATAACATAGTTAAGCACAATATAATTATATAATTTAATAAATTGCCGTTTCTAATATGAATATAACAAATTATTCTCTAAGGTTTTTTCCAGCTGCCTATCGTAACCAGTTTCTGTTCTGTATGTAACGATAAATATTTGTGTTCGTTAACATAGTTCAGAGTTACATTTAAGTTCTGGTATTCAGATATGTGGGCTGGTTATAAATAAATAGATTCTTCATATATTATATTTTGGTAAACAAATTAAACGATCAACTCAGGGGGAAGCGCACAAGTTTAACTTTGCACTGTCTGATCTTTGACTGTCGCCGATCTTAAACTGTTTACAATGGCCGTGACAAGTGGGGAGGAGAGCGGGCAAGTGCCCATCCACGCAAAACTAAAGTCGATTCCAGCACATAATAAATGCGAGTTCGTGTACGAGTGCCCGCATACCAAAAACCATACGACAATAGTGAGAAATACTTAAAGAGGAGACCCAGAGCAAATAGATGAATAGTAAATGGTACAGGAAAACATTTTTCAAGCCTTTGTCTAAAGTACTCGCATTGTTATTTAAATAATTAGACGGCTTTGTTCTAACTGCCAATGGCTATGGCATATTAAAACAAAACATTTATCAACACTTTCAGAACAATGTTTCCAAGAAATTACCAAAAGTATTTACTTAATTATTACAAAAATACTTATAATGAATAAACAGTCGAGTCACTACGTGAGACCTTAAGTGCAAATAAATAAAGAGCTGGCGACACATTATACAATTTTTTGTTCTCTCTTTTTAATTCTAGCTATAGCTTAAAGGAAACAGGTTCCATAAAACTGGATTTTAATGGATTGCAACTAACTATTAGAAATTAAATATTTAGCTCTAGCTTTATTAGCACCTGCCGGTTTCACTATCGGTGACAACTAGTTTCTAAAAGCTACTGAACTTTAAAACAAATAGATTACCATATAAGCAGACAGTTCTAATAAACAAGAAAGTCAAGGAAGTGTAAATTTCTAGTTCATATGAAACGCATTTTGGTACACTTTTTTGGATTCTTAATTAGTATTTAAACCTTTTTTAAATATATTCTTGCACTTTTCTCCTTGCAATGTAGACAAAACATATACGAATTCAAGGATATCGGCTGGCAACAGGAAAACTCTCAACAACATAAGATAAACAAACCACAATGAGCACAATGACCAATAAAAATGACCTTGACCGTTGCCAACAAAACCTGTAATTGTTATTCGCACTTGGTCTAATGTATGGAACGCGACTGTAGCACCTGCATTTTCGGCTGCGCTCAAAAGTATGCAACCATTTTTGGAACCTGACAATCGATTTTCGTTTTATTTTATGCATATGTGTTGTACGCTTTATACATTATGTTTGTATTGTAATTTACACAATTTTAATACAAAGGGAAAAACAATTTAATAAAATGCCAAAAATTTCGATTATTAAAATGCACAACGCATCATTTGGGCATTGAGTGGACATAAAGTTCTTGCAAGTTCCTTTTTTTTCTTTTTGCAAATTGCAATTCTAAAGCTGGGGCGTGTCAATGGAACTCGCCATAAAGAAGTGTGATTGATTGCCATATAGTAAAACACAAACTTTTGTATACCCTTGTTGGGGGTATTCTAACTTTGTCATCAAATGAGTAACGCCTAACAGGAGACATCTCCGAGCCCATAAAATACTTGACTATATTCTTGATCAGTGTAACAGACGATTCGGTATAGCCAACTCTATCTGCCCATCTGTCTCTTTCTCTGCAAACTCGTTGCTCTGCTTTTAAGTAATCAGCTCCATTAGGGTATTTAATCTTTGGCGTGCGAAGATATCCATTCCTTCCTGTTATTCAGTGAAAGAACCTTTTGTTGCTGTTATTGTTCGTATGCAAATGTTAAGAGCGTGAGCTAAATGGCAAATGGCAGCACTTGACCTTTCTAAAAGGCAAGTTTTGAGCCACCCAATTGCCCACAAAAGGGCACAAATTACCAGCTATTCATGAGGCACACAAATAGTTACCAACTAGAAATGATATATCGGACCATGCTGAATGCAAGGCACGCAGGATTAAGCAGAGCTAATCCCTGGGCAAATCAAGCGCATGATTCATGCCAC
Source organism: Drosophila montana (assembly GCF_035044405.1). Classification (NCBI taxonomy): domain Eukaryota; kingdom Metazoa; phylum Arthropoda; class Insecta; order Diptera; family Drosophilidae; genus Drosophila; species Drosophila montana. The sequence continues at coordinate 272,012 of NW_026996452.1, forward strand.
AACTCATTACGCTGTTTTTTTTTTAAGGCCAGCGACCGAAGAGCTCACGGCATGAACTTAACCTTCAAGTAGCGGTACAGCCCAGGCCCAGGCCCAAGCCCAGGCCTGGGCCCAGCCCAGATACAGATACGCCTGCCTAGGCAGACGTAGTTGCATGTGACGGCGGCGTCTGGTGGGTGTGGCCCCATTTAGTGGCCTTTGTTCAGCCCGTTGCACTGCCTTTGGCGGTGCTTTCAACGTGCGGGTTCATTTCTTTTGGCTGGGTTTTCGGTTAAATGGCTTGGTCCAATGCAGCGTTGGCTCATTCCTCGCTCAAGTCGCGTGAAAGTTGGACGCCAGTCAGCGCAAAGAAAGCAACCAGTGGCAACAGCCGACGACAACAGCAGCAGCAGCAGCAGCAACAACAAGCAGCTACCTTTATAAGAAAGCAATTCCTACAGTCGAGAAAGAACAAACACAACAAAAACAAAATCAAACGCAGCGAACTGGTCCGTTTTGACCCACATACAAGCTGAGAGCCCAGCGCTAGAATTTCAGAATTTCGAGCGTCGAGTGAAATTTGTAAATATATTTTCTATACACAGAATGTTTCATTGTGCTTTTCGTGTACGGCAAAACTTAAATTCTGCTAAAACGCTTTCGCTCTTACTCATAAGAAAAACGAGTTGCCAGAAATTAGCACGTGCTAATAAATTATGAAACCAAACTAAAAGTGAAACAACGTTGATAACTATTTATTTTAACTTGTACTTTCATGCAGACCTACCAAAAACAACAACCACAACAACAACCAATTATGTGCCACAAATTTGGAATTATATTGCTGCTGTCCACAGTGGGCGCCATTTGGGCCCAGCAACAGCGTAAGTAATGCCAAAAAATATCCATAACCGAATGCCTTAGGAAACTGCCAGAAATTGCGTGCTCTTTGCGTCTAACGCTTTCTATCGGATTACGTCGACGCTTTCCAGTCCTTAAAGGGCGGGGCGTCCACAGCGCTCACGTCGCTTTTAACTAGTCTTAAGTAGCGCTCGATTCGGTTTTAATTACCCGACCAAAACGTGTCCACCACTTCGAAAGTTGGCGCCAGAGATAGATATTAACGTACGCTTCCAGGAATTGCAATTTACCATATCAAAAACAAGCTCTAAGACAAGAAAGAACGGCACACCGAAACTTAAATACCCTTGTAGAACTATGGCTTACGGGTTTACAGATATGTGAGGAGATCGTACCAAGGGCAGCTATATAACATATTGTGGTTCGATGCTATAAGATTTGGCCCATATACAAGGAACATAGTGAAACTAGTAAATGGTAGATTTGCAAATGATATCTACATAAAAAAGTTTTTATTCAAGAACTTTATTATCGATCATTGCTGAGGCAGCTATATGATACTCGATCCGATCTACTCTTTTCCGACATATGCACTTAAATGACGATAGCTTTAAAACAGAGAAAAGTTTCCATAGTTAACACTAATCAAGAATATATTATAGTTTATGGGGTCGGAGATGTCTCATCCTTTGCGTTAACACAAGGCATAAAAAAACCCCAATTGTGAAGTGAGTTTTAAAAGGGCTTATGATCTTAGTTCTCAGATAGACACTCATAATAATTTGGCATGGTTGAAATAAAAACTGTTTTGAGAGCACTTTGCCGCAAGCGCTTAACAATCATGAGCTATAAGGCAGGCTATTTTTAGAAGGCCATAGAAATGTTATTCTTGAAATGAAATTGCAATAAGACGTGCCTTCCAGCTTTATTACATAATGAGAGCAGACGAAGCTTTGAAATACTTCAACTTAACTAATAAACGAGCAAGAGTGCTTTATTCGAGAGTGACCAACTGGCAGATACCCTGCTTCAAATGGCCATAATATAAATTCGTACCTTCTTCTTGACATAGTTAGTGATCCCCCCTTTAGATACAAGCTTAAGATATTTTATTCTTGAATAACTTCTGTAGTTTTAATTCTAAGGACCCAAATATGACATACAAAATTTTGGGACACACTGGAAGATTTTGAAAGAATGAACAATTCTTGATCTGATTGTAATATACGAAAACCTAAATACAAAATTTAAGGTATCTAGCGATTACAACTAATGATATAGAAGCGTGGAGCTGATCGATAATTATCGATTCTTGTGAAAAGAGGCGGTTAACGATAGTTTTAAATACATTTTCTGTAGAAGAACCTGTATTCAAAGTCTCTAGCTCGTATGAGATCTATGTTTATGAAGTGGTAGATTTTCTTCGCCACAATAAAACATTTTCAAAGGGCATCGATTATAAAAAATAACAAAAGTTGTTTGAGTCTTAAGCAAATATATAAATAAATTAATGCAAATAGATAAATAATTTGCGTACAAGTCGAGAAACACTGGAGATTATGTTCTTAAGCAAACATTGTTAACATATGAAGTTAGGTAATAGTATTAGATAATAAACTAGCGTTGAGCAGACCAATTTAAATACTGGGGAGCTCTGAGGCTTTTGTTGATGGTGATGCTACAAGTGGCGGCACTCACAGTCGCAGTTGAGTTCATTCCCCCAACTTGCCAGGTGGCAGCTGCCCTCAACGTTAATGAAACCGCCAATAAAGCTGTCACAGCAGTTTTGTTCACAGGCCCAGAGCCAGGCAATAACAAGTTGATTGCTGAACATGCTCACGCCTGTCGCTGGGATTGATCTTATCCGCCCGTGTGGATCTTTACTATGCGAACTTGAACTGAGCAATTCACAAACATTGCGAGCCGTGTTGCAATTAATTTCGTTGCACTCGGATGCGCAATGTTTGAATTTAAGCTTGAAACTTTAATTAATAAAAATAAAAAGAAAACAGAAAACGTATTAACAAAAGATACGTGCAAAAAAGACAAAAAAAAACAAAAAGCGTTGAACTGGGAAATGCTTCACAGTTGGGGCTGGTCACACTGTCAAGTGCAATAATTATAGATCTCTCTCTCTCTCTTTCTTTATCTTTCTCACTTGCAGCTTACTATCTGCAGCAATGCCCTCGCGATGAGGCAGCTATTAACGAGTGTCTACGTGATAGCGGCAACAAATTGGTGCATTATCTACAAAAGGGCATACCCGAATTGGATATTTACGAGGTAAGCCTAGGCGGGCTTTATTTGGTGCTAATGCTATTTTTCTACCTTCCTCTCTCTATCTCTCTCCCTCGCTACAGATTGAGCCCGTGGTTATCGATGAAATCGGCATTGTGCTGGGCAGCGGCCCGGATGGCTATCGCGCCCTCTTCCGTAATATTCAGGCCTTTGGCGTTAGCAATATAACTGTTACCAATGTGCGGTAGGTATATTCAATTTATTCCCACATTTTTATAGCCTAGACACGTCCCCAAAGATTTTGTACATATCACGCTTTAAGCCAAAAAATCGATTATTACTGTAGTCCGCATATTTTCCGGCCACTGACTATATTGCACCAAAAACTTCAATTTCATCCCAAAACGGAACTAATGTAAAAATTTCACCCACCCAACTCAAATGGTTTGATGTGTACATACATGCTCAATCAGCCAGTGAGTCAGTCAGTCACAGTTTGATGTATTTAAGTAGTTAAGTCAAGAGTAGGGTCACACTCAACAGCGCACTTATTTGTACTGTGATCGAGGGCATTAAGTATTTTTAGTATTGCTTTGACCCTTAATAGCCTGGTGCTCGTTTGTTTCAGTCTAATACACTACTTCGCACTGGCTATAATTCTTTTTGTTAGGCATCCTACACAGCTTAACTGAAGTTAATACATTGTTTAACTAAGAAATGTATATACATTTTAATTGTTCATTTACAACGCTCAAGCCTTCTTAGCTTTACACTTATTTAAGGTGCTTCACGTAAGGGCATTTCATAGTTGCATATCCAAATATTTGATTTTGTTTTCCGTCTATTTTAGCCACAGAATAAACGTCTAGCATATGTATATGTATATACATATATTTGCTAAACGCCCAGTCAAGCATTCCATCAATGGATAAACGTGTAGATTTTTTTATTAATGCAATTTTTATGACTTGAAAAGCCGTTTGCTAGCATTGCGAGTAAACTTAGTCTCTTTGGTCTGTGTCTCTATGAAAAAAAAAAACTGTTGAACACTTCCAGTTATCATTATAAACCTGCCTCAAGCTCTTAAATGCTACTCTCTTTAATAAGTGAGTAATCGATTTGCGTTAAACATTTGCATTTTCTGGGATTTTTCATTGGAACGTAATTGCCCCCCAATGGGTTAGGCATTTCGGGTTTACATTTACCACTAATTGGAAATATATATGTATATAGCTTATAAATTAAAGTTGTGGTAATTTTTATTGCAGCGTGCGTGGGCGGGTAGGTTTGTGGAACTGTCGCTCGGGCAATCACAGCTTAATATTAATAGAATATTCAATTGTTTAACGCTAAGCAAAAGATTAGTTGGAATGATTAAATAATGCAAATCACAAGCAGGAGATACGTAAGAATGACTAAACTAAGAATCAGCCACAACAAATAGCAATCACATGCGAATACTAAGAATTGAAGTAATTTTTTTTAACTTTTGACAAATAATTCATTCGTGTCATATATTCTGCATGGCAGCCATTATCTAAGTGTGACTCGTGCTGTGAACCAGCCTCCGCTCAAAGATTGCGCAACATTAAGTCCTTGACCTAGCCGCGAGCAATACACAAATCAACTTGGCTCGAAAAGCACACGACAATTTTCCGTTAACGACAAACGACACCCATCAATAAGCCAAGTGCCAGTTATGAGCAAGAAAGAGCAGTTATATTCGGTTTGTCGAACACTAAATACTCTTGCTGTCTGCCGTACACATATACGTATGAAATACTAGAGGATACTTGCCGCCACGCTGCTCACAAAAAAAGATTTTTTCCTCGAGCGTTCGATCCGTAAACTTTGTGCATCTCAAAAGGTGCACCTCATTGTTAAGACCCATAAATTTGCCAATCCTTTTTTTTGTACATTTTTTTTTGCCTTTTCTTTCGCCATTTGCAAAGAAATTAAATAAATAAATATTTGAGCCGGCGATCTCTCGCATGCTAGTTCGACGCTGAGGCAGCTAAGTCCGGATCTCCCGTGCAAACTTTGAACACAGTTTTTCCCCACTTGGAAATTGAATTTTCCGTACTCCAAAAGGAAGCTCCAGCTAACAACTCCCCAACTCTCGAAATTGTCAAGTTTGATTTGGACAAATCTTGAGATTCAGCTCAATCAAGAATATATATACATCGAGTGGTATCCCAGTGTGACGTTACACATTTCCCGACAAATTTCGAATACCCTTTACAAGCATTTAACAAGACTGTACGACGTCTTTAGAACCATTTACATAGCAAAGCATCTAAAGAGCCAAACAAGTGCCAAAGCTGACGATAGCCAAGAAAATGTGGGTCAAAGCGATTCTCTATGTCAAGCATTTGTGTGTAGCCTCTTGCCGGCCAACCAAACAGCCAGCAGCCGGTTTCAATTAGAATTCAATTTCGAATTCGGTTTTTGGCTTGACATGGGGGGGTTCAGTTTGGCAGCCGCCTGTCTGTGCTCTACACTCAGAGAAAAAACCAGGCATTTAAGAAGTTTGTAAATATCTTGAGCTGAGCATGACAAGTTTTAGTTAAAGGTTTAAAAGACGTGAAATTTATCAGTTTAAAATATAGATTTAGAATGAAATGAACAAATGTTGTACTTCCATTGAGAAGCTGTTAGGGTCGTTTCGGCTAACGCAATGCTTGTTAAAAGTGTTTTTCGACTAAATTTAAGCACGAAAAATCAAAGTTTAAGAAAGTAGTTTCAGTAGAAAACATAAATATAGAATTCAAACGAAGACATTTGCCGTTTCCCTTAATCATATTATTTTAAAAATAATTTTCTACCAGGTAATTTTTCTCTTATTTTTATAAAGAACTCTTTCCCAGTCAAACTAGAATTGACAGCTGCATGTTTCTCTGAGTGTACAGGTTATTTGTGTAGTTTGCACCAGTTTTGTCGTCTCGAGTCTGTCAAGTGTCGCATGTGAACCCGAAACGAAGGTCGAGGTGGAGTTAGTTGCCACACACGAGTGCGACATTGAATTAAAATAAAAATTAGAAAAATTAAATAAAAAATAAATAATGCAAATACATTAGCACATCCAGCAATGAACTTGCAGTTTTATGCCTAGCCTGAACAGATATATCATCATTGTGTCATTATCACTGCCATTGTCAACCGTCACTTGCAGCTCCGACTTGGACTCGCTGCAGTTCCAGCTGACGTGCGAGATACCCCGCATTCGCGTCAAGGCCCAATACCGATCCACAGGTGTGCTGATCTTGGTAAAGGCCTCCGGTGCCGGCGACTATTGGGGCGAGTACGGTGAGTTGGCGACAGCGGGCGTGTGTCTAACTGACTATAGCGTAAACTAATCGTGTGCTGGCCACACCTCCTCGTCTTATAGAGGGCGTTAAGGCCAAGATCTACTTCAAGGCTATGGCCAATGAGGGCGCCGACGGACGCACATATCTGACCACCGACTCGGTCAAAATGGACTTCAATGTTAAGGATATACAAATGGGCGTTGATAACATAGCCAACGGCAACTCGGTTATACGTGAGTATATATCTTTCAAAAAGGCCCAAAAGATACAGATCTAAAGTGGATTTTCCCACTGCAGAGGCCGCTCTCAATCTGTTCATCAACTCGAACTCCCAGGAGCTGCTCAAGGAAATGAAACCCGCGCTACGCACCAAACTGACCCTCGTCATACGCAACTTCATGGATCGCCTGTTCGCCAAGATACCGCTGGACGAGTGGATCAACTTGAACTAGTTAAGTCTTTTCAATTTAGACTTCCGACGAGTACTAGTATATAGTAAGCACTAATTTATTGCAACAAAACACAAATTCACCCAGATAAAAAAAAACCAACACAAACTCTCTAATAAAATAATTATACGAAACATATTTAAAAAAGTGAGTGTGCCTTATTTAATCTATGCACTTGCTGCTTATTTAATATCCGCCGCAAAACGAAATAGCTCGGCTTATGCTTATATTTTTATATAGTTAATTTGGTATTAGGTAAGTGCAATTGCGGGTTAACCGTTGACTTACCATTATCATTAGATCGCACGGTAATGTGAGGGTCGACATGCAAATTGAAGGTCTTGACAATATGAATGAATGAATGAAAAACTATGGAGAAATGTTAAACAATCTGAAAATAAAGCAACAAAATGATGTGCGGCATGTAGATAATTGTTAATGGCATAAAATGGAACTAAAGAAACTTTTAGGCAATTGCGAGCTTTTGAAAGCAAACGATTTACTTTCAATGGGTTGGGTATATTAAATGGGTAACAAGCAGGTATCGGATGAAATGATTAGAAAAATCATTAAACAAAAAATTGATATTACTTTGCTCATTTCTAGATAATCTTTACGTATGCACATGATTTAAATTTCCTATATATTGAAAATAATTTGGTTTTTTTAATTTGGAATTTTTTCAATATTTCTTAAAATTTTTAAATGTTTTTTTTCGTTCATTGTGCAATTTCATAGGACATGTTTTAATTTATCCACTATTGAAATTTATTTCTGAGCGAATAAAAACAAAACTCAGCCCATAATCATTAATTTTAAAAGTATTTAAATAATCAAGAATAATGATTATGGCTTGAGGCTTATAATAAAACTGAAAATTAATCATTAATTTGTGAGCAAATAAACAAAATTTAAAAAAAGACGTGTAATTTAAAAAAAAAAACACAAAACGATTTAAGTACCCAGAATCCAAGCCGTGGCATTTAGACAAACGTAGAGGGCGAAATGGAAACTAAATTCAGTGCCAATTGAAGAAAGTAAAATGATGCTACTTTTATAAAAACTCGTATTCTTTTCGAGAAACTAAATTTGTATGAGCCATAAGAAAACTTACTTTTATATAAGTAGATGCCATTATCATGTAAAAGAGTGTTAATAGTTCTTTCTTAATCCCAGCGTATTCGTTGTCGTAATCGATTTTAACGGCTCGTGTTTGAATTACTCAACTCGAAGGTCTGAACAGATTTCCTTTAACGTTTACATTAGTATAATCTAATTCTAATAACTCGTCCACTTGCGTGTGGGCGAACAATTTTTTGTTGTTGTTTTTTTTTTTTTTGCCATAACAGTCTCAACTCCGCGGGACGCCCATCAGTTGTCGCAGTGAACCATGTCAACCCTCTGGTCATAGCCTCGCCTTCCAGAGAAGCTTCAGTGAAATTACATAAAATTTAGTAGACAGGCGATGCAAATTTAAAAACAAAAACCCAGCAGGTTGTCAACACGAGTTGATCGGCCCCCTGTTGAAAGATCTTCTAATTGCGCAACTGCACGCTCGGCCCAAAGTGCGTTCTAGAAAGCCTAAAACAAAAACAATATTAACAAAAACAATCTATTAAATGGCATACCAGATTATCACTTACCAAAAGGGGCTATTCGCGGTATTAACTGAAAAGCCATATTGCAGTTTTTTTTATATTTTATTTCTCCTTTTAGGCGGGGTATCGCCAGGTAGCACAAACAAACACAGAGACACATTTGTGTGAATGCGATCATTAAGATTATTATTATGATTAACCCGCAGCCGCTTAACATCTCGTTCTCACTATTAACCCCCAGCGTATGTCTGCCACCGTCTCTCCCTTGGCCCCGGGCATTCTCAACGTGTTTTGGGGTTCTACGTTTGCCCAGTTCTAAGCTCGCCAGCGACGCGCTCATGTAAATCGAAGCGTCAATTTTCGCTATAAAACGCGAACGACTCAACAATTTTGCATTCAGTACGATCTGTAGACGGGTTACTATAACTACAAACACAAACCACTCTAGTCGAGCAGATAAAACGGTCTTCACGAAAACAAATTGACAAAAAACGTTAGTAAAGTGTTTAAAATATAAATTTTACCACAGCTAAAATTAAATTAAATTAATTTATTTACACTCCTGACGCAAAAGTTCTGGAGATAAAAAAAACCTTAAAATTAAAAATCTATAAAAAAAATAATAATACTTAGTGCGTTGCCTAAGAAACAAATGTGTTAAAAAAAGAAGAAACTATAATTACTTGAAAGTATTCCCGATTTTTGTTTGATACAGTGAACAATATCCAACAATCCACAAATTAAATAAAAAGGTTTAGCCAGCAGTTAGGTTTTCAGGCTTCATTTATTTAACTTTCGTGTGTCTAGGATTTCCATAATAATGTTCTGTGGAATGGTCGCAGTCGGGCTCAAAAGGTTTCGGCCTGGGTTAGGCCAGTTAGCAGTTGACTTTGGGTTGGTTGTAGGTGGTTACCTACTAGAGGCTGTGAGGACTGCCTCCACAGTCAGACTCTGATGATAAGTAGCCGCTAATGTCCTCATGTAAATGGCTGTCCCTGGCTTCCATTTCATCATCGCTGGGCGGATCGACAGCCGCTGCAAATGCTTCCAGGTTCGAGAGCGCTTCGCAGGGTGTTCTGTAGTACTTCATATGGATCTTATTGAAGCCATAGCTCAATTGGCCATCGCACCTGGTTAGGTATAGGATTGATTCGTGACTGATTTGAAATATCACCTCCATCGCAGCCTCCCTGAATCTGACCGCTTTGATGACCTTCCAGTCACTGGTCGGTAGCTCGGGGTTGAACGTGGTTATCAGCTCCAGAATGTCCCTGGACTCTGAGGGTGTCTCTGGTAGCCAAGCAGTGGCCCAAGGACGCGACGGAATATCCTGCACATCAATCACCTCTAACTGCGCGCTTGGGTATACTTCGCCAATCTTGGTAATGGCCTCTTTGTAAAGCAGGGCAGATCTATCATTGTCGCAGGCAATTAGCTTTGTGGTTCCTTGAAACCAGCCAATATCCGTACACGATGGCGGCAGACCTGGGTTATTTCGCAATACATCCAGTGCAACGGAAGCCATCGAGGCCTGAATCCAACCCCATTGGTTTCGGGGGATCTTACCATCTGGCTGGCTGTTGTCGATGACGCCGATTATTTTGCGTCCTCTTGCCACTTTTGCAAATTGTCTCAAGGGAGTTTCATGCGACCGGACGCGATTCGAAGCAGAAGCCTCAACGTGCTGATGGCTGCTTATCTGATCATCTGCATCTAATGGATCTAATCTTCTGGGTGGCTCTTCTAGTACGCGGGGTCGTTTCGGCGTAGTATTTTTAACTTCCACAATCAAAGTCTCCACCAGGGGTTCGACATCTGCTGGCTCATCACGCTGGCTCGTAAAGCCGCAGTCAAAGTTTGGAAGCACAGCTCTTGCCCATGCGATATCCTCTTGAATTTTCAGATAATCTTCCCTCGACGAAGCCTGATCTTCCGTAATCGGTGCAATTGCATTACGCTTTAATATGCGCTTGGCCTTGGATTCATCAAATTTGGTAGCTTTTGATGGGTCGGGCCTTGAAAAATTAGCTGGTCTTCGGCTTACAATCGGGCTGCCGCCGGGTTGGCCAGGCATTGTTGGTACTTGCCTGATGCCCGATGATTTGCTAGAGCCAGCTGAGCGGTTGCTCATGCTCCAATGAGCTCCTCTTCCTTTGGCGAAACTGGTTGTTTCTCTCGGTCGTTTATTGGGAGGACCGTACTCCCGTTTTAGGGTGTGTTTAGTTGATTTCATCTTGTTTTGTTCCCACGAGTGGCGGAGATAACGATCAGTCGACTCGGGCAGAGATCCGCAGTACCCGGGCAAGGCTACATAGAACAGGCGGTCGCCACTTGCCTGAGCTCTCCGTTGAAGACTGGGCTAGTTTTGTTGAACCTGGGCCCCCAGCCAGGCTGACTCTCGGCACGGGTCGACTGACACCTTAGTTCAGCCCAGGAGTGAGTGTGTGTGTGTGTGAAGCTATGCTTTTGAAGGCGGCAACACAAACGCCTTGTCAATGCCATGGTTACTGCCACGCATCCGCTGGCTGTCCGGGGCTGCTTATTTGCGGTTGGTCGTGCTTATTCGCAGCTAACCTCCGGTAGGAGGCCGTTCGCTATCCGCAACCTGCGACCCGTCTGGCGGCCCCAGCTAGGCCTCTGTCGAGCCCAACTCACTAGCTCTTCAGACCAGACACTCTGTACTTAATTTTTAATGGACAATAATAAATAATGTCAGTATATTATTAGTCGGTAGGAAGAAATCTAAACAAGAGCAGCCTTTCGTATGCAAATTGCGACGTCAAAATACCTACTACTTATTGGCTTGCAAAGCTGTAATCATAACGTCTATAATCAGCGACTTGCGGATGATTATATGAATTGCATTGTTGGGGGGTTGCACTTAAGTGTTGACTAGTGAATGCGTCTAAAGCAAATAAAATTGTCATCCATTAGTAAACCAACTTTGCTGATGTGACGTCAATAAATTTAAGAGTAATGAACATGAATTTGCAAAGTCTGTAATGATCGGAAATTAGCAGAGCCCTTAGCTGAAGTCAAGGTTGTTAAGTTTACTTGGAATTTTACGATAGCCCCAAACTCATTATCTCTATGCAACTCACTCTTTGCAGGTGACTTAAATCAAGCCCAAGTTTAAAATGGAATCCAGATTAATTGCAGCCACCCTTCTGCTCTGCTGCTTTGGCTACGCCTGTGCAGGAAACATGCGTGAGTAAACTGAACAGGATGTATTAACTTCACATACTTACCGGATCTTACACTTTATCTCTTCTCTTTTTAGCGGACTATATCAAGATCTGTCATCGCAACGATCCCGAGCTATCCAAGTGCGTGAGGCAGAGTGTGCATAATTTGCGTCCATACTTGGGTAAGGGCATCAAGGAAATCAATGTGCCCGCTTTGGAGCCACTCTACATTGGTGACCTGAACATACTCGAGGGCGGCAGCAGCGGCATTACAGTCAAGGCCAAAAAATTGAACATCTACGGTGCGTCGAACTTTGAAATAACTAAAATGCGCGCCTCCACACAGAATAGACGCTTTGATTTCGAGCTGCTTTTACCGCTGCTGCAGGGAGAGGGCCAATATGATATTAATGGCAATATACTTGCACTGCCCATCAAGGGCAACGGGCCCTTTGTCGGTAACTTTACCAATTTTGTAGCTTATGTGCGCATCACATACGACGTTAGGAACGTCAACGACATTGACTACTTTGAGGTGAAGGAGTTTGCCTTGAAGATACGCACTGGCAAAGGGCGTTTGCGTCTGGAGAATCTCTTCAATGGCGACAAGGTGTTGGGAGATGTTATCAATCAGACGATCAATGAGAATTTTGAGCTCTTCACGAATGAGGTGATAGCGCCCATTGCTCGCGCACTGGAGGTTAAGTTCCTGGCGATTGCCACTAAAATCCTGGAGAATTTTACCTACAATGAACTGTTTCCAGTTTAATTAAATTATATACTTAATGTTCTATATGCTATTGCTTGTGATACAGTTAATTTTTCTATATTAGTGCTAATATAATTCATAAATAAACTTTAATGGAACACAAAACAATTTCTTCTCAATTTGACACTTTAACAAAATATATATACACTGCCATCGTCTGGCTGAACTACTTACCTTTATCACACAGTATTATTTTGCAGTTAAAATTGATTTTTGCACGCAAAATTTAAATTTGTTCATTACTTTTTGCGCGTCTTTTTCTTTTGCCGCAACATTTTGTCTGCATTTTGTTTTGTTTTCATCTTCAGGGAAATGTTAAAAGGGAAATAATAGCACTGCGCATAACATTTCTATTGACGGGACTGTTATTAACAGCACGTATTTGCTAGAAAATAAAATCATCGAAATAAAAATTAATGGAAATTTGTATAATTCGATTTTAATTAACATCACCTACATACAGTCATTTCGAAAAATTGCCATTGCGACATAATTTCTAAATTTTAGGGAACACAGGCTGCTTGAAATAAGTCAACTGGTAAGTGTGGAGTGCACTGTTAACTGGAGGAGTGCGGCTGCTAAGTGGACAGTCTATTTTGCTATCGTTACGCGATAGCATCAAGCTGGCAGCCCGTTAAGATATCGAGTATCGAGCATTATATCGTTGGGTATGTGCGAAGTATCGATACATTTTCTTACGCTGCTCAGTGCCCTCAATTAAAAATAAAATTACAAAATTTCACTGTTTCTGTTTATAAAAAATCGCATTGCGTAAACGTTATAGTTTACATTTAACACAAGTGGAAGTTACATTGTAGAACATGTCAACACCCGCACGCAGACGTCTTATGAGAGATTTTAAAAGGTAAGAAAAGTACACACACTTTGACAATTGTCGTGGTATGAAATGGAGAAACGGGGCGACATATATTTGTACATACACATACGTATGCCTATGTATGTATATGTACCCGTGGAAAAGTTTGCGCAGCCAAAATACAAATCGTATATATGTGTATGTGACCTGCGTACCAGTTGTGTCTGTGTGTGTATGTTTGTACGTTGCCTTTTTTCGCTGGTTTTTATTTGGTGATACTACTACAGCAACAACAAAAAGAGTGCTACTTATGCTGCCTGCGTCTTTGACACTTGACTTTGAAGCATAGCACAAAACGAAATCACATGTAAACCAAATCTGCGCAAAACAGAGCAAAAAACAATCGCAAAGCGTAATGTACAAAAATTCTTTTCCCGTTTGTGCAATTGCGTCGCAGACAAAACATCAAATAGCAGCTGCAACAACAATAACAACACCAAAAATTGCCAACCAGAGCAGAAAGAATGAGAGCAGCAATAATCAAATTGTTGCTCTTCTACGGCCCGCTTGCCTTAAAACAAAAGTCATCATCCTGATTTCCCCTACTGCTCTGCCATATTTCGTCACTCGCAACCTTGTTGACTCATACTCTGCAGCAGAGCAGCGCAGGCGGGCAGAGCAGCGCAGCGTCTTATTGGAATTTCATTCAGCGTTCTGTTTGTTCTTGTTGTTGCTATGTTGTGTCATTCAATTTCGTTAGTTGGTTAAATTTTTGCAAAGTACCTGCCGATTTATAAAGTGATTGCATAAAGAACATAACTGGTGGGGAGGAGGAACGAAGTTGTTAGGGTTTCTCTTCCTTAGAGTAAATGTCAAGGCTACGTCAAGGCAGCAGAAATTAAGACCCCAAGTGGTAGAGATGGGCGCGTGAGGGAATTATATTCGCACGACACGAGCACGCACGAATTGTTTGAAATAAATATAAATTATGTCTCAAAATGCAAATGATCTAATAATCATGATGATATTTCAAAGAAGATAATCAAAGCAACATTTAATAATTTTAGAAATATTCCTTATGGTAAATTTAATTATTTAATAAAATAACGTTTTGAAAACTTTCAAACGTTAAAAAAGTGCAGTCCGCGTCCATCTCTACTGTCCAGAACCACCCACCGCAATATCCGTTTATTTATCAGACCTCATTGGTTATCGCTTTAGCTAGTTTCTTTGTTTATTATTTTCATATTTTTTTTATATGTATTTTTTTTTTGTATTTGTTGTTGTTTAATCGATGATTTCATTTTGGAGCTTTGTCATATGTATTGATTTAGCCGATTGAAGGGCGCGGTTGGTCTCTGCTGCTACTGCTGCTTTCTCTTCTTCTTCTTGTACAGCTTGTGGCTGTTGCACATACTTACAACATGTGTGTCTGTGTATGCTTGACCTAAATAGTGTCTAGTGTCTGCTGCGATGCCCCTGGGAACCAGTGCATAGCGTGTGGGGACTCGAAACTTGCCAATTGGCTGTTGATCTGGTTTACGAAATGCAATTTTCTTGGTAATTTCAATATTTTGCGCAACGCTCTTTTGTCTGCTTTTCAAATACATAAATAGCAACTTTGATTTTCCAGCTAAATCTGTATTTATTTTATGTATTTTTTATTTATTGGCGCACGGCGCTCATTGAACTCGGCAACGGTAATTGTAAACAGTCGCCGCAGCCAAGAGGAAATATCTTTAAAACATGACACGACACATCTGGCATGAGTAGCTACGCAGTTACTCTATATACAAATATATCTGTTAATATATAAATATTCATATATATAGACCTCAAATGTCTAGTTTGATTTGTGTGCAATGCGTTTATAGATTCACATTGCTTTAATTTGCCAAGGATTTGGGATACCGAACAACAAATACCCTAGCACAGACATATAAAATAAACAATTTTGAAGCATAAAGACACGTATCTGTTGACTTTTGGCTAAGACTTCAATATTGGAGTAAGCAGGCGAATGTATTTACTATACGAGAGTCTTCATATCAAATTTGGTGTCTCTAGCTCTGAGATATGCTGACAGATGGGATTTCGATATTGATTTGATGAGCAATATGTCGAAAATCGTCTCTCCCCTATTTTGCCCATTTTCCATATGTTCAGGGTATAAAAACAGAACAAGTTCTTAAGGAAGCTATTTGATATAGGGTACTGATTCGGACGACACTGATTTAAATAGAAATGCAAAGTCCGTAGAAAAAGACCGATCTAATCCAAGTTTCATTAAAATGTAATTAAGTTTTTGGACAGAAGTTAATTTACAAAGTAAGACAGAAAAAATCAGACAGATCAAGAGCACATATACCTAACGGAGTCAACGATATCTCAAACCAATAGGAATATTTAATATTTATCCCATGGAAAATACCATTAACTTGTTTTATTTTATACGCTTGCAGACTTCAGGAGGACCCACCAACGGGTGTTTCGGGTGCGCCAACAGATAATAATATTATGATATGGAATGCTGTGATTTTTGGTCCACACGATACACCGTTCGAGGATGGCACCTTTAAGTTAACCATAGAATTTACGGAAGAATATCCAAATAAACCGCCAACAGTTCGATTCGTATCGAAAGTATTTCATCCAAATGTTTATGCAGATGGTGGCATATGCTTGGATATATTGCAGAATCGCTGGAGTCCCACATATGATGTGTCAGCTATATTAACATCCATACAGGTGGGTAACCATGCAATCAATTTCTACGCATACTGATTTTGCTAATTCTAATCTGATTTTCTAGTCACTGCTGAGCGATCCCAATCCCAATTCACCGGCCAACTCTACCGCCGCCCAGCTTTATAAAGAGAATCGTCGCGAGTATGAGAAGCGTGTGAAAGCCTGCGTGGAGCAAAGTTTCATCGATTAGCCATGCGCCCACTTCAACACCAACAACAAAAACAACAACAACATCAACAACAGAAGCAGCAGCAGCAGCGACTTGCAGCTACAAACTTCAACAACAACAACAAAAACAGCATGCAATAATATAAACAAGTTTAAATTAAATAATATCGGATATATTTATAATAGTTATAACGCTATGAAATTGTAACAGCGCCTAAAGCCAACACACACACACAACCACACACGCACACACTCTACAGACAGACAGACAGACACACGCATACCCGCGCACACACACACACTCATATACACGTAAACACACATATATATATATATAGACCCGCAAAACAGGGCAGTTTATATTTTCGGCAAAATGTTTTAATCGTAGACACACACACGACAACAAACATCAACATTAACAACAACAACAACAACCCACTGAAGCAGCAACAAAAAAAAATTAATTAAGCCGCAACAACTTCAGATATTTAAATATCTCCTCAGCCTCTCATAAGCTAACAATAATAATAGTAATAATAACATCAACAATTTAATGTTATAATTCAAATAGCAGCAGAAAACGTTATTAAGAATAATAATAAAAAAAAATTATAAAAAACAAATACAAACAATTCAAACGATTGCGTAAATTACTTAATTTCTTAGATTAAATGTCGCCAGTAAAACCTATGCTATCAACAATTTAACTCAACAAAAAGAAAAACAGAATTTTAAGAACATAATCTTTTTGATGTATGTATATGATAAGATATTGAGAAAAAAAAAACCGAACAATAGAATCAGAAATGCGTATTTCAATTAAACTTGCCTTGATTTAAGTGAGAAACAAAGATGATAAAACTAATAGCAATATAATCAGCTAATTTAATTCGCAAGCTGCCTAGTTGAACATTGCATTAAAGAACTATTCGCCAGTGAGCGTTATGCAAATCTTAATATGTAATATGATGATTATTCGCACAAGCTACCTAAATTGGTTAATAAGTTATTGGCATAAATAAAAAACAAAAAAAGTTGTGAAATTTACCGAGTACTAAACTACAATTAAAATTAAAATTGAATGTTAGTTGTTAGCATGCAAATTAAATAAACAAACAAACTTGAAGATCGGATCTATAGACGCTATGCTAAACAGTGTCAACGCTATCGATGTAGTTTCTTCAAACTATATGTTCTTATGCGTAAAAACTGTGGCCTCTGTCCAGTGACCAAAACAAAACTAACTAACCTATGTGTAAATCCAAGTGTTGTTAATCTATTTCGATTAAGTTTGTATACTTGAAATCGGGCTCATTTCGATGGGTGTCCGTTTAGGTTACAACACCCCTTACACACACACACAGCCCCAATATACATAGTAATTAGATTCTAAAACACCTCATAACTGCCATTTGCCACGCTAATTCGTAACACTTTGATACACTTGCTAGCGTCTGGGCCAGGGTGAATTATCCATTATTTAGTTCTAGTTTTAAGCGTATACTTACAATCGATTGTTTGATTTCAAAATGCTGTTCCTTTTGCTAAGACCCTCCACTTTGGCACTTTGTGTGTTGGACGATGACTATGTCGTATTATGATAATGATAATGAAGACGATGAAGATGATGCTCTGAGCATCATGTTAATCTCTATATGGATAAACCCTAATAGCAGCATGTTGATTTTTCCCTTTTTTTTATAATTTAAAATGTAATCGAAAATTATTGAAATTCTTTTAGAGCTCTATTAAAGAGAAACCACAAGAGAAATGAAAAATTACATGCAGCAAAATGAAGCAAATGATAACAATTTACCTTATAGATTTCAAATATCAATAAATGAGAAATATTACAAAAAACGAATTGAAATTTTCTTTAACATGGGAAAGTTTTACGAAGATAAATAACATATGACTTATAGTAGAATTGCCGAATGACTCTATAAGACATATATTTTTAACAAGCAGCTGTCTAAATAAACAAGGCTCTTTTGGCTTTACAATAAAACTAAATAACATTTGGATGATAAATTACAAGACAAAACCTGCTAACCGAGCCTCAAGGCACGAAGCCGGTTAGATGCGTAAACTTCCAACCATTTGGGTTTGCAGCCCCGATAATTTTATTATTATAAACATATATTTTTACATGTAAACAAGTCTCTTGTCTTGAACATTTTCTTTCAATTCTTTCGATTTGCTATATTCTTGACAATAACATGAAATAAAACCGCTTTTTATGTATGTGTATTTTTTTTGTTCAAATTTGTATTAATTTGTTAATTTCTATTAAATTTAATGACTTAAGCTTAATTTGTATTAAATATTTTCATGATAATTGCATGGTTTATACTCTTTTTGACAATTGTTTGTGTAAAGTACAATAAAAAAGAGGGCGACGCAGGGTCGTAAGGCAACATTTAATTACATACACAAACATTTAATTATATATATTTATTGGATTTGTTATAAAACTATAACAATTGCAATTTTAATTTGTTGTTAATAATTTGCATAATTTGACACACAAGCTGTTTATAAAAATACTTGAATATATAATATTAAACCGCACAAAAATACAAAGTTTTTATATTTAATAAAGAGTATAAAAATAGGGACCAGCACATAGAACAAAATGCATTTAAAAGTAAAATACGAGACGTTATTTACATGGAAATTGTGAACTTAGCAGCTAAGAAATTTATTTCGTAAATATACGCGGTGTATAAAGTTTAGAGTCAATTATAGAGTAGAGTTGCGTATAGAGCATATATAAAAAGGGAATTGCTTTGTGGTGTATACGTTGTATATAAAAATATATATATATAGATAAATATATATGTGTGTATATAGAGAATACTAGAGTGGGCACTTCTATGTGGGTTCAGCTCGACAGCAACTAGGCTGTTTCATGGAATTGCACAAGAATTATATATATTTAAAAAAGGGTATTTTATAGTCGGTTATAACTGAGCTAATTGTTGGACGCATGGCTGTGCACGTTCTTAAAGTCCTGCGTTTGGGTGGTGCTGCGCAGCACTTCCAACCACCTGGATAGAAGAAAAGGAAAATTAAATGCATTAATAAAGCTGCCGTTGGCTCAGACTCGCAGTCTCTCACCTGTTGTAGGTGTGCGCGCTCTCCGCTCTGAAGAAGTAGACGTGATTCTTGAAGGATAGCTTGAACACAAACTCCTTTTGCACTGCATCCTGATGGCCGGGCGGACCCACCGTATATCCCAGCAGCGGGAGGCTGGCCAGCGCGAACTCATCCTGATAGCTTTTATAGAAATACAAGCAGAACGAGGTAAAGACCACCCAAAGCTTTTGCCAGCCGGAGCTGTTCTTGAATTTACGCAGCAGATAGCCGGACAGCTGATGCTCTGCCGCAATGAGATGATCGCCGAGACCAACGGTGGCGCCACGATGCCAGCAGACGTGTAGTGCGGTATTGCTGCGTGACGGTTGCGTCTTGTTCTGCTGCTGCAGCTGCAGCTGCTGCGGCGTCAATGGACCGTTGCCGCCGCCGGTGCTGCTGTTCAGGCTGTTTGTGCCGTTGCTCAGGCCGAGCATGTCCAGACCCTCCTCCGAGGAGCCTAAGAGAGATATACAAATAGATCAGTTAAAATTGAACCTATGCCACATATGGGAGCAGAGGATTAATGGGGATCTTGCTTTCTTACGAGGCTTTGCAGCGTGCTTTTCTTGCCAGGCATAATGAGTGTAAAGCAAGAGAAAATAGATGGATAAATAGAATGAAAAGGTAAAGAATGTGAAAACATGCCTTCTTGTTAAGGATATAAGAAGAGAATGAATATCCTAAAAATCGAGTGAAAAATAGAGACCTATTCTGAGACAATAGGATAAGTTGAAACCAATTGAGATACTCACTGCAATTCTTGAGCGTGGTCAGCTGCAGCTGCATGTTTGGTGGCCTGTTCTTGATATCGGCCGCCGCCTTGGACAGCTCGGCCAGCCAGAGAGTCTTCTCGGCGGTGGTGCCAGCACTCACTGTAATCGCGCACTGGCCGCCAAATATGGAGAAAGTGTTGTGCTCGGCATTTTCGGTGAGCAACGAACGGACCGGCACGTGGCCGAGTATGCGGAAACTTTGATCGAGCGGCGATTTGGAGCCATAGAGCAAAATGTCCGAGAAGAGGAAGAACATGCGCTGCTGCAGGCCGCGCTTTGAATGCTTCAGCAGGCAACCCTGCCGGATAAGCCGGCGATGGGGCTGCACTAGCTGCTCAAAGCTAATGTCGCGTTGCAGCTCGCACAGCTCCACAAAATTGGCCGAGTCGGGCAGATGGGCACGTATCTGTTTGGTGCTCCGGATGAGCAGATGATAGACCGCCTGGCAGTCGGCATAATCGGTATGCTCCTCGGCATAATAGTCGCAGAGGCGTTCCAGCAGCAACTGATAGTGCAGCAGGCGATTCAGCGGCTTCAGCAGCAGCTCACCAATGGGCAGATAGCAGATCTTCTGCTGCTCAAACTCCTTGTACAGCTGCCGGAAGCGCTGGTCCGACTCGTACATGTCGTTCATGCAGTGCAAGATGTCCAGATGCGTCTGCACATACTCATCGTATATGGGCAATGCACCCATGTGCTTCATCATGACGTCGCCGATGCGATGGGTCTCATGATTGCCACGCCCCTCCCACAGGACCATGCGATGCTCGATGTCGCGCAGAAAGAGATTGTGATGCTGGGCAAGCGAGTCGAGCAGCTCGAACAGTGGCTGCAGTTGCTCCACATCCTCCAGGCTGAGCACCTGCCGCAAAGAGCTGTTCAACACATCCAGATCCTTTTTGTAGGTGCGCTCCGTCATGAGCAGCTCCTTGGCCAGGAAATAGCTTGGCTCGGTGGGCCATTTGCGTTTCTTGACCTCAGCCTCGATATCATGGCTATTGGAACTGATGGGCAGGCCATTACCATTGGCATTGCCATTGTGTCCATTGTGGGCGAGAGCCACGCCTGTGGCCAGCTCCTGACGCTTGGCATGCTGTATCTCAGCCTGGATGATGTCATAGGTGCCCGCTTCGGAGCGTGACAGCGATGAGGATTTGTCCGAGCCCAACGTGAGATCGTAACGATTCGGGGGCGTGGCTATCTCACCGCGTCTATCCAGCGACATGTTGCCATTGATGCCGTGGTAGACATCTGGAAAGCCCAAAGTAAAAGAAAATTCAAAAGAAAATTAATTTAAAAGATTTAAAAAAATTAAAATAAAAATAATGTTTAATTAAATTTAATAAAAACTAAATTTACAAAAAAATATATGATCGGAACATGGGTGAAAGCGGAAAGTAATTGGCCCTGACGGTCGGACAAACTGATAGTAATTTATAATAAAATATAAAATGAATAAGTAAACATTTTACTATAAACAATAAATTTTATAATTATTTTTTTTTTTTTGCCTAATAAAACAATTTTTGTTTTGATTAATGAAGTTTTTATTTTGGTTTTTCGTTCTATATAATTAATTTATTTTGTTTAAATCGCTTGCATCGTGTATAGATTTCTGTTTATTAATTTATAATTCTTTTCCATTGATTTAATTGTTTTTAAAAATTGTGAAAATTAAATGTGTGCGTGTGTATGTGTGTGTGTGTATTATCAACGCAGTTTGAGAGTGTATTTTCTTTATTTGAGAGTGTGGAACGAGTTTTTCATTTATTATTCTTACTGGCTAAAATTCAGCTAAGATTGTTTTTTTTTTTTTGCCATTTAAATATAATTTAACTCTAAATAAACATTCATTTGCACTCGAAGGAATTCTCATATTTGATGGAAAAATTATTTACTAGTCTTTTCTTAGGTTGGAAGTTCGGACACAAGTCTTCATTGGTTAACGGAAAATGGATTGTAAACACATTGTACAAAAAACTGTATGATCCATTCAAAAAACATTGCCTAAGCTAACTAACTAAAAAACAGGTAAAAACTAACTTCAATATTTAATATTAAGGTTCAACTAGCACATAGATACAACAAACAATTCGATATATGTAGATTTTAATAAATGTTTGACTAGAGCTAAACACATTTTTGAATGCCAATAGAAATGGTTGACTTTTTGATTTGAATACATACTTTTGATCCGGTAAATATGTGAATTATTGTACGCTGGGCATGGCCATAACATAACCTAACTTCACTTAACTCTTCTAAGAATTTAATACCCTTTTGCTTACTCTGCTTCTTTCCTATGTTGGAATTTTCGAAAACTTAACAGTGTTTTGCTTGACTTCTTTTCGTTTTACATACTATAATTAATACGCTTCGTTTTGGCATCTGAATATTCTTAACTTTGTTAATTAATAATATTGTATTAATTTAATAATGTTGTTCATGTTTTTTTTTTTTTGGCACATTTATGTTCTAAAACTAAAGCTAATACAACTTTTTCTTTGTGAAGAATATCGGATTAGAACTATTGATTTATTGATTCGTAACATTGCTCGCTAAAACTTTGCCATCAAATTAAAAACTTGAAATAAAATATATATATTAAATACATATATATTGAATAGAAAAGTTTCGAGATATTCTCATTTTCTTTATCGAATGAAATAAATGCTTGCACATTAAGTAAATACCAAAGAGATCTTAGATTATGCCAGTTATTTCTCATTAATATAATACTGTTTGTTTATACAAATCTCGGGAAAAGTATATAATTTAACTGTACTTATACATATATAAATTGAAGCTTTGACACAGTAACTGGAACTTATATCATAGGTAAATACAATAATACTGATCAAGTACTAATCGTAATGCAAATACTTGTCTCAATTAATATTAAATAATTGTTTCGTGTTCAACTTTAATCGTAAAACTCCTTCTCCGACCATTTTCCCTTTTTATTCATTGTTTAAGCTAAATAACAATTAAATATTTTTTGTAAGTTTTTTGTTTTATTTGTATTATTCGATGATTAAACAGTGCATTAAAATTTGCTCAACTCTCACTTTGTTTTTTGGAGCAGCTGTTCTATAACATTCGATATATGTATATATATATATACTCTATGTATGTAGGGTACTCCAGCTATGTTAACCGTTTGCATCCACTGACCAACTCGTTTAAATTTTGTAGTTTTTTTAGGTAATATATATTTGATTAAAATTTTAGTTAGTTTGATTTTTTTGTCGAACTCGTCGGGGTTATATGTATTTTGAATATTATATATGTTCCATTTTGCTATTGCGGTATTTTCGGTTTTCTTAAGCAACATTCAATTTTTTTTTGCTTGGATTGTACGATATTTTTCTTGGCCTTTAGTAATTTTTTTTGTAGTATTTTGTTTTGGTTTTTTTTTGTTTTTGTCGTAAATCAGTCTCAATTATAAATAAGTTGGTTATATAAGTTGGATCGTGTGTAAAAATTGTCATAGATTTGTTCTAAAAATTTCCAAGGCAACTGAAGAAATGGAAAATGCTGCTGCTTCTTTTTCTTCTTCTACTACTACTGTCCTTAATGATCGCTCAGATCATCCGAGTCATGGAACTTGGGCGGCGGATCAACTCTTATGTCCAGGCCACACGCATAACGCTCATACTCTATGGGCTCCGTTTCGTAGTCCGAGAGGAAGTCCGGATACGGCAGCTGCTGTTGTCTTGGCGGCTCGACTGGCGCCATGGCGCGACTGCTGCCACGCCTTATGGTGCCCATGGCGCCAGCACCGCCGGCGCCAGCACCGCTATCCTCACTGGAGTTGGCCACATCCTCACGCGACTCGTACTCGCTCTCCTCCGGATTACAGTAGCTGCGTCCATGATACGGCTGCTGTGGAACAGCGGTCGAACTGCTGGGCGCCAGGGAATCCTCGCGTTTCAGCTGTCGCTTCTTGGTGCGCGCCGGTTTCACCGGCTGTCCAGTGGCCGGCGGCATGGGATGATTAGCTGGCGCTGGCCTGTCCACCAACGACTGATACATGGGCTTGGTAATATGTCCCAAGCGATCGTAACGTGGAAAACCCATCTCATCCACATTGTCGCTCATGTCCAGGCTCTCAAATTTGCTGGCGCTGGCGCCGCTATACTGTGGATAATCCTCATACTCATCCGTTTGTTCACGCTCCAGCTCCTCATCGAATTCCAGATAGTGTTCGTCCCGCTGGTACGAGTACTCGGAGCTGCCTGAATCCATTTCTGGCATATAGCCCTCGGAGCATTCGCTGCTCTCCGCCTGCTCCAGCAGAGCCGCAGCGTTCAAATTGGCGCGCATACGCTTTACGGGCAGCTGGCGCTTCTTGCGATAGCCACGACTGCGCAGCTGCTGGTGTTTGGCATCCTGGCCGCGAACATCCAGCGAGCTGTCCGTATCATTGCCGCTGGGAGGACTCTTCATGGCATGGGCCGCCACAGCAGCAGTAGAAGCAGCTGCCAGCTGTCCGGCTGAGCTCTTGCGCGGTGGCTTCTGCACCAGCTGATTCGGTGGCGACTCGGAACTTAGGCTGCTGGAATAGTAGGGCGAGCAGCGTATCAGCTTATCGGCTCGCTGTGGCATCTGCGGCGAGTTGGGCGCCGTGCTTTCGCTGTTAAGGGTGTTGGTTGTAGTTGTCGTATTAGTGGCCGAGGAGGTGGAGTGCGCGTCGCGCTCCTCGTCAATACGCATAGGCTGCTCCTGTGAGGATTGCTGCGACTTGCTCAGCATGTGCTCGTGAAAGGAGCTCGACTGACGCAGCTGCTTGGATGT
This sequence comes from Drosophila montana, assembly GCF_035044405.1. Taxonomy (NCBI): domain Eukaryota; kingdom Metazoa; phylum Arthropoda; class Insecta; order Diptera; family Drosophilidae; genus Drosophila; species Drosophila montana. The sequence goes on from NW_026996452.1 coordinate 296,840, forward strand.
TGTCTTAAACTCACGTATCTGCGTCTTGGACAGCGTCTTGTCATCGTAGCTGTGATGTTTGGCCAGCGGCTTGGCTGGCGGTGCGCCCACACGACCAGGCAAATCGCTGGGCGTGATAATGGGAGGCACCGTGGGTACCGGCGGCGGTGCGGGCTTTGGCTTCACTTGAGCCGCCGCCGAAGCCGCCGCCGCTTCCTCTGCCTCAGCAGCGGCAGCTGCCTGCTCCGCCAGGCCCGGCTGCTTCATCTTGTTGAGCAGCGCCTGCATTATGGGCCTTGTTACCGCCGGCTTGGGCTTTGTGGGCGGCTGTGGTGCGCGTGTTTTTTGTCGTATCTGCTGTGATTGCTGGGTTTGGATTTGCGTGGTGCCACTGCTGCTGCTGCCGCTGGCTGGGGCGGCTGTGTGCAGCGGGACAAACTCCTGGCTCTGATAGCGCTCCGTCAGCTTCTCGCTGTGCGCATACAAACGCTCCACAAACGGAGACTCCGATTCGGAGCATATCTCCTGGCTCTGATACAGCTTGGACATCATCTCCAGCGAGCGGCGTTTGCGTGCAGCGGCGCTCGTCTCTGGCCCCGCTGATCCGGCGAGATGCTCTGCGTGCTCTTGAGCATTTCGCGCCTGGTTGCCATTGCTACCGCTGCGTCTGTGGATCTGGGGCAGTGAGCAGCGCTTCTCTTCGCTGGGCGAACTCAAACTGGGCTTGCTGCTGCCCATCCTGGGCTGCTTCAGTGGTAAATACTCGCCCGGCATCACGCCCACCAGAGTCCGACTGCTCGATGTGGACCACTCGCTGATCGTGTGCGCCATTTCGGTTAATGTCAAAGTCGTATCATCGCTGCGCGTTGCCGAGGTGGGCTCACTCAGCTTATCCGTCTCCGAGTTGGACAACATGTCATAGCGCAATCCATCCGAGGATCCATTATCCCCACTGAACTTGTGTGAATAGCTGCCGCTCTGCTCGTTGAGGCTCTCAGCCGATTTATTAATGGAGCTAATGCTGGACTTAGTGTGATTGGATTTTTCGCTCTTAGCGCACGAATGTGTGGAGACCGCTGAGAGACTGTCCGAGCCGGAAAGATTAGCATACTGGCGCACTGTATTGGTGCCCGTGGACCATTCAGAGATGCTGAGACCAATCGAGGTGTCCTCCGAGTGGGAGCTGTGCGTGCATTTCTTTTGCTGCAATCCCATGCGCACAGTGCCATCGAGATCGGTGCCAATGGAGCTGGTTTCCTCCTCGGAGTGACTGGAATGGCTGCACTTTTTGCAACTGCCGCCGCCGCTGCTCAAGCGTGCCTCATAATTGCGACGCACAGTGGTCTGATCGTCCAGGTAGGTGCTGCCCGACAGAATATCATCGATGGATGTATCCGAATTGTTGGAGCCACGTGAGAGCTTGCGCAGCTGCCCATCTGGGGAGAGCTGCACCTTAATAGTGCCTGGCATAAAGACATCATCGTTGGAGAAGAGTTCATCATCGGAGAGAGGGCTGCGAGGCGCTGGGGAGCGTCCGGGCTGCGCCACAATTACCTCAGGACTGGAGCTCTTGCGCAGTCCAGCTGCTGCTCTAGCCGTTGGCTGGGTGGAGGATGTGCTGCAGCTGACATTAAACGATGAGGAAAGGCAAGAAGCAGCGCTCAGTGTGGAGCTCAGGCAGCTAACCGTATCCAATTGTATATGCTCGCTGCCAAAATCATTGTCCTCGAAAGCAGCAGACATGAGGTAGGCCGTGTCCTCGTAAGGCAACACCCTGGCCACATCTGGCGTAGCCGCAGCGTTCGCTTCCTCCTCCAACACAACCTTGTCGGCACTTTGCACCTCGCTCGCGTAATAAGTTTCAATGCTCTCCACCACAATGGGTGCATCGATAGTGCTGGAGGGCGGTGAGGGCCAGTCCACTGAATCTTGGGATTGTTGAAACGCCATACTAGCCTTCCAGCAGAAGGACTTGGGCACTGGCTTGTCCAGGTCTGGCATTGCGTAGATGTTCTCCGGCGGCTTTACTGGCACATGATCGAAGGGTATCTCCGGCAGTGGCCAATCCTCCGAGTCCTGACTACCCGCATTTGAGAGACACATGAGCGTGTGGCGGTCGAGATCGTCCGGCTGCTGCTCGTCCACGTGTGTTACTGAGAAGCGACCTGTTACCAACGTGGGCGATTTTGGTTCATTGAAGCTGCCAATGCTGCTTAGGCGATCCGCAGTGGCTGAATCGCAGGGTATCTCAGGCATTTCCGCAGAGGTGCGACGATCCGCATCCGAGATGTATGCCAGATTCGTATTACTGCGCGAATCGGAGCTCAGACTGGGCTGATGATCCGTTGAGCCAACTGATTCATCCCGCATGCTTACCGAATGCGTGGAAGCTTTGCTCATATCATCTTCCATACTTGACTTTTCAGAGGCTGTGCTGCGCTCCGAAATCCGCGAGAGGGTGCGACCCAATGTAAAGCCCGTACTGTAGCCGATGATATCCGTGGGGTTCACGCCAATCCCACCCAGTGTGCTGGTCATTGCAGGATAGCCAAAAGTGGTGGGAAAGTCATTGAGATCATCCTGATAGCTGGCATCACTGGTATCCTTTTGCTCATCCGGTGAGACCTCCTTTATGTCACTGTCCGAGGAGTCGCGTAGCGGATTCTGTGCATCGTAGCGCTCATAACCGCCATCGGTTTCCACATGATGCCATGGCTCATCTGTGCTGGAGCTGTTGGAGCTCTCAATGGGAAAAGCTTTCCAGGTGCTTTGCTGTTCTTTTTGTGCCAGCTCCCCACGACGCTGTGCCGCGCCCAACGAGCCGGAGCTGCTTTCCGTTTCAAAGGAGCCACGCGACTCGACACTCAATGAGCCTTTCGAGTCAAAGCTGGATTTGGATTCTTGTGAGCTGCGATCGCTACCGGATTTACCGAGTTCTGCTTTGGTTACCGACAGCTTTTTGCCTGCATTGGCACGTGCTGGCTTCTCGATTCGGGGCGGCTTGCGTGAGCCGCCTGAGCTGGATTCGCTGTCCTCGGTTCTGTGTAGTATTTTGGCTATGCGTTCTTCAATGGGATCTAGGTAGGTTTCGGTGCTGTTGCCCAAATCAATTGGACTTTGTTTCTCTAGTGTTGGCGTTGTAGGCTTCTTAATGATTATCTTTGGCTCATTGGTGGGCGTCTGCTCATTTGAGCCAGTGGGTGTGGCGTCAGCATCCTTAGCCGCAACATCTAGCTGAAGCATGCGCTGTTTTAGTTCCATGCATTTCTTGGCCTCCTCATTACCAAAATCTTGTGATATGCCCAAAGGACGTGCTATCGAGCAGCTAACACTGGACTCCTCCTCGACGGAACTCTTCTCCTTCACGGACAAGCTCCAGTCCTGCTGACGCTGCGGACTGCTGTCCTTCTCGCCGCTGGTCCAAGAATCCGAACTTTTCGATTTATCGCTCTGCTTATCCAGGCTATACTTTTTCTTGCCTTCAGACGTATACTTTTCAAAGGTCTCCAGCACGGACTTTTCAATCATAGGACTGGCATTGGGTGGAGTAACTAGAATATTCAAATCAGATGTGGGCGTGGCACAATTGGAATAGTCCAACGGTATGGCATCCTCCAATGTGGCTTGTGTCTCCAGAGCATTGCGATCTGCTTCCAAAGTGCGCGGCTCATTGTCCGAGGTATCAGAGCCAATAAACTCATCGCACTCTAAGGTTATCCACGAACCCGTCTCTTCGCTGCGACTGCGATCTAAGCTCAAACGATTAACATCTTGTCGACCCACTTTAAGATGACGACGCTCCGATGAGTTGTCATCTTCTTCGATGGATGGCTCCTCGCACTCTATGGTGGGTACTCGATGTGGATAAACCTCTGGCGGTGGTATTGGTGAATGGCTTTCATCCACCGAGACAAACGATTCAAGACTATCAGCTGTAGAAGCCTTGCGGCTGTGCGTGCATTCACTATCGCGGGTATCCTCCGAGGGCAGCGAACGCTTAAGTATTTCCAGTGAACGACGCTCAGAGATAACCGCCTGCATATCTATGTCCTCATGGACATTATACTGATGCGCAAACATGCGACGATCCCCAATGGCGCTTCGCACAATAGCCGTAGGTTTCTCGTCGGTCTTCTTTGCCTCTGCCGTTGCCTGTTTCTTGTCGTCCAGGCTGCGTGCTTTTACATCCGTGCCCAAGTAATGATGCTCGGCTGGTTTCTCTAAGCTACTCGATTTGCCATCGATCTTTTTGTGCACAACACTACCTTCGATTTTCTGTTTGATTTCCTGTGCTTTGGCAATTTTCTTGGGTGATTTAATCATCATGTCTTCTGGTACATCTGATTTCTCAGAGTCCTCAAAGGATTTGTTGCGATCCTCAAAACTGCGATTGGCCTTGTCCAATTTGTCGGGACTGCGACCCTCATCAAAGCTGCGACTGAACTTTACCATCGAAGTGTCCAGCTTGCGTGGCGCCTTGGCAATCAGGACATGATCCTCCGCCTTCGACTTGAATTCAGTTTCAATTATTATCTTATCGCCATCGGTTTTCACCAGTATCTTATCTTCCGGCGCTGGAAATGCGGGCAGCGTATCCTTTACAGGACTCAGCATGGTTATAGTCTGCTTCATTGCTGATTCGTAGAGTTTTTGCTGGCGCTCTTTACGCTTGGCTATGTCCGCCTCTGTTTCCTCTTGGGACTTGCTTTTGTCCTTGCTCAGGCGACGCATTTCAATTGAACGTGGACGTTCCTTGGGACTTGACTTTTTACTACCTCTGCCATCTTTACCGGCTTTAATATCATCCGCGCTGGTTCGTCGTGATTCCGGACGACTGCGCGACATATGCTTTCCCTTAAAAGGTTCTGAGGTCTTTAGCTTGCCCTTACCGGTGCTCTCGATGCTGCTGGCCCGCGACACGCCCGGCGAGGTTTTACGCGAGCTGTTAGCTGAGCTATAGGGTGACCAATCGGTGAATCTATATTTAGGTATATTAAGTATTAAATGATCGCCACTCTTGAGCTTCATTTTGGACTTGCGTTTGTCTTTGATCTTGACGCCTTGTAAGGCAATCTTCTCTATGTATTTCAGCTGGTTGAGCAGCTGCGCCTCCTCACTGTCAATGGTTACAGCACTGAGCAGTGAGTCCTTGCTATTGGCGTTGTAGCTGCTCTGTGTAGGTATAGAACCGGCGCAGGAATGTATGCTATCTGCTGTGTCATCCTCCTGCTGTGCTGTCTGATTGGCACACTCCAACGACTTCTCCTCTAAAAACTCGCCCTCTTCCTCAAAGCCCACGGTGTCATCCTTGGAAGAAAAAGCATTCATAGGCGGCAGACGATGCAAGGATATGACTGGCGTGTCCAGGCTCTTAGTGCGACGCTCTGTAGTTGGCGACTGCTGCGTGGCCTGCTGACGTTGCAGGGAAACTGAACCCTCAGAAAGATTTAGTCTGGCATGAGCGAATAAAATAGGTGCATGGCCTTTGGAGCGCATTACTATTGAGGAGTCAATTATTTCCTCAATTAACTTGACCTTCGACTTGGCTGTTTGTTTCTTCAGAGTATAATCAATATCAGAACCGCTTATCTTCTCCTCATGGCACGTCTCGTAGATGTCATCATTGCTGCGAAAGAATTCCGCATACTCAAATATGGGCGAAGGTATATTCTCATTGCGCTGATAATCGTTAGTGCACTCGTCCATGCGTCGCATAGGCAAATGTGGCTCATCCTCCGAGGATGGTATTGATATGGAACGCTCCGATATGCGTCGCAGTTCAGTGGCATTAGCATATTGTGGATCAAGCTTTTGTGTATGATAGCGACTCTCTAGATCGGCCAGACGGCGACACTGTGGCGGTGAGCCCTCGATTTCCGTGGAACTCATTGTTTGACCCCTGCCCCAAGCGGCAGAGATGAGACGACTTTGCTCTATACGCAAAATAGGCTCAATTTCTTTCCGTGACTGCGGCGGCGAGAACTCCAGGCGATCCGGTATGGCCTCCGCCGAACCAAAGACATCGTCCGAGTCCAGACTCTCATCATCTGATGAGAAGGAAGTAATGCGTGTCTTACCCTTCTTGGACTTGCCCGATGGCTTTGTCTTGGGTATAACCCTCGGCTTGTTGGCCTTGCGCGCATTCGCCTGTAGTTCCTTCCGCAGACTCTGTATAAGCTCCATTTGCTTCTGCTCCAGCTTTTGCTGTTGCATGCTTTCGGTTCTGGAGCTGGTTGCCGAATCGCTTTCAATTTGACTAAGCTTCTTATTTAGTTTTTCCAGCGTTGAAGCATCCATTTGCTTGGTTATGTCTCGCTTGGGCGAGGAAAGCTGTATAATTGGTATAGTCTTGTCAATTTCGAGTGTTATGGGATCTACTTTGGATAGATCAATGTTTTGGGTAAATAGAAACTCTTTGGTTTCCGCTGGCAGCAGACTATCCAGTATATCTGGCAAAAAATCCGCTGGACCGGGCGCAGGCACAACGTTCACTTTTGGGGACTTGGGCGACTTTGGTGATTTGGGAGACTTTGGAGATTTTGGTGACTTTGGCGATTTGGGCTTGCTATGCTTTTTTTCGCCTGGCGAGGGCGCAGTGCCGTTCATAATATGTCTCTTATGGAGTACATATGGTATATCTTCTTTAAGAATTTTAGTAAAACGACGCTCGTAGTCGCGGAAGAAGCTCTTGGGCAGCTCAAAGCCTCTCTTAGGTATATCCACTTGAGGGGCTGGCGGTCCATCGTAGCATTTGGGTATCTCAAAGTTGCCATGCGCCTTGCACAACGGTGGAGCGCTAGGTATTTGCTTATAGATATAATCCTCATCACTAGAATCAGCTGGCGTTAAGTCAATTGACTTCTGATGCATCAGGACATGACGTCGAGAATTGCTGCCTAGGCGTGCGCGATTAGCCAAGGAGTTTGGATCGCTTTTAGTACGTTCCACTGTGGCATGAGCATAATTCAGAGGCACCAATATCGGATTGTATTCCTCAAAGTGTGTCTTGGCCATGAGCTCTTCCTTGCGCGTGATTTTCTGATGGGCCACTCGCGCCTGTTGTTTCTCAAACTCTGAGATGAGCTCAGGAGTAAGTGGATATTCTGGACTTTGCTTGGACTTTTCATCCTTGGGCTGTCCCTCCCAATGCTTCGTGTACTTTTGTATACATTCTATTCGGTCTTGATCAAAGCTAAAAATGTTCTCGCTATCTGATCTTCGACGGAAAGCGGAGATTTTGCAGGACTGCGAGTTGCCCTTTTTGAAGGGCGCTGTTTGATCGATCGAGTCACTGGTTTGTATGTCCTTCTCATGGCAGCGCATGCCAGAGGCAGGCGTGGACACAGATTCAGGAGATTTATTTCCAAAGGACTTGGCATTGCGTTCAATTTCCACATTTTGCAAACTAATCGAGTGAACTTTGGAGGTCTTGTGCGTCTTGTTGCTTGGGAATGTCGAGTATGTATCGCGGCTGTCATAGAACGAGCTATTGGCCGTGGAGCTGTGCGTGTCGGAGAGCAGACAGTCGTGACTCTTAACCTTCGGTCGCGTATAGAGACCTTCTGCCTCTGCAACAGGCTCTACAGCATCGTAGTAATCACTCTTTGACTCCTGACTTGACTGTGCAAACTTTTCGTAAAGCTCCTTCTTGTTAAATTGCTTGACCTTCTTGCAGGTGGTTGTGGGCATTTCGTAGTTTCGTCCGAAGCAATCGCCCACTAGTGACTCCTTGGAATCCTGACTTGAAGCCACCGATGTCTTACTCTTGGTGGTTTCTCGCGACTTTTTGCTATCCGTATGGTAGAGACTGTCTCGCGATTTTTTGCTCGAGTCGGAGCTCCGAGAGATCTTTGTCTCAAACATTTCGCTTTGACTCTCCTGACTGGAGGCTCGCGTAAGTGCCTCCTGAATTTTCTTATAGAAGTTGCCATCTGACTTGACAGAGAGCTTTTCACGGGGCAAATAGCGCGGATCTTCGGCATCCCAAATCTCATTCATAATATCAGCAGCCGATTTGGACTTAACATCAATAGCCGAGCGATATTTGGGTTGCTCAGAAACTGACTCATCATCGCTGGGTATATAGTTGCCAGAGTCCAGCGAACAGGAGCGCATATGATCCTCGGAACGGCGACGTCCGCTAAAGAAATCAATGTCATATTTCTCTAGCAGCTCATAGCTGTCCTGTGATATATCATCCTGTGATCCTGCATAGTCCAGCTGGTGTCCATAGTTGCGCTTGTGTTCCTGGGTATTGTAGGTGCTGCCTGGATAGCTGGACGAATACACCTTGCTCTGAGGCAGCGGTGAGAAGTCCTGATGTGCATCTATCGAGTGGTTCTTGATTATGTACAAGGAGTGCCTGGAATCATCATAGCGCGTAACGGGCGAATCAATGCGATTCGAGGAGAGAAATTCCTTGTCAAAACCTGTCATGAGTTTTGGCTGTTCGCGTGCATAGTAGGTGCTGCTATAGCGCTCAAAAAGATCCTTGCAGGAGCTACTCTTGAGCCAGGACTCACGCTCGACCTGATCGTAAATGTTCTCACCATCCGGATCATCATCCTGATTCTCCTCATCGTCCATATAGTGCACAGCCGCCTGTTCGGGCTTGACAAACTGCGCTGTGGAGTAAAGATTGCTCGAAGACATTTGATACTCGAGTTTTTCTGAGGAGCTGCGTCTCGGATGATGTGTTATGTAGTGACTATCGTATGAGTCCACCGAGTCCACGCCGGATAGCTCCGAATTTCGCGGCAATGAGTGTGTGTGCCTCGAACTCTGAGAGTCCATAGAGGGTGTTAAATAGTTTTCGGATTGTGCGAGCTTTACGCGTTCATTTTGGGCATAGCGCTTTGTGCCAAAGCCTGTGCCAAAGTAGGATGAGGAAGACGATTCTGAGGGATGATTTAGATCATTGTGATATTGATAGTTCAAGCTATTATAATTACGCTCCTGGGCAGCAGCGTAGGCCGATGTGCTGGGCTGCTGGAGCAGGGGCATGGCCACCGGCTGTACGCCCAGCTGCTTGGCCCGAGTGTACTGTAATATGGACTGATCGATAAACTCATCGCTGAAATGCTTCTCGCGTGTCTTGGATTTAGCTTTCCGATTGACCGTCGCATATATATCATTGCGATCATTCAAATTGAGATGCTCGCTGTTGGAAATCTTGTGCTCCAGTTGAGCGTTATGAAAGTCTGGGTATTTATAATGGCCCATATCGTTGATGTCAGTGTAGATGATGTTGTCGGTCTCCGTTTCGGTTGAGTTGGCATTGGCATTATTAAGCATGCACTGTTTAGACATCGAATAATTGGTACTGCTATAATGGACTGGGGTGACAGTTTGAGATTGGGACTCCTGTGAGCGAAGCGGCTGACGACGGGCATTGGCCATGGCCATGGCTGAGGCCGGTGAGGCTGCCGCCATAGTCTCCCGATTGATGGTAGATGCTGTCAAGTCCGAATCCGCTTCCTCCTCGACTAATTCCTCCTCCTCCTCCTCCCCCATAGGCTCCTCCTCCTCCTCCTCCAAATCCACAGGTCCCATGAGCTCCTCCTCCTGCTCCTCCAATTCCATGGAGCTGCTGAGATCCACCGAATGACCCACTGTGTTGCTGCTGTTGATAATGTTGCTGTTGTGCGTGTTGCTGTTGTTGGTGTTGATGCTGATGAGCTGCGGCGAGGCAGGGACATACGCTTGGGATCCCACTGAGACTCGACGAGGCGTGCTGTTGCTGTACAAGTGGGACAAGTGGCTCAGACCTGAACACGCGCAGAATTAAAAGAATTTGTACGTTAGCACTTTGGGTACAAGAGAAACAACCGAAACAAACCGAAAACGTATCGAACTCAAGGGATGATCACAAAACAAAGGCTGAAAACTCTGAAATTATAATGAACACGATTTGAACGATATTCATAGGTCTTAGTTCGACCATTGGCATTAATTAAATACAGTCAATAGCCAACGCTGTGAGGAGCATGAATTAAAAAAACATGAGCTAGAACTAAATTAACCTTACGTAAATATAATAAACTTAAGGAATCTAAATTATAATATAAACTTATATTCACAATAGAGTTTAATAATAAATAAGAGATATGTAAAGGGATTTTACAAAAGAGAGGGGCAGCACTGCGACCAAGACGGTCTATTGTGCCAGGGTCTCTCTATGTGAGCAAAAGTTGCTCCATCTCCCTTATGAAGGGGAGCAGGACTCATACTAAAGAAACTCTGATCTGAACTGAGGACACAAACTGGGCAAAGACTTAAATGCTTCTTCCTCACAGTAGGATTTAAGTCTAAGCTGAAAATTGCATTTTAGCCGCATTGGTTCGAATCCGGAAGTCTGAACCAAGTCAGGGAGGAAACTGAAATCCTGCTCTACTATATATTCGTTAAGAAATTCGGAATGTTAAATAATAGAGCTTAAGCTAAAGTACAATGTATAAATCAAAGATAAGACTAAAACTAAGTATAACTTTAAAAAATAACTTAATGAAATTATATCACGAATAATGTGTAATAAATAACTTTATTAAGGGACTTACCTAAATTGTGATCGCCTTGATGCGCACGACCCAGATCGGGAGCGCGCAGTGGCTGGCTGCTGCTGTGGCTGGGTGAAGTCCACGATTGCGGAGCCTGTGGTGAAAGCGAGCGGCTCGAATTCATTTGGTCCATAGCCGCTGCCGAGTGGTGTTGACGTTCCGCCGAGCATGTTGCTTCCTCCGCTGAGGTTGGCGATTCCGCTGCATAGTTCTTCGTCTGATAGATCTCCACCTGGGCTGCTGTGACCTATTTGGGAATAGATATTAGAAATCATCAAATAGTTTTCTAGTCTGTGAAAACTCACTTGAGAACGCATGTGGTCTGTAGGATTGTCGCGTCGGCGATCCAAGGTATCCGCTGCCTTCTTCGTCAGAGAAGGGGTCATCGAGTCGTTGCATTGATTGCGACAATCCCATGCCGCTGCAGCGTGCAATTAAATAAAAATGAAGTGATAATTAAATATATAAATAAATCAAATATTTTATAGAAATCTAACGCATTGGGCTACACATTCCGCTAGCAAAACGAGAGAGAAAGAGCGAAACTCTTTAAACTACATATGTACGAATATAAACGAAAAGCGATAAACGATAAATCATGAAATATAATAATCGAACAATTGAACAAAATAAATACAAACCAGTGTCAATTGGGAGTAGGGGATTGGCTGAAATGCTGGAATTCACATACGTATGCGACTGACTTCGGCTACTAGCATTCAGTGGCCCTTGCCGGAACGACTGAGACCTGCAGCAAAAGAAAAGACAAGAGGATACCACGATTTTATTTTCACATGCTCAGTTTTTGCTCTTTATTTAAGCAACATTTTATTTTGTTTTTAAGCTTGTTTTTAATATTTTTTTTGTATTTTATTTAAAGTTTTAGTTCGGGTTAAGCACAGTTGGTTTTGGTTTGAGCATCAAAAAGGCTCAGAAAATTTCTTTAGCAAATGCAAGAGTCCAAGGAATTTACAACAGTACACAAACAATTCAAATTATAACAATCTTAAGTTAATTGTTTAATAAGAAAAAAAAAACTTAAAATTACACGCACACACATTTAGGGTATCAAAGAGTTTAGCCAAGGGTTAGGGCTAGCATGTCTTTAAGTTTGAAGGGTATTATGAAGCACTAAAAAATCATATAGAAGTAGCCTCCATAAGGAATAGGCAATATATTTGTTATATCTTAACATATTCTCTACAGAATATTATATACTAAATACTGTTTGTAGTTGGGTTAATTAGAGTTATATTATAATACAGACTAAACTACTTATATAAGTAGATAAGCTTAGGTTGTTTAGGTAAGAACACGCACAACTAATTACTACACATTAAGGGAGCGTTAAGGGGGCAAACAAACGTGATTAGCCGTGAGTTGTGTACAGTCTAAACAAAAGACACAGTTTACAGGGGGGAATGGAAAAAGAAAAGCAGCAGTTTAAAGACACAATTCCCAAATCGCTGGGGCTAAACGACAAGACTAGTTTAGTTAAATACAACACACGATATGAAAGAAAGAGAGTTCAAATGATGCGAATGTGGTTTAGTATACTCTATGTGAGGTTGGGTGTACGCTAGGGCACTGATAATGAGTTGAGTTTGGGATCGATTTAAACACATAAGTATGATATATGAAATTAGTACGCATAAAATAATTTGCCAATTGTCAATTTTGGTATACAAATAAATAAGGCAGATTTGTCTATTTAATATAGGTTGGTTAATACACATGTTTTAAATAATAAGAACAAACCAAAATATATTATTTTAGTTTCAAATGCTTTTGTCGTTTGCTTCTGTACAAATTGCTACTAGTTTTGCTATTTTTTTTGTTTTTGTTTTTTTATTTCTTAGATTTTTATTTTTGTGCTTTACTTTTTTACTTAAGACCAATTGGTTTTTTACTCCTCTTCTCTTTTCTTTGTAACTTGATGCAACATTTTGACCAAGTTTTAAGGTGGTTTTAGTTGTTATTTTTGGAGCAGGGTTTGTGGGGGTTTTGAAAAATTAATTTTGAAAATTAAAAACGTGTGTAATTAATAAGTAATTCAGTTGGAAATAAATAGCAAAGTTCAGTTAAGATGAGCACGCTGATGATTTATAATGTGTAAGCATGAGTAGTTTCTTTATAAAATGGTTTTGCTGTCTTGTATTAAAAAAAAAGGCACAATCAAATTGTACACATAATTTGGCTTATCGGTTAATCGTATGGTGAAGAAGCATAAGCTTAAAAATTTGTTTTTTCAAAAAAAGATAAAAGTAAGCAAAGCTTTAAAATCAAGTTTACTTATTTGATAAATTATTCAAGTAAAATAGAAACATTGTATAAGATTAAATTTGTTTTGCAACAAATGCTGTTCAAATGCTGAAATGCTGTCTTTACCATATTTATACAATTATTTTGCATGGTAGAAACAACCTTTACAGAAAGTAACCCAAAGTATTTTTTTTTGTTAATTATAATAAAATAATAATTATTAAAAAACAAATCTTAAGTTTAAAGCAGCTTCTGCTGCTTGCAATGGTAGTTGTTTAGTTTTTCCTTCTGTTCTTATTGTTGTTGGCTTATTTGAATAAAACCTACCTTTGGAAGTTCTGACGTTTTACATAGTTCTCTCGCACAAATTCAATAATTTGCTTTTGCGTTTTACCGCTGTAGCTGCAAGTTTGACAAAAGTGGAAAAGTAGTTTGAAAAGCGACTTATTGTTACAATAATTTCCTCATTCATACCGAAAAGAACTGCCGCGTGAGAGCACGCGAGTTTTGCGCCTGGGCGTGCTCTGCACGGTCGTGCATCGGAAGAATCCATGATTTTCGACGCACTTTTTCCAAAAATTCTTGCACTCATTGCGACCCTCGAAGAAGAACTCGACGGTGTCTTTATAGTAGCCCTGCAAGCGATAGAAATCGACTATTAAATCAAAATAATTTTACACCTCTTACACACTTACGTATCCCTCTGGATGCAGCTTGACCAGAAAGCGTTTGCGTTTGAATGAAATCTTGCGTATCTTGGCCCAGGAGAAGGTATTAATGCGTGTTATGTTCTGAAACACGGTAATGCCCATGTGCGCCACGGCCAGATTTAGAGGCACGCCCTCCACATCCTTGGCGGGATGCATTTTCATGCCATAAAGCTCACAACGACGCGCTGTCTCCAGCAGATTGAGGTCAGCCTCTGCGGGCGATTGGCCACTGTAAAAAGGGATTATAAAATGAGATAACAAAACAACAAAAATTATATATTTTACAGCTTACAAGTGCTTCTTGTGATTCTCCATAATCTTGCGCTGCATGGTCGCATCCTGGTGCGGCACAAAGCGATAGGATGACAAGTACGTATGATCTGGATAATCCTCGGGCACATAGTCGCCACACGATGCCTGCACTATGTAGCTGGCCATGAGGGCCGCGGTATTGTCATTGCACTGCAGACTGCCCGTGGCCAGATCTCGTTTGATTTGTAAACAGAATAGATACCTTAAATTAATACAATATATCAGTATTTATTCATAGTTAAATATATTTAAAGGCTCTTACCTAGTGTACTCCTCTTCCAGCTGTGCTGGATCTGGTGTGTAGAACTTGATGCAGAAGCGCAGCACCGGATCGATGAGAGATAGGCCCACCTGACGATTCATGGGCTTCTCTAAATCGAGCCAGTATTTGGTATGTGTAGATATTTCCTGATACTCCAGACCGAAATAGTCCGCTTCCAGTAAATTTAGCTGGCGACAGACCTGCTCAAATAGCACGCGACCCAAGGCCTTGGCCTGTAAAAATGACAAAGCAAATTGGTCGAGAAATTAAGTTTAAAACAATATTTCGCTTTTCGAATCTCTCCCCCTGTTCATCAGCTCAAAGCTTTCTGTTGCATGAGTTTTTTTTCATCCGATCTTGCTTAAGTTCAAACGTGATTCAATGAATTCGAATTCTAGTTAGTAAGGTTTAATTTAAATTGTTTAAACTTCGGGCGAGAGACCTTTAATGCAAAATAAATATCCCCACTACTGTGTATCTTTTAGTTGGGCACATCCGACTAGATCCCCCCAACTCGTTTAGTTATGGGAATTGTAAGTCGAGGGAGCACATTTTTAAAAAAGTACATGCATAATGCGCTCGCCTAACTTTAGAGACTCGACAGCCTATTTATAAAACAGTTAAAAACTTGGCAACTATGCGACAAGGCTTAGCGCCACATAAATCAACAGCCACAACGTTGGCCTGCAAGTATGTGTTGTTGTGTGTCACACACACACATATACAGACACCATTAGGGTTGATTAAAAATGCCATTAGATTGAGTTAAATAATAAATGTGTTTATGCATTTACTTAGAATTTGCACTGCACTCAAATCGCCCTGACCCCGCCGCCAGCTCCAGCCCGTTGGCTGTTCGCTCAATTTGTCAGCGGGCAAAAAGCTAAACGGCCTACATTTTATTTAACTTAATTGCGACCACAGTTGATGCTTAGGAATGGCCAGCCGCCGGGCGGCCAAGTGGCCCAGTTAGTAGGAAGCAGTAGTTAGGGCGAGGCGACAACTGAATTGAAATTTATTTAAATGCAATCAGACGAGCAACGCCCACAAAGCAATTGACGGCGTGTGGCAACGGTCGGACGCGCATCTAAGCTGCGACGCGGTTTACATTTTTAAACAAGCTTAACGAACTTAGCCAGCGATTGGACACGCCCCTACGCCCACACGCAAAACACCCGTCGCATGGATGCTGTGAGTAAATTGTGCGTAAAATTGATTGCAAAGCGTTTATTTTTTAAAATATTGAAACGGCCTGGCAACGTTAGAATTCAATATTAAACTATCCAAGCAAAGTCAGATGAGAATTTAGCAAAGCTAACCTCATTGGATATATATAGGTGATATATATAGTACGCAGTCTGGCAACGTCAAAATGGAATATTAAATTGAATCGGGGGAGGAGAGTCTACTGAGTGACTCAAACTATAGAGCCTAGCAATGTTGGAATGTAATATTCCATGGCCTGACAATGGAATATGGGTCAGACCAGATTGTGTGGAAACGTCTCAATAACTTCATATTACTATAACATTAAACTTATAATTGAAATATATTCAAAATCATCTCTTTTTGAGAATATTAAACAATCTGTTAAACAGCTGGGTAACGCCACGCTTCCTAAAGAGTTTACAAGCTCATCAGTCAGTGAGTTTTTATGCTTTTCATAACTATTTATCTAACTATAACGTTAACTATTTATCATTGTTCCATTTGACTTTTAATCACATAATAAAGGATATTCATTTAATTAGTTGTCAGTATCCAATTCATTTAGAAACATACCGCAAATTGGATGAAATGAAGATTTCATCAGCAAGAGCTTATTAATGATCCATTAACTCGCACACACAACTCTATCCTTGAGATGTCCTTCAATTTGCAAATAGGTTAAGCGGCAAACACATGTCTAGATTAGAGCCATGTGCCATGCTGTATAATATGCTAATTTCGGGCTAAGGCAACAACCACAAAACCCCCTGAGGCCGCCCCACCACAGCGGGTACTGAACAGCTGCTGCACCCTATGCACCATTAGAGAAATGGAAATGTTATCGACACATTTATAGAGTAAACGAAGCAACCTTTTAGCGTGTTACCGCAATCAAGCAAAGTGCCGTGGCTCTCAGTTTCGATTTTTGTTCGAAGTGTGAAATGTTGTCAGTCCATGGGGCGTGACAAAATGTGATTAAAATCTTAACTACCACACAGTTGCCTAACCTCTAACCCTATCGTCCACTTTGTCTCTGAACATGTTTTTGGCTGACATTTGAATATTTTATGTGTTAGGTTTTGGCAAGCTACCAAAACAAGAACACAATGCAAATGGCTTTGGGCGTGGTCAAGACTTGATAAGAATACAGAAATGTTTCATTAAATAAATATAAGAAATTATAGTAGAACACATACATATATCATAAATCCGCATACTCTACAAATGAAGCGCCAACCCCTTTTTAATTGAAATGTGAGCCGAAAGCAAACAACGAGTTCAACTGAAACAATGAAATAACAAACAATGTGCGGACACAAAGGGATAGCTGATGCATTTTTGATGAGTAAAGAGAACGGCGAAAAACAGTAGAGAAAAGTTGCGCAACATTTGTGCCGAGTTTTTAAGGTCAATGGGGAATTCGGTGGGGAAGTGAGAAGCATTCAAAAATGCAGGCACTGATTTTTATTTATTATGTAAAAGATTTTAAAGTGCTATATTGTTGTGTTGCACATTTATTGGCTAAGCTGTGAAGATAAATGAACTGGCTCCAAACAACAAAAGCCCTCGATAAGGAATGCATAAAACAAGAAAGTTAGTTGGGTTAAGCTATGAGCAGAAACTAAAAGCTGCTTCAGGAAAAAACGATCTTGAATTCTGGAATATGAGCTGGTTCTGTGAACTAGTTCCAGGATTTATTAGATTACTATCATAAAGAACACAAATACCTAAAAGTATACCAAGTTAGTTGCAAATATCAACTTTGAGTATTTCCGCCAACTAGTTTCAAACTACAACCCATTTAGAAAAGTAGGTTGAGAACAGAGCATTTGAATTGGTTTAATCGTCTAGTTCCAACTTGCACAATTTGATCAAATCTCTTCAATATACAGAAACTAGAAAGAGGAAGTTTTATAAACATCTTAAGCTTGATTACTGAACAGAAACAATGAACTAGTTCATTAAAGTCAGTAAACTAACAAATCTTAAAATAGAAAGCACATCACTTATAGGAACTTGATAAAATAATTGCGAGCCCCACACTAGAAACTTTAAACTTGCTGCCTTACATTAGTTCCCTCTAAGTTTCTTAATAATTCCCAAACCAATCTGGCAGCTGTGCTAGCGGTTACAAAAGCGCAATTTAATTGTCGCTTGTTATCACAATTTAACAATGAATTCCCTTCAGACTGCCGACTGAAAACTATTTATGGCATTTGAGCAAATGCAATTTATGGCTCCGCCCAAAGCTGGGCCACAAGCCAGGCACACAGTTCCAACTAATTGTCAAACTAAAATGAAATTTACACAAGTTTTGCACAATAACTGAGGCATATTTAATTTAATTTGGGCAGGAGCGAGAAAACGAGAAAACCTCTTTGGCGCAAGAAGAATGTGAGGGTTTGCCCATGAGAGCAGCTGCTCCAGAAACTGCAGTCGCAGTGGTGGGCGAAGGGCGTGGCTGACAGCAGCAGCAACAGCAGGAGGAGCAACAATGGCCCCAAAGCCACGCCCGAACTTTGACATTTTGCCAGGAGCGGACGCGGGCGCGGTTTTTTATCAGAGCCTCCTTCATGGGCCAATCCACTAAACCAATTTGGGATTTTCAACAGCTACAAACAGCCAATTAGCTTTGGACACGGCGGCGAATAAGCACCGGCAAAGGCAATGGTAAATAGCAAACGGAAATGTCTAAAAAGCACAGGAAGCGCTACCGAATGCAAACAACTAACAGAAACACACAAGCACACACTCACACCCTCACACACACATGTTTGTTGACAATTTGTCGTTGGCTCCGAAATAAATGCAAGAGGCGGCTCCCTCAGCAGCCTGCCAGTGTTGCCAACTGCTGCTGTAGAAAAAATAGCTAAATCAATTTAAACGACGACTTTTTCCGGCTGACGAGCTCAGACAATAGCCAAATCCAGCTGGAAAATAGCTGAATTGACAACAATGCAGCCTGCAGGTGTATTCCCTCTAGGGCTTGCTGCTCCCAAATCAAACTAACTGCAATGTTTTCTGCCTTTTGTTCATTTATTAGCCAACCCACACACACACAAGCACACACCCCGTTGGTTATGTTGTCTATTGAAACAGCTGCCTGGCGCAATAAATTTTGTGTTATGCGGGCTTCACTCTGATAAACCTAATAGAAAAGTTTATTAAAGTTGCCTGCAGAAATCACAAAGTCCGCTGGGGCTTAAGGATTTGTCAACAGTTGAATAGCGTACAAAACAAAAGGTGTTAGCTGCGATACAGAACAGCAAAAATAGATCAATTAATTGATCGTCCAAATTTTTAAATTAAGATTAATGCTTGCCTGTAATAGAAAATGGAGTACGGATATAATTGATATATATATATACATATATATATATATATTGGGAGATCGATAAATTCTGTACTATCGATAGAACTGAAGAAATCTGCTGCTAAAATAGTTTACTAGCCTGGCACTCATATCCTTTTAACCTCTTATTTTTCGGTCCGAAATGCTTTTCGGCAGCTACTTAAAAATTTTATAGGTGAATGCTTAAATCTATTTGCTGAGTTTCATGCATCAAAAGGCATACTGAAAAATGCACTAAAAATCCATTTCCACAGCTACTTTGCTATCAAGTGCAGCAAGTGCGCTGCAAAGCCTTTTCCCGCACATCAAATACCTGAAAATAAATCCTATTTATAGTTGAGAAGTTGCCCCAAAGCACCTGCCAACGAAATGTGACCTGAAATCGCATCAATCTTTAGCCAGAAACTGCTGCCAAATGGAAACCAAGCATAAAATGAAATTGCATTAATATATGTATAAGAGCACTTCCTCTCTCCCTCCATATATCTAGGCTAGGGAATGCGAAAACTGTATAGAAATGTATAATTATATAAAAGGGAGCAGAAACTAAAGTCTAGGCAGAAGAGCAGGCTGTGCGCACGCATAAGAGATTAATGCGACAAGTAAAGTGGAGAGGCCGTGGTGAGTGAGGGGAGTTGGGGCTGCGGCTGGCGCAGGGCGTGGCAGGGCATTCACAGCTTTTGGCATTCAGCCAAATTGTGTTCGGGCCTAACAAGAGCACAGAAAACAGGCAGCCAGCCAATGGCTGAGGCAACACAGAAGCTGCAGACAAATCAACAAATTTTCCCTTCTCCACCAACTCCCGCCCACAATCAACAGCAGAAGCAGCCCCTGGCAGACCTGGTTTGGGAGGTGTTGCGGATGCTGCTGACTCCAAAAATAAAGTTTGTTTCTTCTTTATATTTTTGTATACCCTGTGCCCAATTGAAATTGTGTAAAAAAAGGGTATCATGTTTTTGTGCACACTATTTATATATATATGGTATATATTCTTGATCAGCTGAAACAGCAATCTAGTCATTTCTATCAATATAAAGAGGGTATAAGAACTAGGAATACATACATGCCCTGAAGAATTGATAAATGTCGATTTAACGACTAGATTAGCTAAACATATCTCGAAGATTATAAGAGATGGAGTTACCAAATTAGGTAAGTAGATTCTCTTATATATTCCCTTCAAAAGATCAGGATTTGGGATAACATCCCCCAAAATTGGTTACGCGGACGCGGCACAATGTTCATTTGTGGTATATGAAAGCATAAACCTACCATATCTGAGCTCTGAACACTATTTAATAATCTGAGCACAAAGACAGAAGTTATTTAAGAAAATATTTACTTTAATATGCAGCTGATTTGATGACAGGGTCTCCTTTAGTTGTTCACTCTCGGCCAGAGCATTCTTGTTGAATTTTTCTGGTCCAGACTGTGGTTCATTAGGGGTCTACGAACTGCCGCCAACAAAGAAACACAAAACCAATTTTTGTTGTTATTTCGCGTGGTCTTTTTAATCTTGCTGCTGTTATTTGACTGCATTTGACCACAAATCGCATTAATGCAAACACAGCTGTTGTCCTGTGCCTTGTACTTATTTTTCTGCTAGTGCTTTTTCCTTTTTGCGTTTCCCCCCCTTGTTTTCCGTCATTTTGGGTTTTGTTAATGGCTTTTCTAGTCGTTGTTATATTTCTTGCTTTTGTTGTTCCACTTCCTGGCTCCATTAGCCCAACCAAGCAAAAGGCTTACTCGGTTTTTAGTTGAAGTGGCCACGCCCTGGCTGCCCTAAGCCCCCTCAACCCTCAGTTCTCAGCCAACTTACGGCAGACACACATTTCAAAGGCTTCGCACACTTACAACATGGCGAGGCGAAAAGTGTGCTAAAACAAAAATGTTGCAACAACAAAATGGCTGCTGCTAGTTACACCATTGTTATGCCCTGTAAGCTGTACATCACGGGTATTATATGCTTACCTTTTTAGCTGAAAATTTGAGCTTGTTGGGACGTGGACTACTAAGCAGAGCTCTCTCAATTAACATAAAAATTTCAAAAATATTTGAAATCGATTTTTGAAATCTTTGAATATAACATTGTTTGTCCCATTACTGAATGATTGAATGATTGACCGATTGATGATCAATGCTCAGCCCGAACTGTAAGAGCTATGGGGTTGAATTTTTAACAGTAGTTACCTTATGTAATGTAGGGAACACTAAGATGATGTATGGGCAAATCTTTAAATATAAAACTGATTTTTCTGACTGATTGAGTGATTGGTGATGAACGCACAACCAACCCCTTAAGATCTAGATTCCCGTATAGTTACTCTTTATGATATTATGAAACACTATGGTGAAATATGGCAAATATTTAAATATTAAATGATTTTTGACTGACTGATTGATGATCAACGCACAGCCCAAACTATTAGAGCTAGGAGGCTGAACTTTTAACTATAGTTAGCGTATGTGATATTATCGTGAAATTTTGAGTACCAAGGCTAGAAAATAATATATTTATTACAAATTTCGTTGCTTAAGTCAAAATGGGTAATAAGTACTTGCTGGCCTTAAATATGTTTAGCAAAAAGGTCGCTTGCTGTGAACTTTTGTGACAAGTATGTATAAAATTTAAGTACACACAAATAATTTATAGAGGCTATCTTTTAGTCACAGCAAAACCCGACGATAGTTTGGCTACACACTTATGCTGTTGTGTTGTGGCTGCTGCTGGCATTGTTGTGCGGGCATGCGAGTGTGTTTTTGTGTATGTGAGTGGGTTGTTTGGTTTGGTTTAAGAGTAAACCCTTGTGAACCAGTTGCACTTGAGGCGTTGCTGTTGCTGCTGGAAATGTTGAGCGCTTTTTAAAGTGCTACACACAAAAACAATTTTATGGCATCTGCTGGCAGTTTTACTTTACATGGCCCGAACGCCCCAACCCCTCGGTAAGTGCACCCTTGCCTCAGCTTTGATGACGTCCAGTGCGGGCTTATTAAAAATTGAAGCACGTAACAAATTTGTTTGCCAGCAACACGAACATACACATATTTCTTCAAGCGCGCGCACGCTGCGTATACGTAACGCCGCTTGTGCAATCTATTGCCAAGGGCTGCAACCTTAAAAATAGATGACCAGCTAAGCAACCCCCAAAGCTTATTCTGAACATATTTGACAACCATAACCGACCGCAGCTCGTGTTTTGTAATATCGGTTTGTGGTCGTGGCAATTTATGTGCCGTTAACTAACCGCCAGTTTGGTCAAGTGCATTATGTGTAAATAGAGCTGGTTTGGCCGAAAGTAGTTAACTAGCAAATGCCCTGCACATAAGTCAAAAGGAGTCAACAACTCTTGACAAAGAAAAAGTTAAGCAGTTTAAAAACATTTTAGCAAAATTAATTTCTTTACCGTGTCTACAATTTTTTTTTAAGCGATTTTAAAGAACTTGTGCGAACTTATCGGAAACTTTAAACAGTTTTTATCTTCGTAAGCTCCGACTGAACCCACCCCTTAAAGTTCCTGAGTTCAGATAGATTAGTATTGAAACTGATCAAAAATATATGCATACTTTGTAGGGGCAGTCCTTTAATAGTCCTTTGATGTTCTCTACCTCTTTCACACATTACACTAGTTTGCAGGGTATTATAAGACAGTTGAAATGTCCTGTGGTCGGGTATAATGTGTGTGATTTTTTATTCTGATGGGTCAGCAAAACGATAGCCGCACAGTTGACCTGTGGTTGAGTCCTTTGTTGGACCGAAAAATATCTGCGGGGCTTTTCAAACACAGCTTTGTTCAGCTATAGCCACAGATTCAAAACTATAGAAACCATGTGATGCGTATCTGTAAATATTTGCACAAGTTTCAAGATGCTTAAGAGAACTTGGGAGCAGTTGTATGACATGGATAAAATTGAGGCAAATGTCCTTTCCACTTTGCTTTCCTATTTTCTCTATTCCATGACATTGAAAATTTCGCTTTCATAAATAAAACTAAAGAAACGTTGGGTTAGGCAACTTTTCAACGTCCCCCTTCAAACAGAAATTCGCTGTTTTATTGCAGTTTTCAGCTTTTTAGCTTTCAGTTTTTCTGCCTTTCAAGCATTTCATTTGCCATGACACAGAAATTTTTCCTCGCCTTTTATTTTGACGCCAATTTATTTATCTAACAAAAGGCTTTGTTGTTCAATTTATATTATTTCATTTTTTCTATTACAGAAAACATTCTTAGGAGCTTATCTGGCTAACGGCAAAGGAAAAGTCAACAATTTTGCTGATAATGCAGAAATACAGAAACTTTTTTAATATAATTATTGAAAAGTTGTGGCGCACATTGCCATTGCTTCTAGGCGAAGCCGAAGCATGACGCAAGTAACCGAAACTCTTTTGGGGTCTGGGTAAGTGCTATTTGTCATAGGGTCGAAAAGTAATTGAAAATTTGTATGTAGGCGAGATCGTGCGAGCAGACGGCAATAAATCAATGAATATTAAATGAATTAGACCATAGTTAACGACAATTACGTAATCGTAAAAAGGTTTTGCTATGAGAAGAAAAAATCTATATCCATCCAAGAGAAGTTCAAAGAATAAATCAGAAGTTATCTGAGAGCAGCTGAGATATAAATAATTATATATATTTTATAATATGCCTTTATTATTCCAACGAAAGTTATGTGATAAAATAGTCAGATACGGATAAGTTCATGCTTAAGTATCCATTGCTGAATTTAACTAAGATTTTTTCAAAAACATTCAAGATTTTAGTGTGATAATTGCAGCCGGATTTGAACCGGTGACCTTGTGATTGCTAGTCCGAAGCCCAGACATCTCAGCCAAGCAGGTTTTCAACTAAATTTTGATCTTATTGTTCCCATGGGAGCTATATACTATACTAGCGGGTATAACCCGGCCTTGCCCGGCCTCAATGTTTTCAAAAAGCTTTGAAAATGATTTTGCAACTGATCGGACTTAAAATTCACAAAAAAAATCTTGGAAATGCATTTTCCACCGAATTAGTTTAGATTTTGCGAAAAATGTGGAACACGTCCCAAATGATTTTTCTATAGATCTTTGGAAATAAATTTGAACACAAAACGTCATCCAACAAATCGTCGACCCCCATTTGCACCAAGGAGGGATGGATTTTCCTAAAAGTGTGAAACACCCCTCAAATGAATTTGAACAAAGATCTTTGGAAATAAGTTCGAGGCCGATCGTATGGTAAACAAAAAAGTTACATACAAACGTTTTTCGCGATTTTTCCACACTTGCGGGTGGAATTTCCCGAAACCCCGCCTTACCGTGCACCTACACCACATAAAGTAACTACAGTGAAATTTTCAGCTTCCTAGCTGTTACGGTTTGGGCTGTGCGTTGATCACTAATCAGTCAGTCAGTCAGTCAGGACAAACAGTTTTATATATAGAGATATACACATCCGATTCAGCGTCAGACAGACTGACTTTATCGACTTGCAGGTACTAATCGGCAATTGATATATGCTCGTATTGTAATACCCTCTTGATGCACACTCACCTGAACTTGAAACATGGTAACGGAATCATCCAGCATTTGTATGCGCACCGTCAGCTTCTTGCCGCCGCGATGCCTGGGCGTTGAGGGCGTGCCATCGACGCCGCTGGGCGTGCTTAGCGAGTGGGTCATGCGACCGCCGGCAACAACACCAGGTCCCCCGCCGCCCGCTCCGCTCAGATCATAGTGTCGCGAACCACCGCCAGCACCGCCGCCGCCCGCGGAGCGTGTTACTGTGCCCATGTCGGCCAGTGACATTTTGTACACGAGAATTTTGGTTACCGCAACACGGAGACGTCACCAACAGCTGCCGCTGGCCTGGTTCCTGCTGCACTTACTCCAAGCTGAATGGATTTGTATATATCATGCATAGATTGCACGAATCTTGTCTTTTATTATATTTCTTCTTAGTTAAATGCTACGACTTGGAATGCTACTGGGCTTGTATTATATCTTTCGGTTCAGTTCGATTTGCTTCGTTTCGGTTCGGTTTTCGTATAAAGCTGTGGATTGTGGCACAATTCAATTTGATTCGTTTGCTTCCAGAAACAGAACAGAAAATCAAACAACAAGAAGTCGAATTAAAGTGGAAGCCACAACTTTATGCCACAGACACCAACACACACATCTGCTTTACATTTGACTCGGTTCATCCAAAAAATATATTTTTAAGTGCCTTTTATTGTTGTTGTCTTCGATTCTTGTGTTTGGCAATATATTTTGCTGCTGCTTCGCTCAATTGAATTCTCGTTGCGTTTCGTTTTGGTTTCTTCATTAATATTTATAACGCGCATGTGGACTCGATTTCCTCATCGTTCAGCTGAATGTTGCCTCATTTTGCTGCAAGTACAAAAAGCAAAACATAAATAAAAGTAAGTCATAAATGAACTTAAGCCTCAAACACAGTTGGGAGTTCATAAAAATAATGTCATAGCTATTATGTGTGGCCTTATAACTTAAGAACATTTGAGTCGGGTATTAAAAGATTTGAGTATGATGTCAAATGTGTGCAAAAGTGACGTCACGCAATTGTTTAATGGCCTTTATCTCGGGATCTGTTTTAGCCAAGTGAATGAAACTTGTCGTGTACATGTATAGATAAGCTCTGTTTATTTATAACAGAAACAGATTATGGGGTTCCGTCTGCGCATGTTAAGAACAGACTTTTAAAATGACATGATTATGCAAACTGACATGATTATTTTGCACTCTTTTTTATTGATACTTCCATTGTCCAAGTCAGTTTGTAAAGCTAATATCTCAGGATCTTTTCAAGTCAAGTTTATGAAACTTATCACATATATTTATGGATAGCTAATCTTGCTTTCTAAAGAAATCCCAGTAGGCGGTTCCACCTGTAAAACCGAAGAACTATATTCGCATAAGCAAGACATAATACCTAACCAATATCAGTTTCTTTGGCAACAAAGTCAACTATAGAAGTATTTATCTTAGGATCTTTTTGAACTAAACAAAAGAAATTGTTTATAGCTCTATAAACAAGGCACAGACATTTATCTGATGCAACACCATAACACAGGGTTCCAACTTCTGAATAAAAGAACACGCTTTTAGGAATTTCATAATACTTTGCGCATTCTAGCTAATATATTACTTTTCTCTGTCCCTTCTCATGCTGATACATTTAATTTCAAAGACTGGACCAGCAGCAACAAATACAGCTTGTCCCCCATCATCTTTCATTATATTTTTTTATCTCTGCGGGCATCAATCATCATGCAATTAGCACAGAGAGTACACTGAAAAGTACTAGACTCTTCAGTTCTCGCATTGTCTATAAAACTTTATGAGCAAATGCTAATCATTCGTGAGTTATGTATGTGCCAAAACGTGACTTATGCGGCTGAGTAAGTGAACCAGTCAAGCATTTTCTAGACTTTTATTTTTATTTATTTTTTTATGGCACGCATATGACATATATGTACGAGTCGACTCTCGAGTGCGAGTCGGTGAATCGTTATCTGAGCAGCAGCTAAGTTTGATGAGAAACTCACGGAGTGAATAAGTGAGTGAGTGAATCGAGTGAATGAGTGCTGGGTCATTGAACGTTGTCAGCGTTGGTTCAAGTGTTATCGATGACATATTTATAAATATATATATATATATATATATATATATATATATATATATACAGAGAGTGAGAGAGAGTTCTCGTGATCGACCTGAGTGCTCTCGGCTACTTGGCTCATCATGTCGCATCGTAAATTCACACATTTCACGCCCCATTCGTAAGGCCCGGGCATCCTGTATCTGCAAATTGACAGCGGGCCACGTCCGCAGTCAAATTTACGAGCTACCCATAAATATATGACGAGACGTTTGCTGAGGCTCCATCTTTATCATAATTTTTCGTATAATATACCCTGTAGTCAGGAAAACTAGGCAAAGGGGATTTATTGTATATAAAGAGAAGAATCCGAGTCTATGCTCATATGTTCTTGATAAAGTTTCCAATAATCTTCTGATTCATTCGATTTCCATTAAATCGATAGATATCGACTTGAGTCCAGCGTGTTTTGAGCATATCCCTGAGATCTTATAGCTTCAGCTACCAAGTTTGATTTCTAGATATATTTTCTGTTATTTTTAAAGATCGAATAAGCACTGCGGCTACTTAAGCTGCAGCATGCACTACTCGAGCTTTTATAGAAGAGTATTTTTAGGGCAGCTCGCAACTGGTTACAGGGTATCTTCTCGCTGGGCAGTTTCGACTAGAGCACTCTTGTTAATTTTCTGTGTGCGGCCCACAATATAATTGGCGCCGAACTTCTTCTAGCCGCCTTCATGTAGGTTGGCCTCAGACAATGACGCTGCCATAACCTCCACTCCAGCTTTAAGTTTTCGGTTTTCGCTTTAAGCGCTCAACTTTCCGGTTTCGCGTGGGCGCCCCACGTGGGCTGTCCATTTGATACCAGCACCCTCTTTCTCTCTCACTCTCTCGGGTTCTCCCTGTTGTTCCGGCTTTACAATATTTTGCTTTTAAGCGACCAACATTTTTCATTTTTACTTTGTGTACCGCCGTTTTTTCCATTTTTCTGGGTCGCCTGCGATAAGCTTATTTATTTTCACAGGTGCTTTTACTTTTAATTTTCACTCCATTTTCTCTCTCTCTCGCAATCAATTTTCATTGGAGCTGTTGCGTGTCGTTCATGCCTTTTTGAATGTTAAAAATTGTTTGTGACAGACAATTTTATTGGGTCATTGTTTGGGCGCTTGGGTTTTTATGTGTTTTTAATTATTTACTGTCAAAATTGTGGAAGTGAGCGGAAAAGTAGAGAGGAAACGACGAACATGACCAACCAAAGCATGCCGATAAGTTCGCCCACTCTTGAACTTATCTATTGTGTCGACTTTTATATTGCTCACTGGGTCACAAATATGTGTGAGTTCCCTGGGTCGTGGGCGCGGAACCGCCCACTTTTTTTGTTGTATGGCATTTATAGCTTAAGCTAATAACAACATTTATGTAAACTTTCATTTACATAAATCAAAAAGATCCTGAGTTTAGTGCCTTTAAAGTATACTTAAATATGTGTGAGTTCCCTGTGTTGTAGGCGTGAAACCGCCCACTTTTGGTTTATGAAGTTTATAGCTAAAGATACCAGAAACATATAGGTAAAATTTCGTTTAGATAACTTGAAAAGATCCTGATAATTTTGATTACTTTTAAAACGATAAAAAGAAGGCTCATAGAAGGCAGCTGCCCTTTTCAGCTCATTCTTGAGTCTTTTTACTCGTAGCGAACCCATAAAACTTAATTAAGTAACCGTAAATTTACATCACCTGACAGCATGTAAAAGCAATAAAGTTTTGATGTGCGGCGACGAGTGCAAACTTTTACGCAAAATGCAAAAAGCTAATTGGGTCACAATAAAGATAAAGACGGGGCATAGAAACTTTTTTTCTGCAGGAAAGTTGTCAACTCTTTGATTAAAAGACCAAGTATAAAGCTGCTGCTGCTGCAGGCAACATGATTGCCTATTTAGCTGCAGTTGTAGTTGGGCTGGCACGCAAAATATGCCGCCACATATGGCCACAGCTGACGCTGCTGACATAGTTGGGCAGCCAGTTGACAGCTCCAAACGTGGCCAGTTGGATTCTTCGCTGTTGCTTCGATAGCGGTACTTTAACCCATTTTAGTGTATGTGGCCAACGGATGCGGTTCCAGAGATGAGCTCTTGTCTCCAAGCTACAAAATCAGCGAGGCATCATTAAGTTTTGCAGGCCATTAAAATGATTTTTATTGCCAAAGATTAACAGGCCAACGCTAAATTGAAAACCCTCCTTTCATTTAACTGTCTTTCTGTGGAGGCGGAAACGTAAGCGTCTTTTTTGTCTAATTTAATTTTTATTGCTGTTTTCTTTGTGAAGACATTCAAATTGCTACTGGATTTGAACTGGCGACCTTCCAACTGTAAGTTCGACGCTTAGACTTCTAAGCCACGCAGGCGAATGACGTCACGTTTGCCAAGCACATTTATATGTGTTGTTGTTGATGTTATTCATACAAACTTTGAACAATACTTTTTTCATCTGGAATTGGAATTTTTGATTTTTGATAACCAATCAGTCACCCGGTACAAACTCTTGTGTATTTACAGATTGAAACCCAATAAGCTTTACTAACTTTCATAACAAATGATCTAATACAAAGCGAATAAATTACATCTATATGCATCAGATTATTTTATATAAGCGCTGCTGGATTGTATTTCACATTATATCACGTTGTTTGCGCTCCATTTTTAATGAAATTCGTATTGATTTGATTGTTTGTGTTGTTGTTGATGCTATTCTTATTGAATTGATTTCGCATTTTGTATGGACACAAAATAATTTAACGAATGGCAAATACAACGGCGACAGCTACAAATAGAGAGATACTCTCGAGAACTTGGCTGGAACTTGTTGTCGTCCAGCAAAAAACGAGTTAAGCGAACAGATGAAATGGGTCAACAAAGCAGCACAGAAACTCAGCTCAACAAATAAAGCTACTAAAGCCAGGGATAGAAATATATAAGCGAGAATCTTATAAATAAATACATATACATATATATACATGTAAATACACACTATTCCGAGTTTGACTAAGCGCTTAAAATTTGAACTTAATTTTAAAATAGTTTTTGAAATAGGAATTTTTTGGTCAGACAAAGAAATCTTCACTTTGGTCAAATTAAAACTAATTTCATTATGATTTCTTTGTGTGTTTATCTATATCTATGACTAAATTCAAAGTACAAGTTTTAATCGGCACGCGACTTGCAAACAAGTTTTATTTGTTGTTATTTTTTCAGGCGGCTTTGATCGATAAACGATTTCCATATCCGTTTTCATAAACATAAATTTACTAACTGCGCGCTGAGCCCTCGGCCTGCATACAAATTGAGCTCAACTTAAGTGTGTGCCTGACCATCAGATACTTGAGCACTTGTATCTTGTATCTGACGGGTGTGGGGGTAAGTGTGTGTGCGTATCTGCAACCCTTTGAGCGTGCTTGTTGAAATGTCAGTCAAGTTGCATGCAGCAAGGTTGTCACAGCACTTGAGCTTCCCTCCTTTCTCTCGTTCTCTCTATCTATCTCTGTCTTCATAAGATATTAGATAGTTTTGTAGCTGCGACAAATTGCAGTCATTTGTTATAAATTATATGCCACAGAGAGGCCTCTTGATACACTCAACTGACAGTTAATATCTAATCAATGCGCCCACTTGCTTTGGAATGCCTCCTCCCCCCTTTAGAGTGCTTCGAAAACTTGAAGCTGGCAGCTTGTATCTGTATCTATACGTTTGTATCTGTATCTGTGTATCTGCATAGGTTTTCTACGCTTGCTGTTGGGTCTCTGCCTGTTTGCCGCTTGTCACTGTCTACAGAAATGCTTTGACAATACTAATTGATTTCCACATCTGGTGTGTATTTTCAATTGCGGTTTGTTGACGGAACGTTTCAAGTGCGTTGGCTTTCGCATTGTATTTATGAGTTTCAGTTTGAGTTTGAGTTTTTCTGCCGATTTCTTTTGTATTCGTGGTTTGTGCTGCATATTAACAAACCATTCTCCATATGACTGACGTCTTGAGGAAATTATTTTTAGAGTTTTTGCTAGAGTGCTTAAGTTTCAAGCATTAATATCTCGGGATCTTTGTTAAAATATTTATTGCTAATATTGTTTATGTAACACACATACAACAAAGTTTTTCGATAAATAAACACAAATGGGCGGTTCCGCCCAACAGACATAGGAAACCTAAATAAAGCCTTTATCTCGTGAAATCATCTTGGTACTTTCCTTATTAAAGTTTTCCACCCCGCCCTTAACCTCTTTCTGTTAATTTAGACAATCTTTAGCTATTATCCTAGCTTGTGTCTCAATGCATCTGAATTAAAATAAACTCGAAACGCCAAAATCCATGATGAATCACTTCAATTTTTGGTATACTATGTAAAACACGAAGAAGCAGCGGCTGACGAGCAACCGAAAAGACAACTCACTAAAGCAATCGCTGATGGATGTCTGCGTAGGCAGCTAAAAATCCATGCAGTAGCATCAACTCATCCCAACCCAACCCATTCCATTCCATTGCATCCGTAGCCACATGGCAACGCGCGTCTTTTTACATCGTACTTGATTTTAAAAATAACATGCAAGGCAAACCAAATTACGATATACGATGGTATACGTATATATAAAAGGATGCACTACGTAGGCCCACCTCTCGCTCTCTCTGTCTCTCTGTCAGTCAGGCAGTTGTTGTTGCTACGTCGCGAGTACATTTCAAAGTCAAACTCAGCCAAGTCGGTTCGTCTTTGTGCAGTTCATTAAAATATGTATTTAACAAGAAATAACAAATACCGAAGCCTAAATACACTTCTATATATAAAGTCACATACAAAATTTCAATTTCCGACTGATATTTTCTTTAGAATAGCTATATGAAGAAGCAGTTCGATATTGATGAGATTCTGATTTAGGGTCTCTTATAGCCTGATTCCACTATGCTCAAAATATGTTACATTTACAAACTTCACATTCTGCGATATATTTGCATAACATCGACACGAAATTCAATAAATCATCGCAAAAAAGCCGAATTACTCGAGGCAAATGTGAAAAATGTTGTTTCTTATGAGAAAACGTACAGGCAACATATTTCGTTCTCTGTGATATATTTCGATTCGTGAGAATTTAAGCTTTGTTTTTCAACAAATAAACGTAATCAAGCCAATTTTATCCTAAAATCTTAAAAACCTACTACCTATACTACTTAGGAGTATATATACTTTTAGGATAGCAGATGCGTTCCACATTGCCTGACAAAATGAATATAACTCTTTGATAGAGTATTTTAAAAACGGCAGCCCGAACAACCAGGAACAGTACCAAACAGTTGCACTTTTATATACACATACATACGTATATGTATATATATATGTATCTCGCATTTGTTTATCGTTGTTACATGTTCCCCTCACACCGCAGACAGACTCTTGCTTTATGATCAGCTCCGTGTGTGTATTCCAGCCGCATAAAAACTCTTGCCACATGTGGCAAAAATGTAGTTGTCTGTCAGCATAGTTTTCTTCTTTCTCTCATCCGATTTTAATTGCATTTGCTGCCGCCGGCGGCATGCCCCTAACGGCACCCACATAGAATGCAGTTTTACCAGTCAATCCTTCTTATGGAGAACCATAACCATCATTAATGACAAGTCTTGAGGAACTTGTCGCCAGCTCATCATCGAACTGGTCTCTGACAACGTTCGCAGACGTGAAATGGGTTAAAGAACCGCTAGAGAAACCACTTTTCCGCTTGAGGCAGCTAAACAAAAGCTGTCTGGGATAATCAAGGAAGTTTGTAACGCGTTCAATAAAAAGATTTTCCTACTAGTTTTTAGCTTGATGCCAAAATATGGAACTGAATGTCTTAGGTCAGTAATTCAAAATCGATATTTATAATCAAAGCAACGGGAATTAGAGTGAAAAGAAGTCTCTTAGAATTGTCACCGAAGTAACCAACAGCATGAAAAGCAAAATCGGGCATTTGAGCCCAACAACCAAGTCTCGCTCCGAAACAAGGTCCTTATCTATAAGGTAATCCTAGCCCCTGCGTGGCGATAGGGGCTCCAGGTTTATGACATAGCAGCAAAAACTCATCTAAACAAACTTCGCATCATTCTAGCCAAGACCTTGTGAAAAATGTCTGGAGCCGAATGGTATATTCGCACCCGGGACATCGCGAAGGACCTTAATGTTCCAATAATAGGTGTCGTTGTCAACGCACAAATAGCGAGCTACCTGATTAAGCTCCGCAACCACCCCAACGTCCTGGCAAGGAACCTGCTAAGGAGGCAAAGAAAAAGGAGGCTTAACCTACAGACCTAGTCGATCGACGCCTTTATTGTAGCATGCAGACAACAACAAAATAGTCTAGTCCAAACAAAATAAACGTATACATAAACCAACAACTAACTGTAATTATCTAAACTAAGCTACCTTAAACCACCTACCTTAAATTACGAGCTTAACAATTCTTTTTTTAACTGATAAGCATTGAGATACTTTGAGATACAGCTTCAATAGGAATCATCTGCGGGAAATAGAGACGTTTGTCTATCAAGATGTCTTAGCCAAACTCAACAATTACAATTTTCTTCCAGCGAAATCTTACCAACATTCGACTACTATATCATGATGATTTTTGTAAGAAAATCCCCTTTGTGGCTATATAGAAAACAAGCTTTGTGCCTGCAAGAGTATTTCATCTTCGGCACTGCGAAGATACGTACTATACATAAATGTTTTTTTTATACCCTTGCAGAGGGTATAATAATTTTGTATAGCGTAGTATAAAGTTATGCATCAAATATATGTATTCTTGATCAGTATCAAAAGCCGAGTCGATATAGACATGACCGTCTGTCCGTCTATCTGTTTCTATGCAAACTAGTTTCTCAGTTTCAAAGCTATCGTCATAAAGTTTGCATACGTCCCTCTTTCTGTTGCGCACAGTACGTATGTCGGAACCGGCTGGATCGGACCACTATATTAAATAGCTGCCATAGGTCGAAAAGTAGGTACTTGTATGAAAAACCTTTTGTTTTTCAAGATATCAACCATACTTGGCATTAACTATTTTCCCTGTGCTTCTTAGATACGAGAAAAGCATTATGAAAATGCTCAGTCTGCAAGGGTATTAAATCTTCGGCGTGCCGAAGATAACCCTTCATTCTCATTTTTACTTTGTCTTTACATATTAATTGCCGTTCGTCTCAAATTAAACTTCATTAAATTCAGCCTAAGGCGTAGAATGGGACAATCACACACACACATACACAGCTAAAACGCTGCTGATGATGTCAGCACTTGCGCTTGAAAGGGCGGCGATACCAAAAAAAAAAGAGAAAAAACCTAAAAAAAGTAAAACCCCACTCGCAAAAATCAAGAGCTCCACGAACAACTGTTATTTTGAACAAGTTGCTGCTTCTTCTTCTGCTGGCCTCCGCCTTGGCAAGTGAGTTGTCGCGCTTATCTCTAGCCTACTCCCTCAGTCACACAGACACACACACAATCATACACACACACCTACACATACACATACGCATACAGGCAGACTTAAGCTGATAACGAACTGCGTGTGTAAATAGACAGCAGCAAGCACAACAACAAAAATGTTTATCTATATTTCAACGTGTGTTGTTCTTGCTATCAGCTGCCTTTAACTAATAAACGAAGCAGCTGTACACGAAAAGCCGCTAAACAAACATATCAATTGCTTAAATGTGTTTGTGTGTGTGTGTTATCGAGCTGAACATGTTTTTTTTATTTTTGTTAATTATGCAAATGCAAAAGTGCGAGTGGTGCAAAAAAAAATCGTCCAGAAACAGCTGCAAGTCCGAGCAGAGCTGTGCCTACCGCTAGAGAGCGCGCGACTGAGGCTTTGCAGTCGTGCGTTTTATTTGATTGGCGTGACAAAAGCTCAGCCGCACGAAATGAAAGCGAAAATTTATTGAAAAATCAACAGTCTAACAGGCTGGATATGAGTACAAGAGTGAGTGAGTGGTGAGAGGTTGGCACAGAGAGCGTGCGAACCTGACAAAAAGAGAGAGAGCGCAGCGTGGGAGCAACAAATGCAATGACCTGAATTTAAAGGGCGCTAGCAAGTGCGTGTGTGTGTTTGGGTGAAAAGGTAAACATATAGGCCAAAAAAATAATTGAGAGGTGCAGGCAAATATAACAAATAAATCAAGGCGCGGCAGGCGGTGACAATTGTTTACAGTTATTCAGGCATGCCTTAACAGTTGTATTGTTGTAGGCTGGTGCGCATGCATGGGTAACTGTATTGTGTATACATATACGCAACGTCCTTGCGCCTAACACAATAGCAAATGAGCGGATTGGGGGGAGAGGAGTGCTCGCAGCGCCACCCAGTTAGCTGTTGTCAAAGTCTACACTTGCCTTTGTGTGCGTGCGCGCGTATGCGTGTGCCTGTCCGTGTGATGCTGTACGCCTTTCTCTGTGTGCGTGTGTGTGTTCTGGAATTTTTGCGTGCTTATTGAATTTTCAGCGTTTACAACGACACAAATGAGTTTCGCCAATGAACAGAGCACGCTTTGAACTTTTTTTGTTTAAATTAATTGAATTTATGGCACTCTATTAAATTTACACTGTCAGTTACGTTATTTTTCATGCGCTGCTGCTGCGCCCTTTACACATACATACACACAAGCGCGACACTTACACACAGACACGGAATTTTTCACTGGTGCAAAAATCGGTTAACCAAGTAAACATCTAAAACGAAAATTTAATGGCAAATAAATACTTATAATACTGCACGCACATGTTAATTTTTCCTGGTCAAATTGTATTGTCAGAGCTGCACATTTTGTTAACAGTTATTTTTTGTATTTTTGTCAATAGCCCGTTGAAAATTAAAATTGCATTTTTTTAATGAAATTTTTGCGCGGTGCATGGAAATTTGTCCGAACCGTTCACGACAACGCCATTTTTACTTCTGACAGCTGTTCGAGTTTAGTGGTGTGATATGTGTACATTAATATCGGTAGCTAAGTGTTGCCAAATATCGATAGGCTGTGCTATTGTCACTTTAAAAGAAGCAGTCACTGCACAGAAATCGGTATCGATACTATGCCATGTCGTTATAATGAAAAAATTTAAATCGATTTAATTTTAAGGCGCGTATTTTTAAATTTACTTTTTCCCCCGTCACAGCTTATCGTTGTTTTTACAACTTATCAATACCAAAACGAAGCCAGTTTTAGTCGATTTTTTCATTTTAATGCCCGTTCTTATTTAAATATAATTTTTTCTTTCTGTAACATACGAATTTGGGCGTTAAAAAAATAAATGTAAACAATAAATCGCATGCATTAATGGCTGCTTAAATAACTAATAGTTTGCGAAACAACTCTTCATTTCTTGGCCTTGGCCCTGGGCTTGGCTGGAGCTTTAGCACTTGGCTTCTTGGCGGCGGCTGCCGGTTTCTTTTTGGCCTTGATTAGCCCATCCAGCTCCAATTTGTCCTGGTCCTCCTCATCGCTGGAGGCTGCCATCTGAGCGCCCTCCCCTTCCTCCTCACCAAGCAGTAGACCGGCCTCCTCCTCCTCGCCGGCAACCTCAGCGCGCTTCTTCTTGACGTTGGCCTGCGCGGAATAGGAATAGGCCATCACCTCCTTGTTGTAGGCACGCGTCAGCGCTGCCTTGACACGCCCATCCACGGCATCCATGGGCGACTTTTTGCCTGGCCAGGTGGTCAGCTCCATCAGCGATTCCAAATCCTCGCGCAGCAAATGATAATCCTTCATGACCTGCAGCGCAGCAGGCACGCCCTCCTGCGCCAGCGGACGCACAATATTGGCCAGCAGGTGAGGCGCATATTCCAAACGCACCGACAGCCTGGAGCCCGAGGTGCAGACGCGTGTGTGATCGTGCAGCTCCTGGGCCAGGCGAGAGCGTTTGTTGCTGCGCGAATTCTTGCCCAGCCAGCCGGGAAAGTTGATCTGGCCCGTAAAATGGCCACACATGTACTCCCCGGGCAGCAGGGAGCTAAAAACAGCCTGCGTGGGCAGCAGACTCCACGCGGAGTTGGCGCGTATGCGCTTATCCACCATATCGCCCAGACTGAGAGCATCCGCAGCGGCTGCCACCTTGGACAACACCTCATTCCGATTGCCCTGCGGCAGCACCTGCAGATAATTTTGCTGCACGAAGAGCGGAGCCATGCTGTAGTCGTGGAAGAACAAGTCACACTTGTCATAGATGCTCATGTGCTTGTGCTCGTCGGCGGTGAAGACCTTGCGCACCACCTCCCACGGGCCCAGCTTAAGATCCTTGGCGGCCACTTGTTGGTTCGTCGTGGCTTGCGGCAGCTGTTCGCCAGCGCTGAGGAGCGCAATGTGATTTATGGTCTGGCGTATATCGTTATTGGTTGCGGCTATGATCTCCTCCAGCTTAGCGGGCGGTATCTTTAGCTTCTCCTTGAAGCATATGCTCATGATGCGCCCCTTGATCTGTTCGGCGCGCGGTCGCTGGAAGCGCAAATCATAGCAGTAGTTGACCAGGGATCGTATCTTGGGATGATTGCGATCGTTGCACATGCTTATAATTGGCACCGAGCTGTCTTTGATCAAAGCTATTAGCTCCTGCATGCCGCCGCGATCCTCATTGCCCGCCATGCCGTCCACCTCGTCCATGATCAACACGTGCTTCTTGGACACCGCCTGCGACTGGCCGTGCACATAGCCGGCGAGCGACTTGTTGCCCAGCAGGCTGGACACCTCCTCCTTGAGCAGACGCTTGCTGCGCGTATCCGAGGCATTGAACTCGACCGCATCGAAGCCCAGCTCCTGGCAGACGAGCGTCGCTGTCGTCGTCTTGCCTATGCCCGGCGGGCCCGACAGCAGCGCCGCCTTGAAGAAGCTGCCATCGTCATTCTTGGCCCAGGGATTTGGACGCTGCGGTTTTGTTTTGCCATCGTGATTTACATACCACTTGCTCAGCCAGTTCATCAGCCTGTGGAGAGCGAGATTAAGAAATTAGATTGTCAATCAATTAGTAAGTCCGACAATTGGTCGGGCTATCAATCAGTTCGACTTTCAATCAGTCTTTCAGTCAGTTTGTCTATCGCTCAATCAGTCAATTCTGTATATCGACTACTCACTTGTTGACATTGCTGCCCGGTCCGGCCTGGCCGACAATCTCTTTGATGGAGCTGGGCTTGTATTTGTCCACCCAGGCCATGTTGCTGCTGATATCCTCCTCTGTCTTGGCTGCATCCACATTGTTGTTGGGCTCCTTTTTAACCTTGGGACTAACCCTTGGGTCCGGCTTCACCTTTAAGGCGTTGCTGTTTTGCTCCCGTTTGGAGCTGCTGCTGCTGCTCTTTACATGCTCCTGCTCCTGCTTTGTCTTCGAGCTGCTGCTGCTGCTGCTCTGCTCCTCCTGCTCATGCTTAATCTTTGTGTTGCTCTTCTCCTCATTGTTCTTCATTATTTTCGAGCCGCTGCTCTTCTCCTCCTGCTCATGCTTAATCTTTGTGTTGCTCTTCTCCTCATTCTCCTTCTTTATTTTCGAGCCGCTACTCTGCTTTTCCTCGGGCTCCTTAATCTTCGAGCTGCTGCTCTTCTTCTCCTCGTGCTCTTTCTTAATCTTCGAGCTGCTGCCCTTCTCCTTCTCCTGCTTCACCTTGGGACTCAGCTCCACTTTAACGCTCGGCTTCTCGCCTGATCTCTCCCTTATCAAATCGAAGAGCCCATCCTCGCTGACGATGGTCACATTGTGCTCCTCGGCTTGGGCCAGTTTCTTGGGTCCCGCCTCCTCGCCCACAACCAAATAGTTGAGCTTCTTGCCCACCACAGTCATGACACGGCCACCGAATTCCTTAATAACCGAGGCAGCCTCATCCCGCTCCATGGACTCCAATATGCCCGTGACCAGAAATGTTAAGCCCTTCAGACAGTCGGGCGCACCTTTGGGTATCTCTTTGCTGCCCGGATTCAGGCAGCTGCTGCGATTCTTGTACTTCTGATAGAGCAAGGCGGACATGCGCTTGCGCTCGTGCCGCTCCTCATCGGACAGCACGCTGCTCTCCAGATCCGCATGTTTCTCCTGCTTGACACGCGGCGTCGTTGCCTTGGCTTTCTTGGGCGTCGCCTCTGGCGTTGGCTTCGGGCTGCTGGCCTTGGCGCGCTTGCGACTGGGCGTTACAGCGGGCGGCTGCGGCGGCGTCTGTTCATCGAGATCCACCTCCATGAGACTGCGATCGATGGCCTCGTCCTCCATTTCCAGGACACTGCGCTCCTTCTGCTTGGGCGCCTCCACGCGCTTGGTTTCGCCGCCAAACAGCTCTGAGGGATTCACCTTTTTCAGCTGCTGCTTGGGCGCCTCTTTCAGC
The DNA here is from genome assembly GCF_035044405.1 of Drosophila montana. Taxonomy (NCBI): domain Eukaryota; kingdom Metazoa; phylum Arthropoda; class Insecta; order Diptera; family Drosophilidae; genus Drosophila; species Drosophila montana. The sequence goes on from NW_026996452.1 coordinate 335,440, forward strand.
TTTGAGAGCGTGGGCTTCTTGGAGTGCCCATTCTCTAGCGCCCGGCGCGTTTTCTTTAACTCCTTACCGTGCTTGCTCAGCTGCGGACTGGCGGGCACCTCGTCCTCATCGCTGGATATGGCGAGCGCCTTGCGTTTGCGGGGCGCCGGCGAAGGCGTCGCATCCTCGTCGCTTGTCTTCTTGCCGGGCAGCCGCTTGAAGAACGAGTCTATGCCCTGTTTGTAACAGCAATTACATGCATATAAAATCAATTTTTGTTATAAATACTTCAACTTACTCGCTGCATTTTTCAACACAATTCCGCATCAATGTTAAAACAGCAAAAAGGCGCACAATAAAAAAATCGATAGTTTTTTGGCATTTATTTTGTTTGAGTGTGACCGTTGGCAGTCATTGCAGTCGGCCAACAGCTGTGGCGACCATAGTTGCCACATGTGTTAAAAACGTACCAAAACGGACTATAATAGTACTTTTTGCACCATGTGTTACAAATGTACCTGACAGGAAACTTTAATGGTACTACTGCCACTTGCTGTGTACATGTACCTAATTAACTCATGGTTTACTCACGTTTGCATATATATTTTTAACCATTGAATATGTTTCTATATTACTGAAAATATCGCGGGCAGCAAGTGGATGTACGTTTGAAAAATGGCAAATATTTGTAGTAATTTCTAGTACATTTCAATGTACTCAATTGGCAGCCGTTCTTGTGGCCCGCTCCAATGGGCAAAGCCAACCAAAGCGCTCAGCTTGTGTCAGGGAGCTAGTTTCAGATTTAAATTTAATTTATGCAAACGATAAATTTTAAACTGCCCAAAATCAATTTGCGACAACAAATTAGTTTTAAACTGACCAAGCGGCTTAAGTTTGCATTGATTTAACATGTTATTTGACACATGCTCCATCAATCTTGCGCTAATGCCAACTAATCAAGCCGAATCACATTATCAACGTCACCCTCAAACACTTATTACTTAGGACTTATGAGGCCGCACAAGCTGTTTAGTTGCATTTACAAGGCATTAGAAATTTGCCACCCCACACACAGCCCCGAGTTGGATAACTGTCGCACAGTTCGCTCGCGCGCTGATTATACGCACAATTAAGGGTTGTGGACAGGCGCCATTGCCCTGTTGCCACATCCACCCACCCGGCGACCGCACGCGGACCGCTTTTGTGCGGCTTGCGGCCTGTTGCACGTGCGAACACTAACAACAACAAGAACGCTGTCTAAATGTTACCCTTGGGGCCAACAGTGAACGATGATCGTTACTTAAACTTGATTTTTGATTAAATTGAATATAAACAAGGGGAAAATCTTCAACTTAACATTTCCCGGGTCAATTACACATAAATATGCAATGATACACATGTATAATGCTGTTTTTACAATAAAGTGTGACATTTTTAAGCTACAAGACAATTAACGGGGTTTAATTTAAATTTGTGATATTTACAACAGTGCTGCCAGCTTGTTTGTTATTCATAGCATTTAGCTTTTGCAAGTATATAAAATAGCAACCGCTCAAGTGCCGCAATTTTAGTTTAGTGCGTGTTCTTTTTCGCGGTTTAATTCGGTTTTATTTGTAAAATTCAAAGTATAAGATAAACATATATGTATGAGTAGTGTTTGTGCTTGTTAATAAGATATTGAGATCAATGTTGAAACTTAAGGCTACTACTTATGGGCGCATGTGAGTAAAATATAAGTAAATTTTATTTTCTTTGCATATGAGATATGCGCGTGTACGCGTGAGCGCGCGCAAGGCGCAAAAACGTCTCACTTGCATTGTTGTCGTTGTTGTTGGTGCTGTTCCGCAACAAGTTGATAACTTGACACATTGACAATTGTGCATTCATTGACAAACCGCAAAGGGAGCGCGTTGAAGCATATAAAAAAAAAACTGCTGATTTTTGGTGGCAAAAACGCAGACACAAATAATCGGGAAAAAGGGTTGCCCAATTGCCAATCGCCCACAGGCAGCCGGACACATGTCAGAGTTCCCACACACACAAACACACGCACCCATGAATATAAATTGACTTGCGCGTCAAATTACATTTAAATTATGCGCAAAAAGTCGAAATGTAAATAGAATAAGGCGACTTTTCGCCCCCTTTGCTTTGTTTTCCTAGGGGGGCGTTTTTCGCCGCTTACGCCTGCAAATCGCATTTACACGCATTTATTACATTTTGCATTAGATTACGTGACGTTGATTGTTGGCAAAGTGTTGCCAGATTTATTTTATTTCTGTGCATGACTTTTGTTTAATTCCCATTGGGCGCAAGTGCGGGCATATACTGTGCGTGAGTGTGTGTGTGTGTGTGTGTGTGTGAGTGCGTGCCAGTGTTTACTTGGTGTTGTTTTTGCTACTAATTTGAAAATGGCGTGTGATTGCAAACACTTGTTCAAACCACCCACCCAGCACCGCCCGCCCCCTAAGTCTCAGCTCCCGCTGCTGTTTGCTTTTAGCGTTTATCGATCATCAGTATAGCCTATATGGTCCCCGCCTTCCCTAGTGCTAATCGCCCGCCCTTTACTTTTGGCTTTTGGCGTTTGCATTTTATTATAATGTGTTTTTTTCTCTCATTCTCTCTGACATTAATTCTCACTCTTTCTGTCGCCCTTTCTCTTTAATCGTGATTAATTGTTTTGACGCATTATTTTGATTTGATATTTATCAAAATGTCGCAAAACTCGCGCTTAGCCTTTTATTATGTTTATTTAACTGATTAATCTCGGGGTCTTTGCGACTCGTAAGCCTGGGCATATTTCGCTGATGAAATTCACCCAAATAAGTTTTGCATTCGGGATTTATGCTAATTTCTGTGTCAGCTAAGCTAGTGAAAAATTTTCTTTTCCTGTTGCCTGAGCTACAACTAATTATATTTATTAAAGAAACATGTGACTATTACTCACGGGCACGTTTTAATATATGATTTCACTATATGAAATATCGCACTTCGCAATGTGTGAACCCATTTATATAGCTTGTGATGCGTAAGCTTATTAAGTTTGAAAAACTTTAACAATCAAAATAAACTATTACCTAGATAAAAACAAGTTGGAGTGCGAGTGCTCGACTAGGAGATACTCTGCGGCTGCGCTTTGTTCGAGATCAACAGCGGTGTTTATTGTCCGATCTTTACCAAATTTGTAGGACATAAATATGGCATCAAAATGGCATCCGTATCAGTTGGAGGAAACGGAGTCAGCGTAGTAACATATACTGGACTTACAAAGTCAACATACCAAATTTGGTGTCTCCATCTCCAATATATCTTCTCAGATATATGCTAAAATACAGAGTCTCGATATCGATTTTTATCGATTCCCATGAAATCGACGAAACGTAGCCACATTTTTAACTTTTTGACGTTACATAGGTGCTACTTTGATTATTTCAAGACTCTAGCTCTTATATTATCTGAGATCCACGCTTGGAGGAACAGACGGTCAGAAAATAGGCCTATTTCAGTCCTACCAAGTGATAAACTTAAATCTTAATCAAACTCAGCAACTACGATCTTTAGTTAGGTCCCATTTAACTGACACCTATCGAAATCTTAACTTTTTTCTTGTTTCTACAATATTTTGACAAAGTTCTGCAATTGCAACTGGCACAATCTGTCCGAGTTTCTTGGGCATTCCTTAAAGTTGACTCCGCCTTCAAGTTGAATTTCATGTGAATTGGAAGTTCATTTAAAGGACGTCGGTTCCGACTACACACAAGTTGGTCGTCGTTTTCATTGATTTCAATTTGCTTTCGTTGCGACGCCATATTTCAATTTCTGACCGTCGCACAATTTACAAGCCATAGCATGTGTCTCCAATCTACCCAGCCCCAGCCCCTTGGCCCTCTCACAACTTGGCTTAAAGAGCGCGCGCGTGTGTGTGTGTGTATGTGTGTGCTAGCAGACAGAGGCGTTTTGGGGGGTTCAGTTCAACAGACGGACAGGACAGCTTAATTGATGAACAAAGGCGTTTGGGCCAAAGTTTTGCTTAGGCGAGAGAGATACGAGCATGTCTCAGCAGAGACCCTGGCGTTGGGGGGAAGAGGAGAGTTGCGGGGATCAGGTAATGTGTGTGTGTGTGCGCTGGGCCGGTTGCAGTCATCGTCTCCGGAGGACTTGCAGAAGTCGTACAAAATATTTAACACCCGCTGCGCGTATTTATGGGAGAATGAACCTGTGTCTTCGACGTCGTCTCCACCATTTTGTCTAAGACGCGCACGCGGACATTCGCGATGGAGTTGGGACATCTAGTTCCAGTTCGTAAATAAACTTTCTCGTGAACTAAAGCTGCGAATTTGTACATTTGTTCAATCCAGCAGTTCGTTATTTTGTGAGCTTTGAAAGATCTATAAAAAATGTTATAATACGTGTATTATAAATTTAGGGTAATTCACTTCCAAGCCCGGAAAATGGGCGAAATCGGTTTAAAAATAAGTTTCCAATATCTGTAGCACCCATTGCGAAAAATCCACTTGTTCAAATGAACTTGTTCTGAACGAACCGTCACAGCTCTCATTCACAGTCGTCCTCATGCTCAGCCGCGTGTTGTCTCCTTTGGCAGATTTGCAATTCCATTTGGCGCGACGTAGTCGACTGTCGGTCGCTCTCCACCGATGATTAGTGCTCATCGCCGTTGTTTCCATCTCTGTCTAGTCTTTGAGTGGGGATGCGGGAGGCAGGGCACTTTCTCAATGGCCGCCAGCTTGGGATGTCCAAGCTGTCCGGTGTTTGTCCTGCCCACCGTTTAACCTGATTTTTATTGCATACACAGCGCAATTATTTGTTTTATTAACTGTTGAACATGGGGCCTTTCGGCTCGTCATGTTTTTCGCCCCTTTCTTTCGCTCCCCTGTTGCAAACAAACAAACAAAAAACAAAAACAATTGTAAATTGCTTAAATTATGAATTGTGCTTTGGTTGCGTTTATGGGAAACTAGCGACTTCTGTGTGGCATAGCTGAATGTGTGAATACGAATCGATATGTTGTCGATAACTCGAACATCGATTGGTGCGTGTTGTTGCAATTAACCTTTTAAGGTGATTGCCTGGGGATTGAAGTAACAATTACAATTGCGTGTTTCTATGGGAAATATTATCAGAGAAACTTGCTCTGATACACTTTCTGGCTAATTAAGTTACATTTTATTTACGTATATATTTTATTACAGATTTAAGAATTCTCTCTCTGCATTGCAATCCATTCAGAACTTGATTTGCATTCCACTCAGAACTTGCTTTGATATAATTTCTGGCTATTCAAGTTACATTTTATTTTGGTATATATTTTTTTACAGCTTTAAGAACTCTCTTTCGGCATTGTAATCAATTTAGAATGCTTTTGTCAATTTGGTTCTCACTTGGCCTAAACTAAGCTCACACATCTGAATACTCCCATCTTCCATCGAATAGAGAACCTCTTTGATATCATACCAAATGATTATGTCTCTTTCACATTGAAGTAATATAAGCCTTAACCCCGTGACATTTATGGTTACTGGAACAGTGCATATCTCAGGGCATCTCTTGGTGTCTCCGATTACGCATGGATGCGGCTTTGCAGCCACCGTTGGTAACTACCAAATGGTTTTCAATAATGTTTTAATTGAAACTTAAATATGGTGCAATAAAATTGACGAAAGCTACGCCGCAGGAATCGAATCGCAGCCACTCCCACCGCCCCCGGCCCCACCTCCTGTTCTTGCTAGAAACACTTATATTTTAAATAGCGATAAAAGCGCATGTACGACATGCGACTAAACAAGGCACAGAACATGGCATCATTACCACCAGGGGAACCAGCGCCATGTTTGATGATTAAATCTCGAAAATGTTAATGATGCCGACGAGGCAGCCGTTAAAGCAGCAGCAGCAGCAACAACAACATCCCCATCTTAACTACGGACGAGAACAGATGGAAGCCAAAATCTAAAAGCGAGATAGAGAGGGCGAGATATAGAGAGAGAGAGAGACTGAGAGTGACATGGAAATTTGCTGACGATCGTTAAATGAGCGGCAATTTTTGGTGACGCCAGGCAAGGATCGACAAATCGACGGATCGACGGATCGCATCGGATCGGTTTTCATTTGACACGCTCTCTCTCTCTTTCTCTCTCCCTCTCTCCCTCTCTCTCTCTCTCTCTGGCAAAACCGGCGGCTTGATTTTGATATTTCTCAGATATGGTTTCGAATTCGATTTCGGTCTGTTGATTAACCCGCCCGGCACGACTATCAAAATACCCATTAGCAATTAAAAGACTTATGACAAGTTGAGGGACACTCCAGTCCAGTCCCCCAATCGACAAGGTACCGTTCGCTGCATACACGAAGCTCAAAATTATGGGACATTAATTGGAACCAAAAAAGAAAAAAAGAGAAAATTGGTGAAAAAAAAAAAAAATGGAAACAAAATTATGAAAAATATTATTGCATTGTCTGGCTGAGAGGCGTAAAGCGTTTTCATCTTTCTTATAACTCACAGCGGCTGTTGTTGTTTTCTTTATTTTTTGGTTCTTTTGTTCAACTGGTTTTATGTAACTGCGGATTGCCTTTTGTAGCCGTTCTGGCTGTTTGTGTCAACTGATTTTTGTTGACGCTCTATGGCTTACGGTCTAGACTATTGAGTATGGTGTCCATAAGGCGAATATGTGTGTGATAAACTTAAGGAATTGATAGCTTAAAACTGTCATTGCATGGGGAAAATAGGACCCTTAGGAAGTGTGTGGCAAGGCTAAAGAAACGTGGTGTAGGAGCTAGGGATCTTTGCCTTAAGGATATGTAAAAAGTGAGAGATTCATAATATGGCAAACCTATGCATGAAAAAGCCTAAATTCTAAAAGTGATAATATAGGAATTAACCTTCAGATGAAAGTCACTAAATATCTGCGACTTATAACTATTCATAAGTGAGAAATATATAACTTGGAAGACCCTGGTTTTTCTAGCCGTATTCCTGGGAAAGATTGACAAAGGAAAAAACTGCATAGAAATGGGACCTCATCTAGCACGATTAAGCCTTAGTTCTTTAGTTCTTTATGGAACTTCCATGTGGAAGTTACGAAATAACTATGGCTTCTGGCTATTAACTATGGCTTCTGACTCATTAACCGGAGCTTTTTGAAGTATTCCTGGGAACGATTGACATCGAAATAAGCGGAACCTTAGTTATAAAATCAATAAGAAAGGGATTAACCTTCAAATGAAAGTCACTTAATATTTATTGCTTAGAACTATTTAAAAGTTAGGAAATCATAGCTTGGAAGACCTAGGTGTTTTTAGAAGTATTTCTGGGGAAGGTTGACAAAGAAATTAACTTCATAGAAGTGTGCCTTTTTATAAGAGCGAGCCTAAGTTTATAAAGAAATTATGACATTCATGAAATATACTGACAAGTTATGTTTTGGACTAACAGTTAATAGGCCCTTTAGGTTCGTAGGAGCCAAAATTCATGAAGCAATAATAGGAGAAATATTAAGGGAATAATATATACAAAGAATTATATAAGAACTCATATTGGATGCTCAGTTTTTGAGTTATATTGGAACTTTTATAAGCTTTATAATGAATTTATTTTCATCTTTAATTAGTTTTATTTTTAAGTTGGGGCTTATAATAAAGTATTTGTACGTTTGCCATTTAAGAAGGACTCTGAAAAGTGCTTTAGAAAAGTCAAGATTTATTCCCTTGCCGAATGTGAAGGCGATATATGATAGCTCAATGATTTTGTTTTATTTTTATAAGTTGTATATTTCATATCTTGTGGTTGTCCAGCGTCAATGCAATTCTGTTAAGCTGATAATTTGATCTTCATTGTGCCGCTTGTCTTATGCATATCATGGCTTAGACCACCATTTCCCCCGCTACCGCAGCACCTTCTGAGGGTCGTACATTACGCACCTTCAAGCCAAAAGGAAAAATAAAAAGAAAAAAAGAAGGCAGCCAAAACCGAAACACGACTTCAGTCGAGTCTTTGACTGGGATTGCATTCTCATTCTTGCAGCGCTTCGTTTTGGATCTGGGGAGAGGAGGTTCGGTTCGGGACTTGGAGCTCGGAGCACACGTCGCTGTGTTGTCAAGTTTCTTAAGATTAATTGAACAATCAATTTAAAATTTTATAGGTTTTAAACTTTTCATTTCTCTTACACGATTTTCTGTGTCTGCATCTCTCTCTCTCTCTCTCTAGTCGGAGTCTTGTTGTTGTTGCTGGCATATAAATTTGGTTTCTTTGTATCTGCGGAATGGTCGGGCCAATTTAAAATTATGAAATAGTAGCGTTAATGAAAGATAAACTTGTGTGTATTTTGGCGCGTTGCTTTTGTCCATTTGCCTCTTTAATCTGTCGATGATATTCACTGGGAAATAGGCAGATAACTGGAATTAAGTAGGGTAAGTCACACTTGAAAACGAAACTCTTAAAATGATTTCTTTAAGAAGAATTAGGCAAAATGTTAATGGAATTAATTAAATGTAATTAATTTTTACTTGGTTTAAGACAAACAAATATATACAAACCTAATTTAAAGCTTTTCGTTTCGTTTTTATAGGGCCTTTCATTTTTAATTGTTATCCCCATTAGGTTTTCGACTTGCCTGTTGCTCAAATTGCCCAACATCCCGTATTACAAATATTTTGATGGCTTGTATTAAGCGACCATTAATGTTTATAAGCCATCCAGGCATTAAAAGCGTTTAGTTATTGTTGCAAGAACATTAAATTGAAAATTTGCCCACTTGCAAATGTGACGGGGGAAGTGGCCATTTTCCTATTTTATGGGCTACACCAAAAAATTGCCTCTAATTGAACGGATTTCGCTGACTATCAAACGGCTCATAAGCAGGAAGCGCGCTGCCAAAGCTTCTCTCTGCTCTGGGGATAAGCTCCGCTAGAGCCATAAAGATTTTTATATACATATATTAAATTATGCTCAGTCGCTGGCGCCATTTTCAAGCGGAGGGAAATTATTTTAATGAAATTATAAATTAAATCGTTACCCCTGCGACTTTTATGGACTCGCATGTTATTCACTCTCCTAAGACCCCATTGGAAGACAAGTTTTGTGTATGCTTTTCGATCTGTGACGTTGCCAACACCTACGGCTTTTACTGCGCTGTCTTTTTTCCAGATATTACCCAACCAGGTTCTAGGCGTTTTCTTTTGTATTTAATTTATGCGCATTTTAAGTTCAGTTTTTCTTTCAACCTTTTCTTTTGACTGTGGCGCATGCGCTACAAGAATTTTATCGGTTACTTTTTCAATCGATTTTAGAGACTTTACAAAATGCCATCGAAAACTATGAAATTGACACAAAGAAAACAGTTTTATAGGCTCCACACATCACATTTTTATAATGCTCTGATAACAACTAAAAGAAGGTCTAAAAGAAGGCGGGACTAGCATTCTAAGAGGGAAATATTAATTATTACAGATGAAATTTCAAAATAACAAAGTCTATGAACTTATACATTTTGTTAGAATATCTGCAATTATTGATAATATTATTATTATCAGTATCGGGTCATTAAGACATTCAAACTCGCGCCCCGC